>NW_025335550.1:5179631-5320317 GCF_004798865.1 Varanus komodoensis | reverse complement strand
GAGTACCTACTCTCCTAATTTCTTTCACGGAGGGTTCCCGGAGAAGGGCCTCTCCCGCAGATCTCAAGGGGCGGCCGGGCATATATGGATGTAAGTGCTCCTTCAGGTAACCAGGACTCAAGCCGTTTAGGGCTTTATAGGTCATCACCAACACCTTGAATTGGGCCCGGACTTCAATGGGAAGCCAGTAAAGCTGACGGAGGACTGGAGTCATGTGAACATAACGCCCAGTCCCCGTCAGCAGCCTGGCAGCTCTATTTTGAACTAATTGAAGTATCCGGACCGTCTTCAAGGGTAGCCCCACGTAGAGCGTGTTACAGAAGTCAAGATGGGAAGTCACCAGCGCATGTGTCACTGTCGCGAGGCAGTCGTACTCCAGGTAGGGGCACAGCTGATGAATCAGCCGAAGCTGAAGGAAAGCGCTCCTCGCCTTTATGCAAAGAGACTTTGTATAAATATACAAAGAGACTTGTTGCATCAGACCAAAAGCCTATCTAGCCAGCTATTCTCTTTGCCCTGTGGCCACCTGGACGCCTCCGGGAGTCCATAAGTAGGACGTGATTGCAAAAACACCCTCCCACTAGGCAAACAGGGACTGGGGAGGCATCCTGGTATTCTGTGCTGCATGGAATCTCAGAGCTGCACATGGAAGAGTCCCACCGTTTAATATCAAAGGAGGGGGCCATTGCTAATTTCCCATAAGAAGCCTGAAACAGATAAGTAGCAAAAGGAAGACTGATTCACAGTTCCAGAATTTGGCTCCAGAACATCTTCCCACAATCTGATTCTGATTATCTCTCATTGTTTGGCTTCCCAGGAGTGTGTTGTGCGTGTGCAAACACCCACCTCTGTGTTGTCCCTCGTAAGCTTCCTGTCAAGATTGAGATGGGATGCTGCAACCAGGTGTCTTACACTAGAAAACGGTTGGCCCTTCTTGTCCCCTTCCATCCCTACCATTCCTAGATTTTGAGAGCTGTCCAGGTTTAGTCGAGTCTGGCCATGCATGTGTGTGTGTGTGTGTGTGTAATTTGTCTCAGGCTTATGTGTAAGTCCTGGTCTGAGCAAAGGGGAGTCTTTCCTTTCCTCCACTTCTCCCCTGTGGTTGTCACCAAAGAAGCCATTCAGGACAATGGAACCTTGCAGGCAAATAGCTTGAAGGGGAAGGGGGGGATTTATGGTGCAAAAATGGGCAGGGAGAAGAGTCAGAGCCCCTCCCTGCACCAGGGTCTTGATTTGGGTGAACAGGGAATGAGGAGTACTCTCACACACTCCAGGACCCCCATGAAAAAGAGTTACAACTTCTGGGACTGTGCCGCTTAGAAAAAAGGTGAAAATTATGTATGGTATGCAGAACATGAAGAGAGAGACATTTTTCTCCCTGCCTCATAATTCAAGATCCCAGTGGGTTCGTCCCACGAAGCTGATTTGGTGGGAGACTGCGGAGAGGGAAAAGGAAGGACTTCTTCATACAGTGCAGAGCTGAATTTTGGAATTCACTTCCACGGGATGTAGAATCTCGCCAAACTGGAGGGCTTCAAAGGGGGATTGGATAAATTCATGGAGGAGGAGGCAGCATCCCGAGGGGGACACAGTGCCTTCAATATCACAGGCAGTGTGCTTATGTACTCCTGTGGCTCAGAACAGGGCTGGTGGGTGCATGGATTTTCTGCAGAAAACTCATTGGCCACCATGTGTGCAAAGCCTGGAATAGGCAGACCTCCGTTCTGGTCTGGTCTGGCTCTTAGGTTTTTATGATGTGTGCATTTTCTATTCTAGTCCCATATCCGTGGTGCAGGGATGCAGGTGGCGCAGTGGTTTAAACTGCTGTGCTGCTGGGCTGGTTGATCGAAAGGTCACCAGTTCGAATCTGCACCACGGGGTGAGTTCCCATTGGTCTGTCCCAGCTCCTGCCAACCTTGCAGTTCGAAAGCATGCAAATGCAAGTAGATGAAAAGGTGCCACTTTGGTGGGCAGGTAACAGCATTCCGTGCACCTTGGTGTTTAGTCATGCCGGCCACATGACCACGGAGACTGTCTGCAGACAAATGCTGGCTCCCTCGGCCAGAAAACAGAGATGAGCGCTGCCTCCAGGAGGCAGACATGACTGGACTTCACATCAAGGGAAAACCTTTACCTTTACCTTTACCTTATTTGTGGTGCGGTGGCTCCTTTCAGGAAGGAATCAAAATTACAATTTAGATAGAATAGAAAATGCAGCTTATAGAATATGCAAGCCTGACGGTAATCCCCACCCTCAGCCATAAAACAATTAAGTCCAGGGTCTAAAATTACCAAGCTGTGCCACTGGGTATCTTCTCCTCTTCCTAACCTGTCTTGTCCAGCGTGTGCGTGAAAAAGCAGGCTCAGCCCTTCTGTTCTCCTGAAAGCCTTCACAAAAACGTCGCTTCAGTGGCAGCAGAAGACCACTCATTTCTGTTATTTTGGAGAAAGAGAATATGCCCAGAACAAGAGGGTGTGCTCTTCTAATGCAAAAAGCCATCTATGTACTAGGCCCTTTGATGCCCCAGATACATCAAACTGCATAATGTTCTCTCCTAATAGGAGCTTTGGGATTCCACTGGAGGAAATTTGCAATATTTGGTCTGTCACCACCCCTCCAGAAGGATTGAATACAGGGAAAGGATCAGAAAATCTGTCATGGCGTGCCCCACCTCCTCGCATCCCCACGCATACACCGGGGAATCTTGCAGCCTTGCTCCTCAGACGCAGCTTCAGGGTGAAATATAGTTTCAGAGTAAGTTTAAATTAGATGGCCTGAAAGCTCCTGCTGAAGGGATCCCCAGAGTTTTGAGCTCCTTCCCCAAGGATCTCCGGTAGCTTTAATATATATTGCGCGATCTCTGCGATGTATTCGCTTGAGAGAGCAAATTGTAATGGAGTCAGAAGGGTGCTGCAATCTACCGAAAAGGACGGCAGGCAAGGTGCGACATCCTGTTATTTTGCCACCTAGAATTCTAATGCCATTCATAATCACACTCCCATTGAGCATCAGACCACTACAGAAAGGCCAGTGCAATGTTAATATTAAAATGGCACATATTTCGAAAAGTTAGAGGTCACATCTTAATTCCTAGTGCATGAAGAGAGTTAATCAAAAGATGATGGGAACAGAATGAGGAGAGGGACAGAAATACCCTGTATTATTTCAGATGGAATTTAATTAGAAAGGAGATATTAATAGCATTTATTTCTGCAACTCAAGTTTTTTTGTCTTGTTATTTGAATTGCTTCAGCATTACCTACATTTTTCAGAAACTCATTTAAATCCTCCTTTATTTCCTTTTCCCTTTTCCTTTTCAAAAAATGAAAGCATGCTTCTTACTGAGCAAAATAATGAGCAGGGGGCGGGAATCAGCGATAATGGAACCTAATCGCGATAAATCTCACCAGGGATTCCCGTCATATCTGATTTCCTTGGAATTTCTTGTTTACGTCAAGAGATGGTGTCAATCGATGAGGCTGTATCACAAAGGGTCGTGCTTTAACTGCCCCCATAATGAACCTGCTTCTCCTAGTGACACATACCTGGGCACGAGCCCCATTAAACACAGGAAAACTTGCCTCCGAGTAAAGATGCTTGCTCTACTACCTGAATTTGGAATGGACAGTTTCAGCCTGAAAATTGGAAGGCTCATTATTTCCGCTAGATACAATTTGGTGGTGGCTGTTTTTCAATTAAAATGTGCACCTTGGCATCCCTCTTCTCTCTCCACCCATGGCACATGGTGTGCTTGATCCTACATGCACTTCCCGCCTCCCCCGCCTTCTTTGTCCTGCTGCCTGCCTGACAACCTGTGCAGCAGGGATAGGTAGAATTCCAGCAGAGCCGGACTGTGAGGGTGACGGGAGATGTGCCCCCTGCTAGGGCCTTCATGGGGCAGGTAGCCCTGCCCCCTCCCTTGCAACTTTGCCTTGTGCAAAGCTGAGAGACAAGTTCTTTCAGCACCAGCCCAAGTCCTTGGCTTTGTGCAGCAGGTATTGCCCCCCCCCCCCAGGTGCCAAACACCACACAAGCATCTTCCCATCACCAGCCAGGTTCCCTCCCAGCACAGTCCTCTCCCTCAGATCTGAGATAACACAGGAATTGCCCCCTTGGGGTGAGATGGATTCTCCGCAGGCCAGATGAGACCTGCTGTTTGCTAGTTCTGCACTCCTGCTTTAGAGTAACACTATCAACATAGGCCAGATACTATTTGAAGGGTACAGCTGTGACTAATCTAGCCATTAAAATAAAACGCACCTGCAGGAACTTATTTTTTCATATGAAGATTTTCCAGTTAATTGCCTCAGGGTTGAGGAGTTCATTGATTTCATTGGTCAGGTAATCTAGTCCTAACAACGCTACTTAGCACTGAATAAGCCCATTCAAAGTGTTTTACATGGGTTATCTTATTCATTGTTACAGCGACTCTGTAAGGAAAGTCATCAGGCTCTGAGGCAGCTTCAGGGCTCCACCTTCTGGCCCAAAGCTGGAATAACAGCCCCGGTAGCTGCCGGATTGGTCCTACAGCCTGCTGCCGCTATCATGGCCTTACGAGCATCACCTGGGAGCCCTGAAGGAAGCACTATATAAGAGCAAGCTCTTCCCTCCAGAAGCTCTTTCAACAGTGAAGGTTTCCTGACCCCTTGGGGTGTTCTCTGTTGCTACAGCAAAGCTTGGCTGTGAATCCTGAACTATGGACCTCACTTTTACTCCAAAGGTGCCTTCTCCTTGTGGGGATTCTCTTGCTCTTGACTCCTGGTCTGTGCTTATTTACTATCAGCTTGGAGTTCAGATTGGACATTAGTTAGTACTTGGACTAAGGTACCTGGGTTCTGGTGTTAATAAGTTTAACCTTCTGCCACATCTTGGACTCTGAGAAAAGTCAGTATTGATCCTAAGGCATAGATTGGATGGCTGAGCTGGTATGTTCATGGCTGAGGTGAGGCATTTTAAAAAATCAGGCAGGCAGCTGGCCATCTTTCCCACTAGACTACATTAGGCAATTTCCCTGCAAGAACGACAATTTAGCTGAGGAGCTTGATCTCTAATTACAGATTGTCTGCTTGCCTACCTTCCAAGCTGGCCATGTGCAAGATCAAAGGTGGCTTATGGCTGGCCTCTCTACCAAACCTTCTCTTGGCCCAGAAAGGCAGCATGTGTTTCAGCTCCTACTTTTCCCACTTTACTCTCATGATGCTGAACCAAACCAGACCACCATCCAACAAAACTGGATTCTTGAGCCTTTTGAAAAGGGTTGGCTTCCATTTTAGCTAAGAGGGCAGGGAAAGTACTATCCATTGCTGCTAGCTCTACAGGTTAGGCATATAGGAAATCTATTCACATAATACTTTCTGCATTAACAGCTCCGTCAATGAGACATTGGCCAAAATCTGGCTACAGTCAGAAGTATTCCCTTTCATCTCTCCCTTCCCCTACTCTGGCGCTCATTTGTTCATTTGCAGGTGTAATGTGGGTGCCATGGAATGTTACAGCTTCCTCTGGATTATTATATTAGGCTTAATTTACTGGACTTGCACAGTTTTGATTGGTCTTGCCTCTCAGAGGCTTTTTCTAGCCCTATGTTTTACATTCTTCCAGAACCATTCTGTTTCCTGCCAAACTCAAGTAGAAATGTTATCCTCTTGGCATTTTTTTAAGTCCCCTTCTGGTCTCTGAAACAATGGAATGGCCTCATTCCAGGGTTTAGGAATAAACCACAAAGGATCCAATCAAACAGCTATGTTCAGCCTTGGATGTTGGCAACATCAAATGAATATTGATGTGTGTCAAAAAGGTGTCAGAAAGCAGCACTGCAGACAGAAGTTAGATCTTGAAAAAAATTGTGCTTCTATCCCACCCTTCCTGTACAGAGATAGGGTTGCCTTATGGAATTCTGGATCTCCAGGTTATCCTCACAGCAACCCTGTAAGGTAGGCTAGGCAGACAGAGTGAATGACTTTTCCAGGGCTAGTAAGTGTGATGGCTGCCATGTGGATTAGAGGCTGGGCCTCCCTGGTCCTAGTCCACCAGTGTGATCACCAAACCACACCAAGTAAAAGCCATTTGAGAAGCCAAACACAGCAATACTTTTCTGGCTTTCAAAACCTGTTCAGCTGTGAGTCAGGCATGTGCAAATCCAATCTAACTTAACCTTCTGAGGAATCTTGCATGGCTTAGTGGCTGCTGATGTTTCTCACTATAGGATCTAATCGTAAGATCTGGTTGCCCACTGTGATGTTAGCCCTTTGTCCTAGATGGACATCAGGCGGGCCTTGTCATTCCAGGCCTTCAAAAAGGCATTAAAGACACATTCTCCTTCATCTATGTCTTGATCTGATTCCACAGAGCATATGGTGCTATTTGGTTTCAATAGTTGCTTTTTGCTTTATTACTGCCTTACCATTTTTATCATAGTTTTATGTTAGTTTCAAGTTTGGTATTACTCTTGGAAATAATTAATCTGGGTATTGCAGCACAACCCTATGCCTATTTGGCCAGAAAACAAATCCCACAATTGCCAGCATGGCTTTTCTTGTGCGGCTGCAGAATGCGGAGTAGATGGTTTTGAAACAGGGTTAGATAAATTCAAGGCCACCAGTGGCGGCTAGTCTACAATAGCCATCCAGTACCGACTTCAGGATCTGAGACACTTTGCTTCTGAACACAAGTTGCTGGGGGACATGAGTAGGGAGTGCCTGTGTATTGCTGGTGAACTTGTAATTAGACGTTCAGTTGGCCACTGTGGGAGCAGAATGCCGGAATGGATAGATGAATCCAGTGTCTGTGGGTGCTGGGAATAGTATGTGGGTGTGGGAGGGATGGAGTGGAGTATTATGGGAGGGGACACAACTGGGTGGAACCCTGGACAGGAACATGCAATATTTTGTAGCAGGTTCCACTGGCAAACTTGTGCTTCCATTAGGTGACCTGGATTTGTGTTCTGCAGCTTAGCAAGCATTCTGTACCCCTGTTTAGCCTGTTCATCACACTGGTTTTGGCTATCGACCTGGCTGGGTTTTGCATTTTCTTCATGCTTTAGTCCCTGTGCTATAGTTTCTCTTAAGACCTTAAGGATGGAGAAATAAAAGATACAAGCCTGAGAGCAGGTAGAATTAATGTGCATCCTTTCAGGTTGCCTCTTCCAGTTATGAAAAGATGCCAGGGATGGAAACTTGAAGAGGAATGCCTGACTTTTGTTCTGTTTAATATTACAGTAGAGGAAGACTTGTGTGGTCCTTGAAAAGCTGCAGCATTGTGGTAGCCATCCAGTTCTTGGTTCTCAGCCTTCCTCAGACACTTGGGCTCAATTATTCTTGTATCTTGCTCTCAGACAAATTAAAATTTCATAATCTCTCTACCAGCCTTGGTGGGCATAGTGCTCTGCTAGGTCAAATAACATTTTCTAGCAACATCACTTCTCTTGGAAGTTTCAAAGCCCTCAAGGAAACTGTACCTATAGGAAACCCTCAGCAATCCTCTTAAAACACACCTTGCTGCATATTCTGCAAGCTGTTTTGTTTGTTGTGGAAGGGCACGAAAATGTAGGCTTTGAAGTGTGGATTGTGGATAAGGCTACAAGGAGTCCTAAGTTTTAGCCTCTAGTGAAATTAATGCTGGAATACAGAGTCTCTCTCCTACACACACGCTTAAAAAAAACCCAGACTGCAATCAGTGCAATGGAGGAGTCTGGAGGAACTTCAAGGAAACTGCTTCAGTGGGGTTTATTTGGCAAGGCAAAAAAGGCAAGCTTTTGATTGTAGAAAACAGGGTTACGTGCTTATTTTAGGTAATTGACTACAATCATCTTTCAATCGGCTTTCGAGTCCTTTCACTGAAAGTAGTGTTGACAAGATAGCCTTGTGCAGAATGGGAACCCCACCATGAGTCTGCACAACTTGAGACCCGCCAAGGAAAACAAAGTCTACCAACCGTATGCTGTGGTCTGCCAAGTGCTTGGCATTTCCCCCATCCTTATGTAGCCTTAAGCTGGTGTGGAACCAGGGAGCCTGCAGAACCGTAATGGACCACCATGCACAGATGCCGGGGCCCATGTGACTTTGCAACTTGCAGCGGTCTGGTTCAGGACTGCAACTGGGCATCATTTCTGGATTTCTCAAGGGGCTCTCACACAATTAAGGAGATAATAATTGATTAATATTGGAATTGTGCTCCAGTTGATCTCTAGCAGTCTATAAATCTTCAAAAGGAATTAATCTGGGTGTTTGGTTACAATCCTATGCATATTTAGGCAGGGAAAATAAGTCTCGCAACGCCCAACCTTCCCTAGCCATTGCATTCTCAGTGAACATATTCAGGTTAGAGAAGTTGCATGTGAGTTGAGGCACTGCTATAGGAAGGAGCATAATTAGTTTTAGATGGCATGTTTTTGCAGTAGGTATTAGAAGCATGCCTAGCTGTGTATCCCAGAGAAGAAAGGGGGCTCCTCTAAGAGGGGTGTGTGACATTACAAAACAAATATCATTTCCGTGATCCAGAGCAAGGGCTGCCATTTTAGCAGGGGAGGCTGGTGAACTCTGTGCTGATGATATAATTAGTCTTTGTGTGTGTGTGTGTGTGTGTGTGCACGCGCGCGCGCAAAACAGTCATGAGATTGTTAATAAATGACAGTATAGAATTTTTTAAAGAAATGAAAGGCCAGTGGGGCTTTCCATGGCTGCTGTCCATGGTGCTGATCTCAATCCACAGCAGAAGTCCACCACCATGGAGCAATCTGGATAGCTCTGATAAACTTCAGCTGTCATGGATAAGCAGCCCTGTTGACCAAGTGCTGCATCTTCCTTTTAGCTACCCAAAAGGTTCTCCATTGAGGAACTGAACCAATTGATCCATGACAGCCACCTTTCGAAGGTGAAACGAGACGTACCCAATTGAATCTTTCTCCACTGAAGGGCAAAGATCTTTTTATTTTCCTTTGAGTTTAAAATAGGCCACACTTTTACACTTCTTTAATTGTGAGGATGTTATTCCTATGCATACATTTTTCTTCAATTTTATATTGATGCTACAGCCTGTTTTGTTGTAATATTTGTGGGTTTTATTCTGGTAAGCTGCCTAGAAAACTTTGGTTTGTATGACAGTCTTTACAGTTAAAATAAATTAAAAATGTGTCTTGGGATCATTCTCAGGGCAATATTTTGGTGTTGGACAGGACAGAAGGTGAAAGGGGGCAGAGAGAAAATACAGGTATGTTTTATCTTCAAGCTTTTGCAGATAGTAACTAAGCTTTATAAGAAGGATGTCTATCTTTCAGAAGGGGAGAAGGGAAAGCTGAGAAACTACCAAGCTCATGGTGCCTGAGGGGAAAGGAGTGAATACAGAGGGCTGTATTTGGGATCATAGGTTGACCGGATTTGACCTGCTGGCTTGTGGTTTGTCATCCCTGCTTCAACAGCTGCATTTTGGTTTTTTGTTCTGGTCTACGTAGTTAGCGGTGCACTAGATAACTAATCAGTTCAGATATGTAAGGCTGGAGGCATGGCATCTTCGCAATGCTTGGAAAGTGGTACACTTGCAAAATTATTAAACTGGTTGCATGCACACTCGTGCCTTGTCTCTCACAACATTGTCTCAAGCCAACACATTTTTGAGAGATGTCAAACCTTCAGCACTCATATTTCCAGAGACAATGATGCACAAACAAATTTAAACAAAATAAAAATCTTCAGTACACCACCTCCAACCTTTGGGTGAGGATGAGAGAGGAATATTTTTTCTCCAGCCTAGGATTTGGATACCAGACGTTCTGTTTATGCCTTCAATTGGAAGCTTTAGGAGCATCTTGCTAGGAAAGCTAAGCCGCTTCTAAGTTTTGTTGCTGGGGGAATAAAGCCTTGATCCTGATGAGACAACAAATGAATTACAGGACAGGCTGCAGTTATTAATGCATTGTCCCATTGATTTCCCCCTCCCCTCACAGTTCTATTCATGGATGTAAAAGACCCACATCAAGAGTCAGAGTCTTCCTAAGAACCGGAAGGCAGAATATTAATGATAATTGCACTGTGAGTTCTGCCTGCTGATATATTTCATGATGTCAACCGTTTTTGTTGAAGAGCAATAATGTCATAATGCATTCACTGGAGGCCTACTTCCAAAACAGTTATTTACAGGGATAAAGAAGACATTACAGTGGCACTCTCTGACTCTTAGGACTGCTGAATTTAATGTGTAGCTTAGGTGGGCAAGGCGGGTGCGTTGAGTTCTTCGCTTGCTTACAATTTTACTCTCAAAGGTGCAACCCATCCATGGTTTTTCATTTGGTGGGGTTTAGTTCTACACTCCTACTGGGATTTAAATACCTGGGGGTGTGGGGAAGGTTCGTTCCTCTTGCCTTGCCTATCCAAGCTAGGCTTAAAACCCAATCCTTAAAAGAATTTTGTAGTGATTCAGTTCTGACATGTGATATCCAAATGTACATCTTGTTCACCCCACAGTTCCAAAGGGAAAGGGTATTTCTTAGATTGTAAATCAGCCTTAACTCCACCTGATACTGGTTCTGCCGGGACAGAATGTTGGCACAGGCCTCCAAAACACAATTATTTCCATTTCTCTTGTCCCGCAGAACCCCCCTCTTTTTAATGGTTGGGCTTTTATGAGGAGAAATATTTTCCATTTCTGGAAAACAATAAAATCATCTTGCAGTTGAATATTTTCACAACATCCACTCCAAGCTTTGAAGATTTTTTCTTTAAACATCAGTTTTGTCAGGTTTGAAGAGGTGACCCTGCACTTTTGTTGAAAACCCAGCCTCGCTTACAGTTTCATATTGTGGGATGAAAACTTTAATGGGGTTTTTTTTGTACTTGTGTGTTAATCAGTGCCCAAACTGCTGGGAGCAAAAGGGAAGTAGGAAACTCAGCAGCAGGGGGAAAAGGCAAAGCAGGATTGTTAGTCCAGATTCCATTTTTTGAGCTGGAGAAGAAGTGAGAGTTATGGTGTCTGCAGTTTACCTGAAAACAGGTGAGTTGGCATTGTGTCCCATTTCACCCCACTCTCAGCTCTGATATGCCTTACCCATGTGCCACATTTGCCTGTCTGGCAGATGGTTTAGAATTCAGGTATGTATCCTTTATAAGCTAGAAGTCACTCTCTGAAGTGTGTGTGTATCCCCCTTTTCAGTCTTCCACAAATCCTAATGCAATAAGGAGCTCTTTTCTTCCAAGCATTGTTTTCTGGCTTGTTTGGTGTCCGGAAGCCCGGCACTAATGTAGATCACAGATTCCTGTGTATCTCTTGCATTCCTGCAGTATGCTATCTCCCTCCCTGGTTCAGGGCTTTTGCTTGGCCTGCCTCGTGTTTTACCCATGTGGCTCAGAGTTCTTCTATGGAGAAAGTTTCCCCTGAAACCTGGAGACCCTTAACAAGGCTCTAACCAGGGCCTCTCCAAATGGAATTTTCATGGTTGTTCTGAGTGAGCGAGCAGACGGTTCAGCGAGAGATGCCAAAATCCCCTTGCTGGTTCAGTGGGGTGAAGGGTCTCTGAACAGCTGTGAGGGTGAGCAGGTGCAAGCGAAGACAGGGGCTCCCGTGTCTTTCAGGGATTTCCAGAAGAGAGCGTTTCTGCAAGTGGCGCTTTCCTCACCCCACATGACAAACAGCATACATAGGTTGCCCTGCTCCTGCCAAAATGCAATGGTGTGATTTCCTGGTTCCTTTGCCCTGGGGAGGTGAGATCCATGGCCCCAAACTGGCATGTTGAGACGGGGATGAAGCCCATGCCCACCAAGGATCTTGCTGCTCCAGGAATCCTTGCAGGAGGCTGGGGTCTATTCTAGCCACCTTCCTGCCAGTGAATGGAAAAATTACTGCATTCACCTGTACAGAGAAAGAAAGGTGGATGCACACCTTGCTTGGCTTTTAGGCACAGCGGGCATTGCGTTGGGACCCCAGGCCAAAGGAGTGTCCGAGGACTATAAAACTGCAGTTTTGCTTCATTACATCGAGGACAAAAACCTACAACACGTTAATAGCATTCAAGGTGAGCTTGCAGATCCTCACAACAAAGCCCTGGCAGAGCTTTTTGTATCATTCAAGCCCTGCTGTGAAGCCAGAAAGAACCCTGCGTTAGAGAGAGACCAGTTTTGGCAACTTAAATACAATGAGGCTGCACAAATACATTACTTTGGCACAAGGCGAAGGTATAAAGCACAACATTGCATGAATATGAGACCCAAGAGTTATGTGGCAGATGAAAAAGTCACACTTAAGGGACATGAGGCATTCAGAGAGACTTGAAGGCCGGGGAGCAACCCTGTGAAAAATCGCACCTTGAGGGAGGGACTTGGTTGCCCACTCAGCTTTGGAAAGGTGAACCAGAATAGTTGCGGAGTTCAGATGGAACAAGCCATGATGCCTTCTCATCTGAGTCCAAATGCATTTCCACAACCCTTGATGGAAGAATGAACCAATCCCTGCAGCTGTGCTAGCTAGGACTGATGGGCATTGAAGTCTAAAGCTTCTGGAGGGTATCTGGTAGAGAGGACTGCCTCAAAGCATCTTGTGAAACTAACAGCAGCAATGCAGCATTATCTTTAAGGACACAGAACCCATTTTTGTGTAGGTGGAACATCACCATTGGAGGGTCCGTTTAGGCAGACACTGGCAAAATCCACCACAGCTAAATGGGTTGCATCCACAGAGGCATAGCGCAGGGTTGCATTTATTGCTGGGAAACTCCCCAGCCAGGATGAGCCGGCTCAGAGCAAAAAGACCACACCAGTCTCAGTTTAATTGGCCTTTCCTTGCCAGTTCTGTGCTTTCAGCAGCAGCACTTTTGCTTTTGGGCGGGTGCAGGTTCTTAGTTGTGTTTGCCTGGTATTTTTGCTTGTGCGTGTGTGCGTACACACACACTTCAGTCCTTCACCTCTTTCCCACTCCTCTTTGCCTTCTTCTCCTGTTGCTCTGCCTTGACCTTTCTTCCCCACTGCTTCCCTGAACTTCTACCTCCCAGACTGCTCTCCTCCATCTCCTTCTGGCCTCTGTTTCCTTCTGATCTCCCCTCCCACTGCTTTGGACTTCTTGCCCCCTTTCTGTTCCCTCTGGATGCCCGTACTGTTCTGGCTTCTGTATCCCCTCCAGCGTTTCTCCCATTCCCGCTGTTGCCTTCCATCTTCGCACAGACTCCCGCTGTTTGATCTCCTCCCCTTTGGCTCCTACTACGGTAGGATGCCTCCTGCCCCCTTGGATCTTTGCTGGGTCTCTCGGACTGGTGTGCAATACTTGTAATAAGTAATGCATGTATGGTTAATAGCTGTTCCTATTCTCTCTCCCTCTTCCTTCCCTCTCACTTCCTCTCGTTCACATCCACACACCCATCAAGCAACTGTCACTTTTTTTCCTCTTCAGGTGAAATGCAACAGTTATATTTTGACTGCGGTTGCAAAAGCTTAACAGTAATTAATGCATTTAACCATGTTTTCTAAAAGAGCAGTAATAATTCCAAGGTAACCAAGCCCCAAGGGCTTTTATGGATCCCTCTGCCCCGGGTCTCTCTACCAGTTTCATGGCAGAGAGAAAAGATGTTTTGCCCAGAATGAACAGAGGGAAAAGATTTTATGCAGGGATGGGCCGTGGTGGAGGAGGGAGTCCAAAAAGTCTTCTGCACAGAAACGGTGCTACTTCTTAGAAGCTCAGTGCTAGTGTCTCTTGAGGTCTAGTGCTTGTTCATGCATTAACAGGGCCGCTGATCTGGGGTGAAAAGGAGCTGCCAGTCTTGTAGGCACTGGGTTTTTTTTTAATATGGTGGACTTCAGAACAAATAAGCAGGCTGTCTAGACATATGCATGGCAGAAACTGTGGGGCACCTCATTCTTAATGCAGCAATGTATAGTGCATTAGCGAACCTTTGATTGTTTTAAAGCAAGTATTCGGTTCCACTGAAATCAGAGGAAATTACTTGCAACTCAAGGTCATTCCGCACACATCCAGACTAGCCACCAAAGGTAGTCCATAAATTCAGTCTGGCTCTCTGAATATGCTTCTATGGTTTACACATTCCCAAACACATCAGTCTCCTCACATATTCCCTTTTTTGAGACTTACACTTAAAAAGTGTGAGGGTGAAGGCCCTCTAAAAGTACTTCAGCTTGCAGTGTCAGGCTGTGACCCTGAAAACAGAGAAACTTCCACAGTCAAACTCCGGAGTAATCTCACAGAATAGGCGAGAATAAGGACATGGAGATGCAATGATGGAAAATGCTTTTCCCTGTAAATGAAGTTCCTTGAAGGTTCACTAGGTCTTTGGCAAAGTTCTCCTGGTGCCTGTATCAGGTCTTCTCCCCTTGGGTTGGGGAAAAATCATATCTGGGCACCTATACTAGAGCGGTGGCGCCCAACTTATGGAATTCACTCCCCAAAGAGGTCCGCCTGGCATCGTCGTTACTGGTTTTTCGGCGCCAGGTAAAGACCTTTTTATTTAAACATCATTTTAATTGTTAAAATATATGATCTGGCCAGGGCAACTTCTTCTTCCTTCTCTTTTCTCCTCCTATATTATTTATTTACTTATTTTACACCGATAATTTTAATTTTATATTATTATGTTTGTAACTCAATGTATTTTTGTATTTTTGTATTTAATGGTAATTTATTATGTGCTATTGTATTTCAATGTATTTTATTGTGTTGTAAGCCGCCCCTTGCCGAAGCCTCGGGGTGGCTTACAACACAATAAAATACATTGAAATACAATAGCACATAATAAATTACCATTAAATACAAAAATACAAAAATACACTTCTTGGAAGATTTGCTTGTGGCACCTGAGCTGGGACCTCCCCCCTCATACACACCTGCTCTCTTATTGGAGTACATCCCCTCGGGTCCTCCCCACTTGCCTGGTAGGAGATTTCTGAGGGATGTGTCATCTTTTGTTTGATGACTGTCTAGTAATTGCTCCTTCCCTTAAACACACGTCATCTGTGTTGACAAAGGGACATTTCTGTCGTCTTGTCCTTGGTAAGATGGCATCGTGATGGCCTAGCAGAATGGGCTTCTCCAGGCTCAACCTAACAACTATTTATTAATTTAAAGCTGTTTTATCTTGCTCTTCATCTAAAAATGGCAGCTAGAGCTTCTTATGGTGATTAAAATATGGCACTCTCTGCCCTCAGGCTTACATTCTAAATCAAGGCACAGAAAGAAAAGGGATTGGGTGGGAGAAGGGAAAATGCAGATCAAAGTACTAGTTTTCGGTTATTTGGGCTGTTAACCCAACCATGTCACAATCCCAAGTCAAATTCCATTGTATTCTACCCTAACTGGCAGCTGTTTTTTAATTAAGTTTAAGGATGGAGGAGATCACATCACAGCTCTCTGCTGTCTCGTCTAATTTTTCCTTCTATCTGTATAAGACTGGAACCAGCCCACTTTCAGAGAAATATATTTACGTTCCAGAGAACCTATTCTACAGGAAAGAATGCAGCCTATTTAAAATAATACTGCAGACCTGGTTGAAAGATATAATTTCACATTAACCCATGTAGAACTTTTTTGTGAGGGAAAGCAGCACACATATAAAGGCCAAATGTTCCCAAATGGATGCCACCCACTCCAAACTACAGGTTCACCAAAGTTATAGCTATTCAGAAAAGGGTGTGTGTGTATGTGTGTAAGTAACTGTAAATATCTTAACATTAAAAAAAGCTGTCTTCTAAAATACCTGTTTTACAATTGCCTTGTGCCTCACGGAGGGGTATATTAATCGGTGGCAGTTCACAGTAGGACTTTGTCTTATTGCTTAATTATATAGGGAAAGGAGACATAGAAAAGAGGTGTGAGTGGAAACTGTTAATTTTGCAGAACAGTACTTGATTCATGTTTCTGTTTCCGCTTTCCCAGCTCCATTGGGAAGCAGGTGGGGGCAAAGCACGATCACCTCCGCTCCCTAACTCTTGCCTTGGGCTTTCAGGCCTGTTTCCTTCTAAATGTCGTCTTAAAGAAAAGCTGCCACACTTGGGCCTGTTTTGGGCTGCTCCGCCTCTTGCAATTTTTTCAGCTGAACGTTCTCAAGGCCCATCCTTTCTGCGACTGCTAGCGAGGGACCAGAAGGACACCCCACCCCTGCGAAATGCGTCATGCAAAAGCTAACGGGACTGGGAGGCACATTTCCTTCCTTGCAGGTGACGGGGCAGCATCCTCCAACTCAGCTGAGCCCAGCGGGTTGGTGGGAGGCCTGAGATGCCCTCTGACACCTTGCCGCTGTCGACGGCTCCCCGTGCTTTCTTACTGGGTGGCCGCCTCACTCTATTTAATAGGAGGGCCAGCCCTGTGTAAGTGACGGTTGCAAGGAACTCAAATTAGGAGCTACAACAGGCCTGTGGCCAATTTCCTACTCGATACCACCTGCTCAGAGAAGAGAACTGCAGGCATTTCAAGCCGGGATGGAAGCACTCTGAGCGGGAATCCTCCGGAGCGCAGATGTCAGGTGATCAAGGAGAACCAATTTCAGGCGGCTGTTTGCCATGGCCTCAGCATTTGCATGCTGAGGGAAATTTTCTTAGAAACAGCGGGGGACAGGGAAGAGGGGATGAGCTCTTTATCAAGAGGGACAGTTCTGAGGAAATAACATGGAGGCTGCAGCCTACTTTTCAGAGTTGCAAGATGGTTGCCCTTCCTTTTCCCACAGAGTCCCGTGAAGGAAACCAAACCGGGTGGGAGAACACTAGCTCAGCCCAAGATTGCCGGGTTCCTCCTGTCGTTCTGCCATGTGGTGAGGAGGATTTTGGCACACGCCAGTGCTGAATGGCAGCCTGTATGAGCTCATTCAAAATGCAGAATGTGTGTAGACGAACATAGAAACGGGTTCCCTGAAGGCAAGGAAAATGAAGGCACAGGTACACTTGATCCGCCTGCGAAACACATGCAGCCATCTTGACCAGCAGTCGTTGATGGCTTTGTCTGTCATTAATTTGCCCGATTTACTTTTAAAGCCATCTAAAATTCTCCCCAGGCCCTTCCAAGCTGTGTTTATTAAACCCACAAGTGTCTGCATGGGAAGGGAGCTCAGCCTGGCTGATCTTCTCTATTCATCTGTGTGTGGAGGATGATTTTCTGAAAAGGAGAGGTTTCTCTCTCTGCAGAGGCTGATCCTAACATTTTGAATTTATTTATTTTTAAACTTATATGCCACCCACTAGTCCATAAGGAATCTCTTGGCGAGTTACAATAGAATCAGTATTACAAATACTAAAAGCCACCACAGCAATAAAAACAATTCTTGTTGAATGCTGATTTTCTGATGTTCAAAACTGCATGGAGGGGCTTCCCTTCTCAGAAATGTGTCCCTAAGGTGATAAGGAAAGTTCAGAGAGGGGACACTACACTTCCCCACCTAGCAAATTCAGCAAGTAAAACTAAGTCTGAACAAGGTTTCAGTATGACATCAGGTAGTAGTGGATCCCATTGTTTAACTTTGTGCTGTGTGAAGACGTACTCCCTTTGGCTGGACTTGACTCTCCCACCATTCAGCTTCATCTGACGACTTCTTTACTATACACAGAAGAAGAAAAACTTTCTGCCTTTTCAGAAGCAACTTCCGAACAGTACCATGCTCATCTCCATCTCCTGGGAGGCTGATTTGGCGCTTTTTTTGGTTGAAACTATTAATCACGGCACAAGTTTTAACATTTGAAGAACTGCTCCAGGGAATGGAAAGGAACCCCATGATGTCTTTGGGACTAGCTAATCAGCACCTTGTATGGAAAGTTCCCGCCATGGAAAGGAAGAAACGGGAAGAAGAATGGATTTCACTGAACTCGATACTAATTAGAAGGTAGAATGCGCTCACATAAAGGAGGTGGCGGAAGGACAAAAGGGGGCAACCCCTGGACTTTCTGCTTTGGTTCTGTGCTTTGGCTCATCCGATCACCAAGATGCAACCCTGCTCAGCAAAGTCCTCATTAGGGAATGCAGCTGTAGACAGAGAAAAAGCTGCCCATCCCTGTTCTGAAGGATTACTCGATTTGTGTTTTTATCTGTGTGACACAGTAGGAACAAGGCTCCGCTGAAGAACTGCACCAACTATTTATTCAGTCGATAGTCAAATGGCAGTTGTGTGTACCGTTGCAGAACAGTATTATACTTTAAGGACAGCAGAATATCTCGAACGGCTTTGTCAAGATAAATATGGCCCTGGAATACATAAAGGAAGGAGACATTCTGGCTGCACCGGAAAATCTGAACGCGCCTGTTGCAATGCCGCTTGTGTGTCTGCTCTTAATGCCTTTGGACACTTAACATAAATAGAAAGTTGGCATACCACATTTCAATCAAAACAGAGAGGTATGACAGCGAGGAAGGCAGACCTCGATATGAGGAAACCGAGGCACCCTGACGAGAATGCACAGATGCAGAAAAGAATTAACTTCTAGGGGAGATAGCTTGTGTGGTGGCTTTCCTCCGTAGGAGCAAAAGTAGGAAAAAACACTTTCCTTTCCGAGTATGGCAATTAGAGCGGCCAAATGTAAAACAGGGCAGGGTCTCCTGCATCTTTCATGATGGTGTGGAAGAGGAAAGGGGTCATGCAAGCTTCTGTCCTGAAATTCCCCTTTTAACAGCACAAGGATTAAAGGCAGCTGCCCTTCGGCTTTTGCATATGCCGCCTCCCCTAAGCATAAAAGATAAATGCCCATTACAATCAGCTCACCTTCCTGCACCACTTCAGCTTTCTGGGCCAAATCCCTCGCTCTCCCCTTCCCAGCAGGCTGCGGCTTAGCAAAGCTAGGCCTAGAGTCACCAGCAGAGTGCCCAGGATTGGGATTGTCCCATTGCAGAAGGGCTGATATAGCTCTCCCCACACAGGCAAATGTCTGCGCATTTCTCTGCTTGCTCGGGTGACCAGCGGCTGGGGGTTTTGTGTGAAGACTCAGAAGCGTGTCCATGTTAACCCTGAGTGATGCATTTTTGCTGGACCATGCCACTTCCAAAATTTGCTGCATGCTTTTCTGCCCATGGGTAAATCTAAATCCCTAAGAATTTTTTTTTAAATGCTGCATGTTTGTGTTGCTGCAGGGAGAGGCAGTTGAAAGGTAGCCAGCAGTCACATGCTTCAGCCCATGGGTCCTGCTGCTTTGCTGCAGGATTATATGCTGGAAAGCTGAGCAGTGTCAGCTCCTGGTCTCCCAGCTCTTCCTTGCAGCTAGCTGCCTTTCTTCTCTTCGACTCTGTTGCCTGCTCACCTGCTCGGGTGAGAGCTGGCAGGTGTCTGGCTAGATGTTGGCAGCTGCATTTCCCTCTTCTTCCCTGCCATCCTTCATTTGTTCTCTCCCTCTGGGCCACTGAGAGAGGGTGTGTAAGCGAATGAGCAGGTGGCAGTTGTGGAAAGAATTAGCAGCAGGGACTTGGGGGCCCTTGACAATGGGCCCCCTGCGGAGCGGTGGGCCTTGACAGGCATCTCTGCATGCCAGCTTCTGATGCCAGACCAGATAACAAGTTCTGGCAGGATTAAAACAGAGCTGAGAGCAAACCGCGGGGCTGATCCCAGTGGAAGAGCCTAGGCAAAACCTAGGGAGAGTTAAGTAAACATTGCAAAGAAGGGTCAAAGCCAGAAGCAGGGTAGGTTATCAACCAGAGCTGGAAAAGCAGAACTTGGCTTTGGAGAGCAGCAGGAACAAGGAACCCAGAAGATGGGAAGAGAAGAGCAGGCAGTAAACAAGCCAGGAGACTAGCAAGCCACTATCTGTCATGATGGCAAACCCCAGGCCTTGATCCTGAAACCTGGATAGCCAAACTAAGGGAAAGTGAATCAATTCTCAAGTTACTGGAGGGGTGAAGATGTAGGAAATGGAATTATTAGTAATCACAACCATATTC
Source organism: Varanus komodoensis (assembly GCF_004798865.1). Lineage (NCBI taxonomy): Eukaryota > Metazoa > Chordata > Lepidosauria > Squamata > Varanidae > Varanus > Varanus komodoensis. The sequence goes on along the minus strand of NW_025335550.1, from coordinate 5,300,483 downwards.
CACCTTTTCTTTAATGAGGTCAGAATAGCATGTATGGATGGGGTTCACCCCTTTTCTTCTCACAGCACATTCTGCATGGCAATTCTGAGAATAGGTCAGTCTGAGAGTGACTGATTCCCAGTCTCCCAGTAAGTTCTGTGGCCAGGTGGGATTTCAAACTCTGATCTCCTCAGCCAAATGGAAGTTCCAGTGAGGTCCAGGTATTTGTAAGAGTGCTTAAATAAGTCATCTCTCTTTGTGCCTCATCCATAGAATTTCACATGGGAGCAAGTGTTCATTTTTGAAAACCTTCTATGCTTATCCGCTACTTCCATCTTCATTTTCTGCTGCAAGCTTCAAGCTGCTTTCTGATAGGAATTTTTGGACTACACCTGCCAGAATTCATGTCCATTGGCGATATCAGTTGTGGCTTATGTGCATTCTGCTCCAAAACAAGTGGGGAGCAGCGTGTTGGGATAAGCCATGCTACTGTGCGATTTTGGTTGCCTGAACGCAACTTGCGATTGTGTTTTCCAGAAATCCACAGAAGCAAGGAGAGAACATGTATGTTTCTAATCTGACCTAAGGATAGATAGCAACAACAGACTGATCAGGTCTTCAAACAAATTGGACACCTCAGAAAGCTAAGATTAACATTCATACGTTTTCTTCCACTTAATTCCTTGAATGAAACTCCTGTTTCCCCGGCTGCAGCTTTAACTACATGTACAAGGCTGTAAATGGCATTGAAGGCAGTGGGACTTACTTCTGAGGAAGCACAGTTGAGAACTTGCTGTTCACGCTCCGCTCCAGCACAACTGCATTCTCAGCACTGACAGTTATCGCCCTCATAACAACCAACAACTTGTCAAATCCAGGAGCCAAATCAGGGAAAGCTCAGTTGTTGACATAAGCCTACACACTATTTTTGATGTGTTTCACTCTTGGTGGCTATTGCCCAATGTTCTGTTCCATTCCTGCTTTAATTTGCAAACTAAGCAAACTGGTAACCTGCTCCCAAAAGACATATTTAAAAAGTGAATTTTGTCTCAACATTATGTGTTTAGCATGTTTCATAAGTTTATGCTGCCGAGGAGTGCACCAACATGTCTGGAGAAGAGGAATGCCTGGTTGAAAAGTTCCGGAGTGTGCATTGGCCCAAGAGGTGTGGTTAGATAATTTCATATCTGGGATTAATTCACAAAAGATGCAATGTATTAAGCACATCTGGGTCGGCCATTCCTTGCTTGCTTCTCAGTGTGGCCTGCTGGGAAAACTGATCACTTGATCCAAATAAAAGGGCTGCCATTGGCCATGGTGCCAGCATGGTGGGCCACCTAATTAATGCCAATATTATGCCAGGCTAAACTATCACATAGATTGCTTTTAGCCTGACCCTTCGACCTTTATTCATACATATTTCCAGAAACAAAGCATTTATAATCACAATGAATATTTCAATAGGAACCATGTATTCTGTTAACACTCCTTTGTTAGGACAGAATGTATAAAGTGATTAATAGGTGCAATTAGCTGATTAATGGCTGTATCATGTTTTTAAAAAATAGAGTCTCAATTAATTGCAGTTGGCCATCTGGGCTCTTCTACTATGAGCTGCTGGGACCAGAAGTTGCTATTTTGAGTCTTGCTTGCTCTCCTCTTGCATTTCCTTTCTACTGTTGAACTGCCAGGACAGATTCTCCCAGTCCATATTGGGATGAGCACTAATCAGGTCCTGAAAGTTAGTGCTAACCACTAACCTGGTTTGCAAGCAGCCAGCTCCAGAGGGAAATGTATGGATGAACACCATCTCCTAGGTGATAGGACCTAGAAGTGACCCTCTGAGGAAGGAGCGTACAACTCTGAATCCCACGCCTTACTCCAAGGGAGTTGCAGCTCTTTCGGCCCCTGGGATGTCAAAGAAGCTCTTGGGAAGCACAGTGGAGTGGTGGATGGGATGAAAGGGGAAAGGGGCACGCACGCGAGCGTAATTCAGCTTAAAGCTCTTACTGTCAGTCAGGAAACTGTAGGTGTGGCATTCCAGCTGCTCAGGACGGGCAGAGCTTCACGACAGCTGGCAAATCACCAAATGGTGGGTGGTTATGCAAAAGGTATGCGGCCCTCTGTGGAACCTCGGGGGGGGGCTGCATCCGGCCCCAGAGCCTGAGGTTCTGCATTCCTGTTTTATAAGCCCACTTGCTGGACAAGGACCTGAATGGAGCCATGAGGAGCGACTGGAGTGAATCCTTCTAGACTTGGTTTGGAGTCAGGGCGTAACAACTGTGGTGTTGCTTCTCCGCTTCCTTGTATTTCAATGTCAGCTGCACATTTAAGGCTAACGCTAGGGCTCAAGGGCCACGCCATTTCAAAAAGGTGTATTCATCCTCCAGGAATCCAGGGGCCGCAAGTGGGAACAGTCCTTTTGGGGGGGGGGGCACCCCATTCATGGAACTGTCTCCTTTGGGAGCCTTGCAGGATCCCTGCTTAGCTATTCGGTGGCAGACAAATATTCCTCCTGTGCTCACGTTATTTACTGTTAGATTTTTTTTTAATTTCCCGTCACTGTAGGTTGCTTTTAACTTGTTGTTCTTTTATTATGCAAGCCACCATGAGAATATTTATATTAAAGGGCGTTATAGATTTTAAAAAATAGAAGAAACACTGCAAGAAAGAATCTGAGCATTTCAGAGAATTCAGAGGTTCTGATAGCACTTAATCTTGTTGTTACATTTCCTTCCCAGGCAGTGTGTTTTTATTAAAACTTTCATAAATGAAGATATAAGACACCTGAGAGACAACAAAATGGTTTGAAAACACAAGTCTTTTATTAAACTAGTTCATGGATCTGCTCCTAAAATGTGAGATTCTAACCTTTGGATATTACACCAAAGCCATAACTTGAGGCTTTAAGCCCAAGACTGGATCATTACAAATGGGTGTTTCAACACCAGAGGGTGAACAAGTCTTTTGTGTTCCAGATATTTTTAGCATCGTGTTTCCTGCACCACTGTAAACTCACTACTTTAAAAAGCAAAATAGAAGCATGACATAACACCATTTTTCTTATTGTGAGGAACCGAATAAAACATTATGTTTAAAAATACCATTTTAAAGTGGGAGAAATGATTACAATCCTGTCTCCTAATGTGCAACCTAAGTGGTTCAGTGATGACACATCCATGAAGGGGTGCATTAAGAAACTATAGGGGGAGTTATCTGGAAGTTCAAGGGAGCCCTGAGGCTTGCAGAAGAACAAACGAGCTTTTAGGGGGCAAAATAAGGGAGTCATGCAAAAGCAAAGAAACGGACCAGTGAGGGCTGAGGGTTTTCACTGACCATGGAGTGCTAACATCTCTGGGGTGGGGACAATGACAGCAAAATTCAGCGGAAGTGGCATGATGAAGCATGGAGCAGAACATGATTGGCTGGCTGGGATAAAAGCATGGTGTATGGCAGCATTGTCCAGGTGTGTGATTTGCCTAATTACGCTTGAGGTGCGCAGCTTCCTGTGCCATCCCAGCCTAGCAAAATATGCAATAGGGATGGTTTTGAACCCCTATTGGCGCCAAGGGCATTTTGAGTCTATGCCTCACTGCACACAGCCCTGGTTTGGATGATGGGGAGGCTATGCTCAGTGGAGGGAATTAGTCAGGTCCAGCAGCATGTGGGGGAAGGAAGGGGGAAAAGAAGCTTTCCCCCACCCCCATGATGAAACCAGCCATTGTCTTGAGGCGCTGTCTTGTTCTAATACCAAACTCGACCCTGTGAGATTAGAAATTAAAGAGCGCAACCTGTTACTTTCTGTGTTCTCATGAAGGCCACTGGGTATGCTGAAATATATAGGTTTGTACATAAAAATAAATGTTTCATGACTCCCACCTGCACTATCCTATTAATTTGCAGGATCTACAGAAAGTTGAGGACATAGAGGTAGAGAAATTTTAGAGTTGCTTGTCTAAAATTCTGGATTCACATGGAAGTACTTTCGTGTTTTCAGCTACGATTGAGTTTTGGGCTGGGAGATACCCTGCTGCTCCAAAACAGCTCTGATAAAACACTGGCTTTGTCACTTTCTTGTGCCTTATTTCCGCTCTAGGGAGGAAAACTCAAGATTCCAAATAGAATGGAAATAGGACAGGTGACCAATTGTTTACAGTCAAAGGTACCTGAGGGGTAGGGCAAAGAAGAAAAGAGAGTGGGAAGGAAGGGGGAACTAGTTTGTTTGAGCCCTGAGGCAAAGTGCAGCACTTTGCTATTTTTCATGAAAGACAATTGCCCGGAGACCACATGACTGAGGGGGCGGGGCCAGAGCAAGAGTGGGCGGATCTCAACAAAGGGGGTGGGCCTAAGAAAAAAGTGGCTAGATCAGTCTTCACTTTCGCCACCTTTATGGCAGTGATACCTGCAGGAGAAAAAAGCAAGTCTTTGCTCACCAAGCTTTCACATTAGGCATTAGTCTAGTGGCCTATATTATCCCGAAGGTGAGGACTGCCGTTGCAGGGGGGAGGCTGTAAAGCATGAGATAAAAAGCTCTCTGACATCTCCTCTTCTTGTTACGTGGCGCAAATTCGCTTCTGACTTATGACAGTCCTATGGATGAAAGTCCTGCTCAGCTCTTGTAAATGCAAGGCTGGTGCTTCCATTACGAATTGATCCACCTTGTATTGAGCCTCCCCTTCTCCTCCTGCCTTTGACATTTCCTAGTATGATAGTCTTCTCCAGGGAGTCCTGCCTTCTCATGATGTGCCTGAAAGATGAAAGCCTGTGTCAGCTTGGCTTTCAGGGCCAGTTACAGCTTAATTGATCAGGGACTCACTTGTTGGTCTTCTTCCATTCAAGGGATTCACAACGCTCTCCTCTAGCACCATGTTTCGGATGCATCAGTTTTCTTCCCATTGGCTTTCTTCACTATCCAGCTTTTGCACCCATACATAATGATCAAAAATAGAATGATATGGAAGATCATGGCCCTGGTCTCCAGTGAATTGTCCTTATCCTTGGTCATCTTTCCTAGTTCCTTCATTGCTCTCCTGTCCTCAGCCAGCCAGCAAAATAATCAGCATCAGGTCTGTCTGCTGGCCACAGTCCTATGCCCCTTTGCAGTGTGTGCAACCATGGGAAACTCTCAGAAGGATGGTGAATTTTAAAAGGAGCCACTCCAAGGCTCCTGGTTCAAGCTGGCTTGAGACCTGGACAGGAACACGCCTCGGAAATAGTATGCCATTTCCTGGTACTGCTCAGCCTTGTTTCAGTGTTTAGGAGTCCCAGTTTGTGTACTCCGCCCCTTTGCTATTTCTTTCACTCTCATCTGGCTGTTTCTCCACTGCAGAGCTGAACCCAGTAAGCTCCATGCATGCACCAGCATTTTTGCTAACCAACACTTGCTCAAACCACCATTTGCAAACCATCATTATGAACTACAATTGGCTGCTAACAATGGTTGACCAAAATGGAGCATTCAGATGTCTTGTTAACCAGACTGTGCTCTGGAAAGGGCAGGATACGCGTGCATGGGGAGGAACGGGAGAATTGAGCCCAAGGGGTTCTCTCCTTCATCCAAGTACAGCTACAACAGGGGAGGGGAGGACAACCAATTTGAGGCTATGGAGGATGCCTTGTTGCCCTGTCCAGGAGGGTGGCTACATCCCCAATGTCGAAATAGAAGTGGCCACACCCCTTGATGCCAAAAGCTTTTCATTTGGTTTCCAGTAGGCATGTTGAGAGAATCCTGATGTGTCCACTGGGAATTGGCTTCACAGTGTTTGGGGTTTGTCTTATTTGGAAGCCGATTTGGGACAGGTGATGCTAGGATGTCCGGAGGAGATATTCCTAATGGGCAGGTATCATACAGACAAGCCCCCTGCCCATATCCCCCACATTTCTATCTGATCTGTGGTAGAAGGTGAGAGTCTGACTTCCTCCAGGGAGGAATAGTTGAAGGCTCCACTGGTTGGATAAGTGACCTTCCCTGGCCAGAGTTTGCCCTCTGGCATGTTAGGAGATGAGGCTTGCATCCTTACCAGACCTAGGCTGGACTGAGATTGTGATCTCCCAAGTATTTATAGGATATCTTTCAGCAAGAAGGAAGTAACATTTCTCATTGCAGATGCTTTTCGCTTAATAACTTCGTTAGTGTTCTTGTGACATTGATTTGTGTCTTTTCCACTTTTGGAAAGAAAGAACATTTAAAAAACATGAAGAGCTGTTGTTTAAACTTAGAAAGAATCCCAGAATCCTCCATATTTAAAAGTTGTTTAATTCTTCTAATTGAAAGGTATAATAAGTAAACAGTTCTTCTAATCCAGTGTTAAAATGAGAGAAGAAATATTTACTTGTTTCCAGTGCAAGACAATCATGTGATTTATCTCTGTGGGATTCGAGATGCTATGGGGGGGGGGTGCACGAGCGTGTGTGGAATGGCTTCAGGTCGCCCTGGATAACTAGTAACCCAGGGAATGAATTTTCCTTTTCTGTGTCTTTAAGACTGAACTTATTGATCAGGAAATGAAGAACATTTTCAGGGCCTCATGATCCCCCTGCAGTAGTATCCAAAGGAGGCAGGTAGTTTAAAAAGGAAGGGGTGACAGGTAGTTAAGAAAGAGAAAAGGGGTGTTAGATCTTGTTTGAAAGGTTACAAATGAATTAAGTTTCGTTATAAAGTGCTTAGTGAATGATTAAAGGAAAGATTGCTCCCAAGTAGTGCTTCTTGGGAATAACTTGATCTGGGTTTCTAATGCAAGCAGCGGAGGGTTTCTGGAAATGAGATGCTGGGGCAGAAAGCTATCATGGTCTGCAGTCACAGTCTGTGGAGGAGGATAACAATAGAGTTATTTGGGCTTTGTGCAACTCTAGAATTTCTGTCTCTCAGATTCCTGGTAGGATTGCTTGCAGAAATATAGGTGTGCTGCCTTGGTTTTTTTCCCCTTCAGTATTCCACAGCTGGGCTTATAGGATTCTCAACTGACTTCCCTAATTCTGTCTTTAATAGTGACATGAACTGCAGGTGGGTGCTGTTCTTTATTTCCATGCACTGCAAAGTTCCACCTGCTGCTTTTACGCAGCTGGAGTTGCTTTAAAGCAGCACAAGCCAAAACATAGTTTATTGGTCAGTGGGCAACCTTGTAAGGACTTGTAGTCACTTGGAATGCATGTAACCTCCCCTGGAAGTCACCCCCCCCCATCCCCAGTGCCAGGCATATGGAGTGTGGTAGGGAAAGCCACTCTGTACATGCTCTGTGGGATTCGTTAAGGATAAGTTCACATTTTCAAGAGCTGAGGCCTGGTACTGTAAACTCATCCAAGACAATAAAGTATCGGATGCTATTAAGCCAGTAACTCACAGGTCTTCCAAGAAGGAACCTTTGGCACCTGCCAAGATATGAATGGCAACAAAGAAAGGGTCTTCTTGGACGTACAGAAGAAGCAGCTATTCACTCTCAGAATGACTGATGGATCTTGCTGCTTGCTGTCAGTCTCCTAGAGGAGGGATATGAATGGGGGTAGAGGCAGCTCTCCATTGCTTCTCTGCATGAGTTACTCATCTCCTCCCAGGCAGGTGGGCTGCAGGTATGCAGAGGGGGTGTTTCTCTGAAGGTGTGCAATTTTCTAGGTAAACTTTAAGGCAGTGGCTTGGTGGGAAATATTGTCCCTATAGGCACAACCCAAAGAAGAGTTAAAGAAAACTAGCACCTGTGTTGGTCTGTACGAACAAACCAGTTCCAGGAATTCTCCCCTCCACCTGGAGCAGGTCTTTTGTAAAACTAATAGGTCCTGAATTATCCATTCAAGACCACAGCATCATCTGCATTACAACAGGGAACAATCTATGATTATTGTTCCCTGCCTCCTACTGTGGGGATTAGGCTAAACTTGGAGGGAACTGGGAACTGTGAGGGGGAAGCAGATAAACTTCAACAGCTGTGCTAATCAAAAAGGTGCCAGTTGTGCACCCCTGGGAGCCCTCCCAGCCGTACCCCCCTGCTTTTGGCAGGATTAGAGTGACGTAAGCCGCTAGTCCTTAATATGGTGTATCTAATATGGTGCGTCTATGAGGCCGTTTTGTCTAAATAATACACTCCCCTTTGCTTATTATAAATTTTGCCGTTTTTATTCTCCGCATTTTTTTCCTGCTTTTCAGATGGAGCAAGCGCCATTCAACTCCATGGGACCAGCTTCTGAGCAGGTATGTGTAGCACTGCATGGCATAGACACTTCGGAGGTTGTGGCAGAATGTCTTTGGATTTTTTTTTTTACCCTAAAAGATGGTCTAGAAAATGAAATGGCTCTGATTTTCATGACTATGCCACATTGTGCAGTTGTAGAGGCTGAGTTATAAATGATGCGTTGCATGTTAAACTGTAAAATATGCTCAGTGTTGGTAAATATTGTGTATCTACATTTTCCCCAAATTTATTTCTTTTACGGGGGAGAATGTTACTTGCCCCTCCCTTTCTGCTCCCCCTATGGATCTGGATAGGTTCTTCCACTGCCAGGTAAGCTGGTATTTATATCTTCTCAAATGTATACAGAATTTTCCTATAACGGCTGCAGCCACTGGCATAAACCTAATCCATCAGCATGCTAGCTGTGCTGGAACTTTTTCTAGCTCCCTCGCGTTCTGGGGGTACACCTTTCCCTTTCCAGATCTTGCAGCCACCGCGAGAGACAGTCCCTGAAATTGCTTCGAAATTAATCCACCGGGGACTGAGCAGTTCCTTTAAGCTCTTGGGCACAACTTCAGTGTGCCTTACTTCTGAGTAAACCCATACAGAATCGACCGGCACAGCTGGAAATCTTTGATCCGGCAGCTGTTTGCTGTGTTGTGCTTATTAAAACTTATTAAAACGACAGAAACAATAACAAAAGCCTCGCAGAGCGCTCCCCCCCCCCACACCCCCGGAAAGTTTGCGCTAGGTAAAGCAGGGAGGGGGGCAGAACCAACCGAAAAAGCAACCCTTTGCTGAACGCCGAGCGCCAGCCTGCCACGGGCTTTAAAACCAAGGAAGGAACGGCAGAGGTTGCATTTGGAGAGACTGATCCTGCGAGGGGGGGGGGGATCAAAGTGGGTCAGAAGGAAAGGGGGGAAGGAGCAGGATGGAGAGATGGCTAAAACTTTAATGGAGAGATGTAAGAGGAATGCAGCCACGGCGGCCGCCCAGACGCTCCAACGGAGGGGGAGGCTCGGGGGGGCCCGGGCGCGCAGCAGCCTCCGCGGCCACCCCGGCGTGCGCCCGGCCGCCCGTGCGCCTCCGCGCCGCCGCCGCCCGCCGCGCCCCCTCCCGCCCTCGCCCCGGAGGCGGCTCAGGCTGGGCGACTCCAATCCGGTGCCGCGCTCGATCCGCCGCCTCCGCCCTCGCCGCCGGTCCGCGTTTTGCGTGCGATCGGAGCTGTATTTCCAGGGCTGTCCATGGCTCGGTGCTGTTGGCTCTCTCTCCGTCTGATCAGCCCAGGCTGCGCGGGGCTCCCTACGGGATCAGAGCGCTCCCCCGCCGGGACTCCACTCCTCACATCCTCCTGCTGGGACTCAGCTACATTTCCAGCCAAGCCTGGCTTTATTATGTGTGTCTGCACTGCAGCCCTAGCAGCAAGATCAGGAGGAGGAAAAAGAGCCAGGACAAAGAAAAGAGAGGGAGGCTGGCGAGCGCTAAAGAAAATAAAAACGCGAGGCGGCAGCAGCGGCGGCGGCGGCGGCGGCGGCGGCTGGAGCAGCGATGAAGGCAGCCGGGTCAGGGCCGTCTCGCCGCGATTAACACATGGAGGCAGCTAGCGAGCCCTACGTCCGTGCAAAGAAACGTTTACCTTGTTTTCAGAAGTGCGTTTGTGCGGGAGGAGGCGGAGGAGGAGGAGGCGGCGGCGGAGAGGAAGGACGCCAGCCCGGACCGGCTGCGAGGCGCGAGGGAGGACGCGGCTCGCCAGCTCCTCGGAGCTTGTGAAGAGCCCCACAAAAGAGAGGGCGAGAGAGGAGGAAAGCGGGGTGGCGGGAGGAGGAAGATTCAGGAGGACTGCCCCGTACTCCATGATTATCGAGAGGATCATGGCTTTTTAAGGGGAAAACATCCTTCCCGTATATTGTCGTTGGCCCCGGTTTGGAAACGCAGGGACCCTTATTGCGAAGGAAATCGGATTTTTTTGAAAAAAGAGGGAGAAGGAAACGGGGGCGCAGTTCGAGCCAGGGGGGCATTGTGAGGGTTTTATGCAACCAGGTTGCTTTACCGGTAATTAAAAACAAAATCAAAATCAAAAGCCCTCTCCAGGCGCCCCCCCCCCCCGCTCCCGCCACCCTTTCGCATCTTTAGGCATGATCTCGCTTGTTTTGCAAATGGGGTGGGTTGTTTTAAAAGTGTGAACGGCGCGAAAGGAAAAGAGAAAGTTTAAATGAAAGCACACAAGGAGCGGGGCAAAAAGCACAAGAAGCTTGGATAGTGGGTTTAAATTGTATTTATTGATTTGCACAACGTCTGTGTGTGTGTGAGAGAAAGAGAGAGAGGAGACCCCAAATTGCAATTGATAAAGGGGCCGGAAAAAGGGGAAAGGGTTTGCTAGAGGCGAGGTCAAGATCTCTGGGCGTCCAAAGTGGGTGTTTAAAAAAAAATAGACTTGGAAGTTGCCGCATTGCAACAGGCAAAGAAGTGAGAAATCAAATAATCGATTCGCGTGCTGCTGTTTCTGCTGCCGCCGCCGCCGCCGCTTCGCCAGCAAAGTTTCCAAGTGGGAGAAGGAAGAGGAGGGGGAAAACAAGAGAGGAAAAGGAGGAAGGGGGGAAGAAGAGAGGAAGAGGAGGAGAGAGAGGAGGAGGAGGGAAGGAAGGAAAAAAGCGAAGAATATCAGAGCTGGAAATGTCCAGAAGGAAGCAAGCCAAGCCGCGCTCGGTGAAAGGTAAGCTGCTGGCCGGGTGACGGAGCTGCGCGCGGGGCGGGCGGGCGTGCGCGCGCGCGCCCCCCTCTCTCCCTCTCCGGAGCTGCGCCGCTTTCGCCGTCGGATCCGCTCGCGCCGCCGGCTCCGGAACGCGGCGGCACAAGCGCCAGCCAGCCGGCCAGCCTCTGCCGCGTGACCAATCAGGGGCTGGGGCCAACCTTGGCGGGGATTGCGATTTCGCAGAGCCTTCCTCCCCATCCCTCCCCACCCCACCCCACCCCACCCCCTCCCCGCGCTTCCTTCCCCGGGCCAGCCCGTGCACCGCGGAGCAGAGGCGGCCGCTTTCTGTCTGCCGCTTCTGGGGGTTTCCACTTCTGCTCCAAGGAGGGGGAACTTCTGGTGCCGTCCTGGGCTGCCATTGCCAGCGGCTTGCCTGCGGGAGCGAGCTCCAGCTTTCCAGGCACTGCAGGCGAGAAGAAAGGCCTCTCTGCGCGTTGAGGAATTAGTTCCACAGAGGGTGTTCTGGATACGGGCGCAGGCTGCCGGGCGAAACCCCAGGGAGCTGCCTCGCCGAATTCTCTGGGGTTGCCTTCACCCAGTCTCGGCATTGCCCCGTGCAGAAAGACTTGTGGTTCTAGCGGAGATGCGCGGCCTTGCACAGAATGATCGCCAGTGTTGCGAACTTCTGGTCAGGTGCACAGAGCCGGATGCAGCGACGCAGCCAGATCTTGAGTGTGGCTCACCATGCGGGACTGAGAGGCGTCAGCCAAGAGTCAGGTGTAAATATAACCCAGGGAAAGAGTCGCATAGCCCCGTGGTGTAGCATAAATCCCGTGGTTTCAGTGGAGGGTTCCCAGTTTGGTCACAACAGTAAAGGAAACATTGACTGTTTTGTTTTGCTTTGTTAAGACAAACGAACAAAGTCTAGGGTTCTAGTTCTCATGGTTGCTGGGGTTTCTGCCATTCCTTCTGGCTCTTGACCCTTGCTTGCTTCATTTGCTGTGACCGCTACCTGTTAAAATCACTTTCCAAGCTATGAAGCTTGGAGTTTTGCCAGAGGGCAGCACAAAAATGGCTGGATCCTGGTATCCTGAGGTCCTCTAAGTGGAAGCCGTGCATACAGGTGTTCGAAGTCTTGCTCAAAGCCCTTTCTCCATTGCAAAAACCCCTCTGCACCGGAAGATGGTCCACCAGGAGCCCTGGAAAGGTATCTTCTGAATCTGCCCTATTGTCTAAGACAGATCTCCTAGGGGCTGTGGCCAAGGTTGAAAGAATTCTTGGACATGGGGATCTTGCATCGTGGAAAAGTATCTGGAGATGACACGCATTGACAGCAAATGCTCTGAGTACAGGAGGTGCTGGATTCAGCACTAGCCTCTCCAAGTAGGGCAGGAAAAGACTCCATGCTGGAAAGTGGCTGCCAGTCAGTGTAGGCGATACTGAACCAGCCAGTATGATTTTGTATAAGATCCTCTTTCTATATACCTGCATATGGACTCTGTTCTCACCTTAGTAGAGAGGCATCTTGTCCCTTTCCAGGGGATGTGGCATTGTATGGACAACTCCAAGCGGCTAAAAGCAACACAAACAAAACCTCTGAATAGTACGCTAGATCCATTTAGACTTTCTGTGCAAATTCCTTACTAAAGATTTGTAGACCTGCAATCGCTGCAAGGTGCTTGCTTAAGAGAAGTTTACGGTGACTGCATCACCAGTGAACATGGTACTCTAAAGGCTTGTAAAATGGTTAAAATTCCACATGGGAGACAACAGAGAGGGAAGGAAATAGAGCTTTTGTAAACAAGAAGAACGCTCATTTATTTCCATTAAGCATAGTTACATTTATAGCGTTTTACTGACTAGCAAGCTAGGTGGCAAACTCTGGACTATCTTTACTCAAGGGGAATGGTATGATCCTTCAGGGACCTCTCCTGTAAACCAGGCTGTGCGCATCCATGAATCCGTGAGCTTAGGAGCTCATTGTGGGACTTGATTTTATACCTTCGGGGTTTGCAGCTGGGCTGTATTTCATACTCCAGAACACTGCCATAGACTTCCATGAAACTTTACAGGAACTCCCCAGGACTGGTTGCACTTCTGGTAAACTGCCTCTTGCATGCCAGTGCCCAACTTTCTCCAGGATAGCTCTTGGTGTGACCCTTTTCTGCAGAGTAAGCGGTTTGTTTTGTGAATGAGGCATGCAATCCAGAATATTTTAAAAGATGACATTCCTATAGAGTAAACCCTTGTTTTGCAGCTACAAATGCAAGAACGTACACTTTGTGGATTTCGGTGGGTTTTTATGAGGGATACTGGGTGAAAGCGTTGTAGTACTGAACCCTATTCAGGAGTATAGCTCCATGAAACTGGCAGTGGGAGCTGCTCAACCTGAACACTGGAGTGTTTTGGTTTTAAGGCACAGTTGTACTTCTTGTTTGCTTCAGAGCCACTTTTCAGTCACTCCATGGTTGCGTTCTTAATTAGGACTCAGCCTGCAAGTTCTGAAAGTTTAACTCGAGTTGGGACAGCAAGAGTTCAGTGCATCTTGGAGAAATTCTTCCAAGGTAGCAGCAGCAGCATGGTGGATGACTGAGCTGCCCAGTTTTTGATCACGTATTTGGACATTTTTCTTTCTCTCCACCCCCACTCCAATTCTCCTGAAAAATTTTCCTTCATGCCACCTTGACAAGACATTGGAGCTTGCAGGAGGATGACCCCCCCCCCCACATCAACCAGATGAGTAGTTGTTGCTGCTTGTAGAAAGTTAAGACATTGCTTTCCCAAACAAACACCTCTAAATTCTCTCCCCTCTCTGGAATTCACTAGCAGTTATATCCCCCCCCCCCCAACAAAAGTTACATCCTCTTTCAACAAAAGCGGTCTTATACCAAAGCAAAGCATTGTCCCCAGGGGCAGCCTTGTGACATTCTGTTGGCAGCTAATGCCAAATGATTTTTATGTAGGCAGGAGAGTAGAATAACTGCTCTTTCTTCTTCTCCTCACTGCCACCATAAGGTTTTATTTCTTGCCATGGACAGGTTAATGCAGTTTGTGATGGGGAAACGATTTGATTTCCCACCTCTTCTGTCTTTTCCCCCAAAGCCTCCACCCCACTTCCTTTTGTTTTCCAGCCTTTTCCTTGCAAAGATTCAGGCAGAATCGCTGTGCAACTTTTATTCATAAATGGTTTCCAACTTGTCGGACTTGACAAAAAGGATTTGGTTATTGGCAGCGGTGGGTGGGGGCGATTCCCCACAGTTTGCCTGTATAGCATTGTGTTTGCATCTGTGTGGGGAGTCCAGCGACTTCCTCCATGTGGCGAAGGTGCTTGCACTGTGTTTTTCCCCATCATCCATTTTAAAGACTTGTGTGCCCTTGGCAGAGAGGAGCTGATTGTGTGTGTGTCTCCGGCCACTTGGTGCAGTAAATATGCACCCTGCAAAAGAGGATTGTTTTGCTTTTTGTCCTCCGTATTCCACCTTAGCGTGTGTGTAGCAGAGGTATGCCGGCCTTTCCCTCTTTCTCTCCCATGCACATTTTGAGAAAGGAGGTAACCTTGCACTCAGGGGTGTCAGATTTGTCGTTCTATTTCTGTAATGGCTGCTGGACTGTGCCACTTTCTTGCTGAATGCACACTGAAGGAGGAAACAGGGAGAAGATAATGTTGCAGTTTGCTTCTCCTCATCCACAAAAAACTGTGTGCGCGCGCAGGGAATATGTTTGCCCAGACAATTTGGGAATTTGCATGAATAGCACAAATCTGTATTTTTCTTTCTTGTTGGATGTATCTATGAATCACCCACTATCTATCGCTGATTGTTTGGAATGGGAAAGTTGCTTCCAGGCTCAGCAAAACTGAAATGAAAAGGTGGGTAGGTAATCTTGAATTGCCTTCCCGTTACATTCTAATTACACATTGAAAATAATGTGAGTACATTTTAAGTGACTGAATGTCGTACGCAGCTCCTGATGTTCCACGAAATTACTTAAAACATAACAGTGTGCGTAGATCACAGGAGAGGCACATCTGTGCTGTGACACCACCTTAATAGGACAGCTCTGTACACGTTTACTAATAAGTAAGTCCGATTGTGTTACTTGGAGCTTAGTGTGTAATATTGCAGGTGTAGTGAATCAAAGAAGCCGCAACATAAATAACCAGAATGCATGAAGCTTTGGTCCATTTTAGAACAAAACCTGATTTTCAATATTACAGAAGATTAACATAGAAGGTATTGTGCAGGAATGTTCAATCGATTGATAATCACTTCATCGGTTGCTTCAGACCAAGGGTTGGAAGAAGGATGTATGCTACTCCGAATTACAAGAAGAACTCAGATTGGGTGCTGTCAGAGGGAGCTCTGAGGGTGTGGCTGTTATCTTACACCCCCATGCAGTTTACGGATGGTGTGAATTCTTAGGCTGATTAAATGGTGGGATCTCAGGTAATCGCAGTGCAGACAGGCCAGCAAGAGGAGGGTAAAGTAATCCAGAAAATGAACAGTAGTTCAAGAGCGCCATGAATAGTTGAGCTTGCCATGGCCACGATTCCAGTTTAGTGTTGCTGCTCGAATCCAGCCATAAAGGAAATTGCAGTGTGAGAGCATAAACATAAAACTTTAGTTTGACTATTTAACCAGATGCTTGTGGGTTATCGGGAGCCTGGGGCAGGAGCATTTAATGGGAGTATATGGCTCGAGAATACATGCCCATTTCAGAGAAGCAATGATGTTTAGATTTGGAACTCTTGTTTCTTTACCTCCAAAATTATATGTACTATTAAAACTTTGACAGCCTACAGGAAACAAGCTGATTTTTATGACTGGTACATAATCAGGGTGCAATTCTGTGCATATCTAATCAGACATCTACTCTAAGCCCCATTAATTTCAGTTGCACTTACTCTGAAGTTGTATAGGATTGGAAACTTAGGTTCCAGTGCTAGACACACTTACCTGTTGAAGTCTGTGGGACTGAGTCAACATTGTATAGGGTTGTACTGTTGGATGCTTTTGCGCTGACTGAAATCCTAGGGAGAATGCGCCATTGATCATGATTATTTACAACACCATTACTTACAGTTGAGTAAAAATTACATTTTGCTATTAATATTGTGGGTGTCTCGGGCATTTTCTTTTACATGGAAAGGCTGCAATAGGTTTTAAAAAGTAAATCTAGAAATATTCAATATCTTTGGGATTGTTAATTGTTTAGAATGTTAAAAGAGTGGTAAACAACCTGCACTATGCAGAATTGTTTTCCTAAATAATTATATTTGGCCAATTAACTTTTTCTCCCACTTTAAATGAAGAAAGTGGTTTACAAAATGAACAGGTAGAGTGTGGTCATCTAAACAGAATTTCTTTGGCATTACTTGTAATGGATTAATGGTAGCCTTACTTGTGGTACCCATATTCTTTATAAACTTTTTGACAATTTCCATTAGTCTTGAACCTAAGCACTTTTAATTAGAATTTGGATGTCTTGGTTTGGCAGTAAAGGCAGCCTTTGAAATTCTCTCATGTGAAAGAAAGAAAAAAGGGGCATAAGTACATATCTCATAATAGATTGATGAATGATCTCATATTTGATAATTGTAGACATCACATTTTAGTGACAGAGAGCAATACCTGGATTTTTAAAAAAGATTTATGGCAGGGAAAATGCTCCTTATATTTCTTCTTGCAGAGTAAAGACTCCTGCTATAAAATGTGTGTTTAAGGTACCATAAAGCGAGACCTTCTCATGAAACAGAAGTTCGAAGGTGTCTCTTACGTATTGACAGTATATTATAACCTCTCAGCTGTGTGTCAGCTTAACAGTATGGTATTATGGACCTCCGCAATCCAGGACAATCTCTTAGGGAAAAAAAGTCTAGGTAGTAATAGATACAAGAAATAAAGCTCTAGGAAGCATGGTAGAGAAGAAATGGACTGCCATGGTTTGGGCAGGTTTTTTGGGTGCGGGAGAGTTGTTTGGAAGCCAAAGTGGTTCTTCTGGGGATGGGGAAGATTGGGCCATGAAAGGAAAGACTTCCCGTGAAAAGTGGTTTCTTATTTGCTGGAGAGGTCTTTGGAGTTACAAATATGCACCTTTAGTTTGCAATAAAGCAAGCCCATTCAATTCCCAATGAATTATCCCAGGGTGGCAAAGATGCACTTTCATTGCAGGTATTAATTTTGACAATGAGGCTTGTTCCTCGCTCTTTGATCTGTGACTTGTTTTGCTACCTTGGCTCAGATTGGTTTCCATAGCGTTGGTCTATTTTCATCCTGCAATATCTCAGTCTTTTCCATAATTCTGACGGTGTTTTTGTACCTGAAGCAAGTGCTGAAATTTTCTAATTAAAATATTGACTGAACTGCTGACGAGTTCTGGGTCCTCACTTGAAGCTCTTCTCTATTTTTAACCAAACTGAGAGGAATCATTGAATGAGTCGAAGGTGTAATGGTGAACCTATGGAAGCTGACCAGCTTGTGACTTCAAGTGCAATTCATAAGAGAAGTATTGATACTGTCAGGAAACACATGCCTTTATGGTTTTATGTATGGAATGCATAGAGGATGGCTTGGTTCAGCTTATAGAAGCAATCAGCTAGAACTTTTATTTATTTATTTAAAAACCCCTTCAGGTGCATTTTGGAAGCTGACAGTCTGACCGGTTGCCAAAGACTGTGTTTCCATGGAAATAACTGTAATGCAATAAATAAATAGTTCTTAGGTCACAGGTCCTCTTACCAAATGCAGGTTGAAAATAGGTTTAAATTACAGAGGCCCCTTCAAATATATGCATATTGTCTCTTTTCCCTACTTAAAATGTTTACTGGGGCCAAGTTTGCACTAGAATAACGGTCATAAAGACAGATTTGGATATGTGTGCCTTGAAAGGATTTCCTCTTTTGTGCATTTCCCTCTCTATGTTTAGCTTTTCCCCCTGCTCAGATGAGTGCACCCACTTCATTGCCAAAAGTACAAGAACCAAATGAAGGATAAAGGATGCATTTGTAGGTGCAAATGCATATTGTGTGTTAAAGAAAAGCCAAATATCTCTTTGAATGAAAATTCGAAAGATGCTAGTGATGACTCTTATTTTTAAAATGGTGTTGAATGACTTAATCAGCTGAATTGGTCTTATGCATTAAGTAACAATCTGTGAATAGGAACTCATTTTCTTCCAGTATATTTAGTCTAATAAGAAACATATAGTAATTGCTATATCAGTATCGGTTCATTCAGGCTGGTAGCGGTAGAATTATTTTCTTGATAAAGGGTTTTAAACCTTGTAATTAAATACGTTGATTTACATTAACCATCCATTGATAGCATAGATTTTATGCAAGCCAGCATTGTGATTATTCGATAAGAGCACTTTCCGCTGAATTTTATTTGATGGTGATGAAAAGATACTTTTGTGACCACACTTGTAACTGTCTAATCGTGATGTCAAAAGTTGACATAAATTTAGAGGCCTTTTAAGATTTGCTGTATGGTTAAGATACTTAAGTGTGAGACGCACTCGAAAAATATTTTTAAAGCAGTAGTCAGTTTTTTAAAGAATCTAGATGTTGAGCAAAGGTGACCTATGTTCTGCGATATTAAATCAACAGCTAGAGTTTAATCACCCTGAAGGAGGGTGCAATTAATATAAGTTGAAACGGACTTGGGTTGAAACCAAAGGTTGGATGGAGACCTCAACCTGTCCATAATGTTTCAGACAGTAAAGATTCTTCATTAAAGCAACCAATCTGTTGCCTTTCTAGAGGCTTTCCATCTGATGTGGTGATATGGGAGCAATCTCAATCCGGAACCCAGTGTGTTTTGCTGAATTTACGTTCCATATTATTTTGGGTTTATTATAGCTTGCTTAAATATGAGTGTCAATACACAGCTTGTTGCTGAATGTTACGTGTAATGTTAAACATCTGAATAATTCCAGGCACACAATTGGGTGACTTCTGTACAACTGTATTAGCAAATAGGTTTTAAATCTGAGATGCATATTGGACGATGAATTCAGTAGTTCTGCAAATTGGTGTCAGGTTGCAACATTATTTTGTGTATAAAGGTGCTAGTCAGTAATCAAACTGTTCTGCAGCAAAAGAAAGAGGATGCGCTAATTGAGCTTAGATTTGTTATTGCGCTTGAAGTGCCAGAATTGCTGTCACTTTTTTTGCTTTTGCTTGGCAAATATGCTGATAGAAACTTTTGATTTGCTACCTACCTGCCTCATTTGTGTCAGTCAAAAACAAAGGAGAACACCAACAGCCCCCTCCTTTCCAAAACCAGCCTAGGAGGCATCTTACTTCATTACATGCAAAGTTAATAATAATAATAGTAATAATAATAGTAACTTCATCCCTTTTGCTCTGCTCCAATTAGTTGATTGCTACGAATGATCTTTAAAGGAATGCTGTTTTACCTATCTGCTCTCACAGAGGTTTGATTTTTAATGTCTTGTGAAAAGGATTTCTTTTTGTCTTGATTGATGTCAAGAATGAAAGCGTGATGGTAATATCCCTTTGAAAGCTATTGTATTGTCAGCTCTGCCTGACAGCGGGAGGCCCTCCTAGTGGTATAGATTAGCTCTGTAGAAACACTGACATTTTCTTTGTTATATTGCTGTTGTTCGGCTTGCAAAGTCAATTATACAATGTCGGAGCTCAGTTACAGAGTTGACTGTGGAAGTAACAACGTCTTTCATACTTGTTTTAAAGATATAATTTTCCTTTATTCATCCCCCCTCTGCTTCCCTCCGGTTTGATAGCCCAGAATTTTGCCGGTACTAGAATAGTACATTCTGCAAATTAAATTTTTGTATTCTATAATCACGGAGGCTTTAGTGATCCTCCTTTTTAAATTTGCAGCTCATTGAAAAATTTCAGTAGCTCCTTGTTGTGAAGGCAGTGACTGAAATCGTGAGATTTCCCCCTCCCTGATCGGGTGGATTACATTCCTGATTTTCTGATCCATGTTGCGCTGTTTTTGGATGTGGCATTAGCAGAGGTGCAGGTGATGTTCAAGGCATGCACATAGGCGGGGTGAGAAATTCCAGATTCATAGCTTCCATTGTCTTATTTTCCTACTCGCCAGAGTGCAGGGAAGTTTCCCTTAGGAGCTCCAGGACTGGGAGGGGGTTGTGAAGTTACTGTCTTACTGGCTGGAATCTTTTAGTTGTGCACGGAATGTTTTTAATTGTCATTTACCTGATAGAATTCAGATTGTGTTTGTATAGAGAAGGAGCAGGGGTGATGATTGAGGCCAAGTTTCTGGAGTTTTTGCAAATTAATAAATCAAACAGTATAGAATTGAGGATGCCTATTTTTTTCCCTTTGCTTTCAAAATTAGCTACAAGTAAGTGGTAAGTTTCTTGCAGAGAATGCAATGCGTTTTTTCCTGCCCCTCCCTTTAAAACATTTGTATATAATCAGGGCAGTCCAATGAACATCATTCATTACCAAATTGCCTTAAATAACAAGTATCTGCTGGAACAATCCCTCCTTGGGAATGTTAATTGTGGGATTTCTAAATTACTGTTCTAAACTAATAGACAAAAGATTCCACAGTTACCAGTAATTTGTCAGGATTTATTTTGTTTCTCTTCAATAATTGAAAATTAATGTCTTGAAGTGAAAACAGATGTTCGCGCCATCTTTTCAATTGGGTATAAAAGGGAAGGCTTTGTAGATGGAATGTGTTTGCAGCATCATTGATGCTGAGCTGATGAAGATTTTGGTCTTGCCAGATTGATGGATGGGATATAAACTTAATTATCCTATAAGTCAAATGCAAAATCTCACAGGAATGAAAATTGCATTGTTTTATTGTGTATTCAGTAATCCCCCTTTAAAAAATGACATCGCTTCCCTGGCCCTGCCAATACATAAATGCCCAAAAAATATTTTACCCACCTGCTTTACCCCAGTGTGCACACTCGTCATAAGCGGGACTGAGCAAAGGGTCTGGAAGGAATTGTTACTCACTCGCACCAGCGGCTCGTAAAGAGCCACTCGCCTAGTTGGCAATGGAGACCGAGCAAGCTTTCCCAGCAGCCTGCTGGGAAAATTCTTGTGAAGTGCTCGTGAGCTTCCTCCCAACTCTTTTAGGCCATGGGGCATCACACATTTGGGGCAACTTTCTGATTAGGAAAACCTTTACTATTTGGGGCTTTTAATGGTTTTTTTTTTAAAAAACTGCAACTACTGCTTGGAAGTAGGGTTCCTCACTGAACCCAATTGGGCTTACTTTTGAATAGACCTATGAAGGATAGCACTGAAAGAAGGGACATTCTGGAGGTCTATAAAACGATGCATGGTTATGAGAAAGGGGATGGGGAGGAAGGTCCTTTGCTTTCTTATTATATGAGGTCTAGAGGAAGGGTTTGTCCAGTAGGATTGATTGGCAGGAGATCAGGAAAGCCAACGTTCTCCCACTGAAGAAGCCATATATAGAATGTACTTGCATGAAATACAGTGATGGCTTTAATTTAAAAGCAGGTAAGGCAAACTCATGGATTACTGACACATGGACAGCTATTAGTCATGGTGCCTAGAAGGTCTATCCCTATTTAGTGTACCTCTAGATAGCTTCAGGGAAATAAGTACAGAGCAGAGACGTGGTGTCTTCATGGCGAGATTGTGGGCTTCCCATGGCACCTGGTTGGTTTATATGGGTGGCAGACTCCTTTGTCTTTTACGATTGACCTAGGGGCATAAGCAAGCAAGCCTTTTGGTGCTCTGTAGACTCCAGACAGCAGGTTTTTCATTTAGAGAAAGGGGTGCAGTGAGGGTCACATACGGCCCACTCCTGCTTCAAAACAATAGTTTCTGATTCTCTAAAGCTGCCTAATATGGAATGAGATGCTTGAAGTATGTAGCACATCAGCCATCTTGGTACTGGTCTTTCCCATCCGTGTTATCTGCCGTTTTGATATTTATTTCCTCTAGAGTGCCATCAAGTGATGGGTACTGTACAGAGTACAAGATGACTAACTCCTGCCCCAAGAAACATATAATCTGAAATTCAAAATAATAAGGGGGGAGAGATGCCAGAAACTGAACTGGGATTTTCTGAACACCAAGAATGCGTGCCCATGTTACTACTGGGAAAGTCTTGCTTCCAACTTGTTTCGGTCTTGTTTACATGGTGCCATCATGAGAATAACTCAGCAGTGATCAGCAGGTGAATGATGTAGCCCACAGAGAGGATGGTGGTCAGTTAGCTCCAGATCCCAGTAAATGAGGGAATGGGGAAGGGGAGTATCTTTACTGCCTTCTCTTCCATATGAGCTGCATGAACGGGGAAGTTGAATCTAGAAGAGAGATTCTATAGTTTGGGCTGTCCTTTTGATTCTCATACGCCTCTTCTGGTTTGGCTCACAGCATCACACCATAGTTCTTCCTTTTGTAAACTGTCCTCATAGGCAAGATGATGGTGCCTTACCTGGTTCAAGCTTGCTGATTCTTGGAGTTGTGTAATGGTTTACCTTGGGTGCACAGCTCAAGTTTTTTAACAAAAGTGCATGGCTTGAAACATCCTGCAATCTTTTAGGAGAGGTATTTTAACCTTTTAGAGTGGGGACCGCCCCCTCTCCCACTAAAGCTAGAAAACCACCAAACTGTCATCGGTTCGGGAAGGGAGGGTCAGGTCTTCTGAGAAACAGTGTTGTAACAAAGAGTTGCTTCTATCAAGGTTGGCAGAACATAGACCTCTAGAAGTTATGGATTTCAGCTCCCAGTCTGCTTGATCCTTGGCCATGCTGGCCAGTGTTTCTGCAAGTTGAAGGCCAAAACATCTGGAGAGCTGCCTTCTTCCTGTCCTGTTTTAGATGAACCTGAAATATGAGGTTCTCCATCTCCAACCCTTCCATCCTGGCAGCTGCTTCTCCTGACGTTTGGATTGTGGTCACATGCAGGTTGGATAAGTGACCGGGCATGGTGTCAGCATCCAGCATCGTTGAGCAAGACAGGACTTGGCCTGGGTCCTCTGTGTCAAGTAGCTCATTTGTGAAGCTGCCGTTTTGACTGAAGTCACCCCACATTGGGTGCTCTTGGGCATGGTAGGAAGTATCTTAAGTCTTTGGTCAGCTGGGCTAGTGGAGGTCCATAGAGACGGTCGGGCAGGTTCCTGCCAGATTCCCTGTCCTGCAGAGCCTGAAGAGCCTTCTCCCCTGTTGTATGTTCTCGGCTTCCTATCGGCATGATCCTAAGGAGCGCTGGGGTCTGGGGACTTTTTATTAGCTGTCTTTGGTTATAAAATGCAATATTTCACATGATATGAAAATCAGTAGGATAATATATGATGTTTGTAGAAATGCCCCTGATTAATAACACACAGCATGCTTATATATGCGTTTTTTCCCTCTTGGACCTGGCTCTGTTAAGCCAACTTTTAAAGCCGTTAAAATAATGTAATTGAAAGCTGCCCTTTTGTTACCTGGGCATGAATTATTTTTGAAATGTTGTCATTACTCACCCTGCTGTGAGGTTTATCTCTTCGGTTGATCCTAATTAAATAAAACATACTGTTGTTCTCCAGTTTCATGTTGAACTGAATTACCTGCCTCTAGGCTTATGAATGGCTGTTGGGCCCTGGCTTTTGTGGCAGGCAGGCACTGACTAACCCAGGCGCTCTCAGATTTTCCATTTCAAAGGGATCAGTTTGTGTTAGTGACAGGCAGAATAGCGAATGCTTTACAGATGCTGTCAAGAGCTGTACAAACAATACAAATGGCCTAACGGGTACCAGGGTAGGTGTAATGCAACTCAACTCCGGAGATAGCAAAAATGGATGCTTCTCCAGCTGGTGTGGCTCTCTCTGGAGAGGATGTGGGGCTTCTGAACCCTGGCTTGATGCTCCACCTAGAAGCCGGCTTTGTAAGAACAGGGTTTGCGTTCCTGGCTCGACAGAGCAGTGGCAGGCTTGAGCCTGGGTTTGGACAGAGCACCGAAGCCTTCTGTGGCTGGTATGCTCTGGGTTGCTTTCATGGCTCCTGCAACTTTTGGGCAGGGCGTACCAGCGTGATCGCTTTGTTTTCAGTTAAACCGGAATCCTCTGCAGTTCTGGCCTACCATTTGGTGTGAGTGCAACCAATTAGTTAATTTTTTAAGTAGTGCCCAGGAAGTTCTGGGGAAGGAAGGAAGGAAGGACCTCAGGCTTGATGCTCAGTGTTAACATGGTTGTAAATGTCCAAGGTGGCCCGCAGAGCCAGATCAGCCCATGTGGCCAGTGGCTGGGGATGATGGGAGAGTGCCAAGGGAGTCTACCTTCCTGTTCAATCCACAGGTGTTTGTGTGAAATGAAGGACTGATCTGGGAGATCCTGTACGTCTCCCAATTTGTTATACCCATATTCATGCGTTCCCAGAAATACAGAACCAGGTTTAGTCCTTGATGTGATTGTTGTTGCGTGGCCAGGTGTGGGTATCCTCCACAGCCGTGGTTATTTCACACCTTTTATTCTCTTTTTCCCCAAGAAGCTCAAAGCACTGTATGTAGTTTCCCTCACAGCAACCCTGTGAGGTAGGCTAGATCGAAGGAGAGAGTATATTCCATGCTTCTCTAGTGAGTGTGGTGCTGTGTAGAGATTTGCCCCTGTGCCACACTGGCTCTTTGAGTTCACTGTGAGCTATTCTGCGTTTGCATGTAATTTGCCTACTAAGAAAAGACTGTAGAAAGCAATTCTCTTGGTACTGTAAGTTTTCATTCAAGAGCCATGGAATGTGCATGAAGGAAAGTAGACTGAGTGTTAAAAATACAAAAATCAATTTAGAATGGTGTATTTCCAATGCAAGTTGGGCTTGCTTTCTTTGTGGCTAATTTCATTTAAAGACTTTAGTGGCCTCACTCTGAAGTTACTAGGATTGTTTTTCTTGGATGGAAGCTCAGAGTAGCAAAAAGTTTCCAAATACTACTTTTTTATCCTCTGTAACACTTTCATAGTTGTACAAATGCAGTGTATGCTTTTGTAAATACAATCGTAAACATAAGCATACAATATAACCATACAGTTGTGTTTACACATAATATAACGCAACGGTCTAAGTTTCCATTGAAAATGCTAGACGTCAATTGCTGCGATTCTCTGACTCATTGCAAAAATTAACAAACACACTCCAGTTTAACAGAAAATTTTGTATTATCCCAATTGTTTTCAACCTTTAAAAAAAATCTAACCAGATGTATAGATTTCACCACATGCGCAGTAACCTCCAAACTCTATTCCACCAGGTTTTAAACTGTGGACCTTGTATATTTTTTCCATTACGAGCTGTCACAATTATTACTGCTTGCTTCCTATTGGGAGCCATATCACAGATACATCGGAGAAGTTAACTTAGTAGTGCTGCTGGTATCAAGCAGACGGTAGTTGTCTGTCATTTTTACCACTCCATGCCAATATGCTTGTATTGCTGTACATCCGTTTGCTTTTCAAATATAAAATTATTGCAGTTCTTCTGCAAGGAACAAAGGCAAGACCGCTCTGAATAATGGGCGTTAAAACACTTACTCTGGAAAGTGGAGGGTAATTGAATCTGAATACTTGGGGAGATTCTGATGATGATGATAATATAATGTTATTAATAATGCTAATATGTTGTTGTATTAATTTAATTTCTGTACCTCTTGATATCCAGAGCTGTCTGGGAAAGTTTCAACAGTTCATTAAATTAAAAAAAAATCTATTTCCCGTAAGAGGGCTGGAAGTAGTCATAAGACAGGGCTATTAGAGCCATGAGTAAGCAGAGATACTTTCTAGTAGTAATTTCTGGTAATGTTTTTCCCTTTTGTCCATGGCTTCCTTCAGATACATCCCACCAACCTTTATCTCTCTTTGCAACCAACTGGATAGGCTTTAAGCAAGCCTTTGGGTGCTTCCAGACAGATTTCTCTTCGCAGCTCACACAGCATGACGATCCACTTTGGGTGCTCAGCAGGACGGGTTGTTGTGGGAACCTCGCACTGTTTCTGTGGGTTGGCTTATTTTTCACAGTGGCTTGTTTTAGGCTTGTCAAGAGCCATGGGAGCTGTTGCATTGTCCAAGCTCAGCAGGGCAGTTTTTTCTTGGATTTCTGGGAAAGGCAAGGCAAACCCCATCTCTCCTGAGGATCTTCCTTGTGTCACTACATGCTTCCTCATCCCCTCTTAGTTCCTTCCACCTTGTACCCCCCCCTTTTTTGGTTTAGTCTCAGTCGTGTCCGACCCATCGTGACCCCATGGACAACATTCCTCCAGGCTCTCCTGTCCTCCACCATCCTCCAGAGTCCACCCAAGCCCACACCCACCTCTCCAGTGACCCCATCCAGCCACCTCATCCTCTGTTCTCCCCTTCCCCTTTTGCCGTCAATTGTTCCTTGAACTAATGCTCTCCTTCCAGAATTGCCCATCAGGGCAAAACTAAAACTAAGTTCCAGAGCGATGCATGTGGCTTTGATTTGGATTAGTACCATGGTGATCTGGGAGGGTCTCTAAAAGCTTCCGCACAAAATTCCTATTTTCCTCTGTGGGACTCGCACTGGATGCATGGTTGGGACCACCTGCTCTTTGGCTTTTCCCCTTTGCTTACTACTGTCTGCAGAAGGACTGGAGTGACTGACTTCTTTCCTGGACCATTTGGATCATAACCATCAAATTCTATACCATTAATTTAAAGTTTAAACTCAGAACTGCTTTGAATGCATCACCCCAAAGATAGAATGTATGTGCAGTAAATAGTGTTGGTAAGGTTCATCCAGTTAAATGGTTAGAAGTTCTTAGATTTCAAGTTTCTTCCCTGAACATTCCAAGTTGTCTCTGTCTGTCTTTCTGTCTGTCTGTCTGTCTTTGCATGAACTCACTTGATGTTCTTGCTTTGTATGGCAGCAAAGAGGTTTTAATGGATACCAATTTTCTTGTCTGTCTCATCTCATCCAAAGTGACGTTAGCAATAACTTTGATTGACAAATATAAGAAAAGCTGCATTTATATATACATAAAGGACACAACAAAAACTTTTAGTCTTTAAGTTGTCTGAGTATTGACTCCACATGACAATATGTAATCGCTGGTATCAATTCTACTTGTAGTCTGTTGTTTTTTGAGGTGGTGTTTGGTGGTAGAGAATGGAAGTTTGTAAATATGATTTTGTCTACCAAAGCTGTATGTCTTGATTGTAGCTTGTTTCTGGAGAGCCACTTTTGACTTAGAGATTTTATTGGGTCATGGGCTTGAACGTATGAACTCTTCCAACTTTTGTTTGTGGAATCTTTGGCTTTGAAAAATCTGTATTGCCTCTTTTAACAGCAAATTCTGGTGGTGAATACCACCACAATTTTAGTCAATACTGATTCACTGGCAAATAAGGATGTAGAAGCACACTTAAGAGACGTGTGTAGTTAGCGAAAAACAGTGGAAGTCATCTTTCCAAAACAGTCCAGTGAGGGCTGGGCCTGCTCAGGACCATAAAATGGAGGATGACAACTGGAAAAATTCATCGGGTTGGTGGGAGACTTGGAAAGACTTCCTTTCTTACAGGAAGCGGCTGAACAAGGGCACTCCCTTTTGGCAGGGAGGACACATTGCAATATTTTATTGCTGGTCTTGTTTGTCCTGTCCAGGAGTTTTTTTTTTACTTTTTCCTTCTCTGTACAGCCCTGCAAATGGTTATGAAAAACCTGGCTGCCCGTTCCTGAGCTGGAAAGGATATTATTCTTGTTTTTATTAGACCATCACAATAGCCACGTGGCTTTCTGGATGGTTTGTGATGTTATCCAAACTGTTTATTGTGTCTTTCAAAATTAGTACTTGTACCCAATATTCTACATTTTAGAATATGTTATGAGTGGAGTCATCTGGAGCTGGGGGTGAGACTGGATGACCCAGGAGACCCGTTCTGACTTGCTCTGTTTCCATGTTTCCAACATTGTAGGAGCAGGTTTTGCCCTTGTGAAGAGTGGATTCCAGACTGAAAGCCCCTTCTGTCTGTCCTTCCTTCCCAGAGAGGCTTGATTCCACCCCAGGGAGGTTTGCCCTGCTTTTTGACCTTGTGGCAGGAACACCAGATGTTCCTTAGCTGGATTGCTCGTTTGGCTTGACACCAGCTCACCAGGTTCCCGAATTCCGTTCCATTCTCAGACCCTCCCTTTCAGGTGTCTTCCCCTTACGAAACCTGAGGTGGTTCGGTTATCAGCAATTGCCTGACAAATCTTGCTTGTCAACTTAGACATTTCTGTGCCACATCTGTTTATCCATCTAGTTCACATTCTGAATCCGAGCTTTCTCACTATGAATGCTGGGTTTTGGGAAAAGCAGGCCATGTCTTTGGATCAACCATATGGGATACTGCCCTCACTGGAAACTTTAAGGGGTGACATGGATTGGAGAGAGAGGTAGTTTTTAATAAAATTTAAGAGCTTTGCTTGTTTGGAGCTTACCAGGACTGGAACTGGGAATTCTGGCAATTGTGGTTGTGTGCCCCCAGGGATGAATTAGCAAAATTGAAGTTTGTAGCTTTTTCTGGATAAATCATGTTCGTGGGTTCGAGGCTGGTCCTGCCCACCCAGGCTGGTCATTGGGCCCACCAAGGTGGGAAGAGTTCTGAATGCCTGGGAGGATGTGAACTTCTTGGCCCGGAGTCTCGCCAGAATAACAAGTGTTGTTCTTGCAAGTGTTTCTCTGACGCGACCTGATGTACGTGTTCCATGGCTTTGACTCCCTTGCGAAACTCTTGGTTCCCAGCTCTTGGCTCGCCTCTGACACATTCCTGCATCTCAACCTAGACAATACATTTTCTTTTGCTTGTGTTTCACCATTACCTCTGGTCAAACAGACTTAGAATGAAGGCAGTGCTTCCATTAGAAGCAAAGGTAGGATGAAGGCTCGATACCAGTATCAACATCTCTCTCTCACTAGTCCTCAAGGCAAGTGGAAACTGAATGCAGCACTGAGGGAAAGACTGCAGTAATTCTGATGTTCCTTGCTCAGACAGGGTGCACAGCCTTTTTGGCCCTGGGACCGCATCCGGGGTTGGCCTCACAGGCACACACAGAAACAGACATGCTTCCTCGCTTTCTTCCCCTGCCAACACATCCTCCGTCCCTGCTGAGATCCAGGAATCACTGCAGCCTCCACTGAGGGTGCCGCTTCTCCACGGCCGCTGGCAGCAGGAAAATAGCTTGGAAGCCGGAAAGCATTGCGGGGGGGGGGGGGGGGGGGCTGCACAGAGAGGAATCAAGGGCTGCATGTCCTCCCAGGAATCCTGTACTTTTATGGCTTAAACCATGTGCCTTTTTTGACTTGTGAGAAAAGAGTTGCTTTTCCAAAAAACACCCCCAATGAAACATAATCTTTCCCTGATACAACACCAGGCTGTTTTCAGCAATGCTGGTTTATTCTGCTCTTCTGGTTAGGCCTGTCCTAGCCTTGTACTGGAGGACTGGCTTTGTAGCCATAGGTGGCTAGGAATTCCTCGAAGGCTGTCAGAACAGTAATGGAGTGTTCTCCCTTTCTCTCCTTGCAGCCGGCATGGCATCCAGGCAGGATCTCAGAAGAGCAATGCCTCCGGCTTAGACATACAGCTCAGGTCTCTCAGTCTCTTCTCTGCCAGGCCCCAGCAGGGCAGTAAACATTTTTGCAGGCTAGTAACTTTTGTGGCCTTATTTAAGAGGCCGGACGGATCAGTCACTCTTCGGGGCTTGCCAAGCTCCCTAACCAGACAGCCGTGTCTCTTTCATTCGTCCCATTGCAGCTGCCTCTCCTGCCTGCTAGGAGGCCGCCCCAGTTTCATCACGCTCCTGCACGTGTTCGTATTTTACCCAAATATACAATGTGGTCAGAAGATAACGGCAGTGATAGTTGGGTTGTTGGCAGTCCTAGGAAAGGGGATAGGTTCCAGGCCGGCAAACTCAAGATTGGCCTAGTGGACCGGGAGGTCTTCCCGTTACCCCAAGGACTCCCACTCTGCCCTCTCTTTGCTTTGCCTGTTTAGTAAGCTTGCTGGATGATAAAACTTCTCAGTAATACTGTGCTTGTGTACTCACCATGATGTTTCATTGTAGAGCCCTTGGGCAGATTCCGTGCATGCAAGTTATCTTATGCTGGTGTAAATGACCGCCAGTAGTGCTATGTGTCCTGGTGGGTTTCTGGGGAAACTCATTGCTCCTGCAAGTCCTCCAAAGATTGTGCTAGAAGTTCTTTAAATGAGTGCAGTATAGACCAGCAGAGAGTACGCTTTGGAAGTCCTTTTGCTTTATCAGCAAGAGATGGCTCTATTGAAACACGGTATACTTTTCTCCCCAAATACTGCTTTTATTTGCTTAATATACTTATTTAAATGTTTTGCTTGATTAACTGCTTTTCCGTTCAAATGAATGCCATTCCTTTTCCAAAGAATGGAAAACATACATTCATCAATTTTTAAAAACTGCCCACATGTTTAACTTTCTGAGGGCTAGAATCTGCATTAAAAACAATTAAGAAACAAAATAATAGTTTGCTTTTATGAAGCTATATTGAATTGCTTCTTTTCAAAGAAATGTTTTGGAACCATGTTGTCTGTGAGGCAAAATGTTATAGATATAATATGTATGTATATGTATGTGCGTGTTGGCTTGTGAAGTGATGGAATCTAATTTTGAATGCTTTTATACTGACTTCGTAGAGGGAACGAGTACATGAATTAGTTTTAGCATTATGTATCTTTGCGTTTCCCATTAGTAACTGTTTGAGCCGTGCTTTCAAAATGTAAAGCATATATAAGTGCTTATTATGACTATGTTGTTCTCTCACTGAAAAGAGCTCTCTGGAGAGAGCTGTGATTTGCATTTTGATATTTGGATCAAAAAATGCAATGCAGGTTTGTTTCTTTGCATATGTTTCTTGCCCCCTCCTCCTGATTCACAACTGTTAACAACTGTGTATTTAAACTTACCTAGTTCTTTTTCAATTTAGGTCATTTTGGTAACATTCTCGTGTTTGTGCACATCTCAAAAGCATGCCGAATTCTTTAGGAGCTCACACTGAAATGCTTGTGTGGAACGCACCCAGTGGCCACGGGATGCACTGAACCACAGAGCATAGGGCGCCTGGCTAGCCACTACTGGAGCCAAAGGCCTGGCCTGGATGGGCCAAGGTCTAATCCAGCAAGGCAGTTCTTGAAGTCCTTACCAAGCCCAGAAGGTCTACACACTCATCACGCTTGTGATTTTCCCATGGGATTGGCTACTGTGCAGACAGAATGCTGGTCCGGAGTGACCCTTGGTCTGATCCAGGACCCTGTTCTTTCGTTCTGAAAGCCAGAAACCAGCTCCCAATTTTTGATGCCTCCCGGTACTCATTTTGCCATGGCTGAAGTAAGGAAACGTCCGTCAAGGAGGTCCTGCTTACGATGCATCACACCCTCCTTTTTGCCGGAAGTGGAGGCTGGCCAAGGCTTTGCTTGGCCCTCCGTGCTTTCCTCGGATCTTTGTGCTGCTGCTGCTGGATGTCTGTGAATCTGCTTATATGAAAAAAATAAAAATAGATGCTTGCTATTTGAGGCTGGCTGCCCACTCCCTGCCCTGCTCTGGGCTGTGGCTCAGTGTGAGAGAATGAGCTTTCACCGCTCTCGCGCCCAAGTTCAGACCTTCACATCTGCCATTAAAAGGATGGGTGGCAGGTGAGGGACAGAGGCGCCCTCACACCCTGGAAGTCTGCTGTGAATCAGGTTAAATAAGTGCCAGGCTAGATGCACCAATTGTCTAATTCGACGGTGGCTGTTTCTTGTTTTCTTTATATATTTTACAGCTTCCTTTCCATTTGCCCAAGTTAAGAGTGAATTTTGAACACATTGCCTCTCTGGAGTAGGATGGAGTGCTGAATCCCAGATCCAGTAGCCAAACTGGGCCCACCTGGAGGTGTAGTCCTGCCCAACAGACATTCATAGAAGTTTGGTGGTCTGGTGCATCCCCTGCCCCTCGTTTGTCAAGGTCCTCAAGTACTGTCCTCAAGAGTGCTGACCTTGTTGGTGTTTTTTCCTCTGCCTCTTTGCCTCTGGTTCCACACTCCTTTGGAATGTGGCTACTATGGAACGTAACCTTTGGCTGGAACAGGTTCCATATCCCGGAGGCAGAGATAAGGCCACTGCGGATAAAAGCAGTGGTGTGCTGCCCTCGATTTCAGCCATAGGTGTGTGTGAGCCGTAGGCTTTGTGTTGGGCTTCTGGCCTCGTAAATGTGGACCACCAGCTCTAACCTGCGTTTGGAATGCTCAGAGTTTTCATTTGTACCCTTGGTCAAGTTTTGCGTACAGGTGAGAATGAAGGAAAAGTGATGGGGGGGAAGCCTGTTCAGACCAGTAGTGTGTTCTGGGAACGCTTAGAGGAGGCAGGGAAGATCACCTGACTGGGCTTGGCCGATTACTGCTGGAGGTTTTCTTCTTGGTCTTCCTGAAATTTCCGCTTCTTCTCTCGCTTGGTTAGTGGATGGGTGACAAGTATCATTGATTGGCTGCCTTTGAGGCAAAAGCCTTCAAGATGATTTACCATGGTCAGAAAAAGATCACCTTTTCTCTCATGAATTGGCTTGAATCCCTGATCTTTGGAGTCGCTTCTCTTGCTGGCTCCACCATGAATTCATACATGAGCTTGCTACGGGAAGGTAGATTTTTGATTTGGTGAGAGTACAGAATCTGAGAGAAACCTTCTCTTGCATGTGGAAGAACATGAGGACTTCCTGTGGTGCTCGGCAGACTTGAGAAGCATGGGAAGATAACCGGGCTTCTCCTCAGAGACACTTGGAAAACCTGTGAGACTTCTTCCTGTGAGACTTCTTGGTTGTGGAACCTTGGTTTCTAGAGTCTCCTCTTTCCCCAAAACAAGACTGTCCAAGCACCTGCGTTAACTGCGTCAGATGAATGGGCTGGGGTCAGAGGATAGACACGTGTCAAGACGTACCAAGAGAAAGAACAAGTGATTGAGCAAAAAGATGCCAAACCAACTTTCCCTGAGTCTTGTCTCCCCCTCCCCAAAATCCCACAGCAGCAGCCCTTTTTGTATGAAACATGGTTCACAAAATTGTTGGAGAGTTGGAAAAGAATACATTGGAAACTGGGATGGGTCTGGAAGTGACACAGATGCTGTTCTCTTCCACTACGGACTGT
This sequence comes from Varanus komodoensis, assembly GCF_004798865.1. NCBI lineage: Eukaryota > Metazoa > Chordata > Lepidosauria > Squamata > Varanidae > Varanus > Varanus komodoensis. The sequence continues at coordinate 5,267,542 of NW_025335550.1, read as the reverse complement.
TGCAGACCGGACTTAGAATTCTTGCCTAAGCGTGCTTCGAGTCCTTCCCTCCCTCCCCGTCTCCCCGGGATTTGCCCCTATCATTCCTGCAATAAAAACAGCCTGGGGAATGGGGCAGATGGCCATCTTCCAAACAGTGGGGGCTTGTCTCTTTTGGGCTTGCTCCCTGCTGAGCCCACAACAACGGCAGCCCCGGGAAGTGGGCAGATGGTCTGGCCAATGCTAGAATGATTGTCTCGGCTGGTTACTTCTGCAGCTAGAAAAGCTTTCCGTTTTGTAGGCCCCCTCCAAAATGATCTCCCCCCCATTTCTCCCCCCTTCTCTCTGACCTGTTTTTCTACTTCATACTTCCCCCTCACTTTTTTTACACTCCGCCATCTGCTTAAGTGATATCTAGCAAGTTTGAAGCATGAAACCGTACCAGTCTGCAGTTCAAAACTAGTGCATTTGTACCTATCTCTTTTTAAACACGGCTGCTTTTCCTGCTGAAGTTGTTCAAAGGTGTGATTAAAAGCACTTCCTTTCTGGGTGATTTACACATGGTTGTGTCAGTGGGGACCAAACAAGTGCCGTGCTTTAACTTTTGCTTTGCTTTGTGCCCCACACTTAGAGGATTAAAGGTGGCTATGCATGGCGCTAAGATATATGGTAGATGTTATTTGGGGATAGGGTGTGTTCAACGGACGTTCGCTCGGTCACCCTCTTACCAGCGTAGCTCTGTGTCTTGGTCAAGAGGCCAAAATGGAGGCATGCTCCAGAATTTCCTTGGGATGTTCAGTCATTAGCCTTGAACCATCTGAAACGGTAGGTCCACTGAGCAGGGAATTCATTCCATCGTGGGAAAGCCACTTGGGGAGAGGGTTATTAAACCTGAGATGGACAAAAGGCCACCTGTCTGCTCACTGGGATGGGCCAGTACGACCATATAACCCCTGTTCTTTATCAACTGCACTGGTTACCAATTGAAGTCTGGGCTGGCTTCAGGGTGTTTCCATTGACGTATAAAGCCCTAAGCAGCTTAGAGCCTGGATATCTAAAGGAATGCCTCCTCCCATATACCTGAATCCTAAGGTCATCTGTGGAGGTCCTTCTCGGTGAGACACCAGCAGAAGAAGTGAGAAAGAGGCCTCAAAGGGAAGGGCCTTCTTGGCTGTGGGACCCCATTTATGGAACCTGCTCCACAGGGAAATGTGCCTGGTGCCCACACTGTACATTTTTCAGTGCCCGGTCCTGAAAGCAACTCATTGGTCAGTTCACGGACTTTCCAGAAACTTCTGCCTGGTTGTTGAGCAACCAATAGCCTGGAGATCCAGGTTCTGAACTGAAGGAGGGCACTGAGGCCATCTGCACATGTTCCAGCATCTCTCACGGTTCTGTGGCTGTCAAGCGGTTTTGCACAGAAGAGATTTATCGGTGCCTCCAGTGATTTTCTATTTTTCTCCATTTACAGTGGCTGCTGGAAAGTGTATTCTCCACGGGTTAGCTGACACTACTGGTCCCCAGCCAAAGGTCGTCTTCTCTCCTCCCCTCTCCCCCCTGGGCACCTGAGCCTTTCTTCCTCTGTCCCCAGCGAGTGCTTTGGTGCACCTAAGCATCTGTGTTCCATGCCCAGCAGGAGGGAGACGGAAAATTGTGCTGTGGGACCTGCTGACTTTGTTCTGCCTTTGTTCTTTAGGGTGTTGCCTGCAACATTACTGTGTTGGCTGTCTTGTCACTGACCATTGGACTCCCTTAATCCTGAGCTGGAGGATTAGGTTCTGTCCAACCGAGCCCTGCTTTCGTTTTCCTCCCTCCCTTGGTTATATTTTGTGCCCCAGCTGACATGTATCTTGCCCCCCTGCCTATATTTGTGATTGGCTCCTCCAGTTTTCAAGAAAGCTTTTTCTCTTAACAGGAGGGAGGGTTTGCGCGATTGATTTTCCCTCTCCCTTCTTTTCTTCCTCCTCTTCTTGCCATTCGTTTAATCAGGTGGCTTAGAATTTTGTGCTCCAGCAACATCTCTGGGAGAAGCCTGTTCTGCAGCTATTAATTCACCTATTTCATTTGCAGGCAGCTTTTCTCCCAAGAAAATGGCACTCAAGGCAACTTGCATATATTACGCAAAGCTGGGCCACGTCGCACAAAACTTGCTGGCTGCACAAACCCTGCCCCCTGGATTATGGGAGGTGTGCTCTCTAGGTGTGTGCGAGGGAGAAAAAGGCTGTGGGTAGTGAAGAAGCGGGAAACTAAGCCATAGACCAGGAAATCAGGAGAACTCATTACTGCTTGTCCCACGTAATTTGCCATCTTTTTACCCATTTGTGAAAAGGGGCCTCTATTTTTTAAAAAAGCAAAAGCCCATTCCTGTTGTTTTGGTGTTCTTCCTAATAGAACTAGCTTTATTGTAGGATAGCTAAATGCACAGTCTGGCTTGTGGACAGTGCCGGTGGATGGAGAACACTCATCTTTTGGTCATCTATCTGGTTGTGACGTTTCATTGAATGGCCAAAGAAAAGTATTTATTGGTTGGGATTATTCTCTGTCCCCAAATGTGACTGGTGTGGTGTAGTGGTGGACTGGGGAATCTGCTCTCTACTCCCCTTTTGGCTCTGAAGATTCCTGAGTGACTCAATCATGCTCAGCTTAACCTACCTTGCAGGGTTGTTGTGTGGATAAAATGAAGTGGAGGGGTAGTATGAACTCCACCTTTGGTTTATTTATTTATTTAAAACATTTTTATGCTGCCCCCATTGCAACAAAGCCTCGGGGCAGCTCACAGCAAGAACAAAATTATTCAATAAAAATATTAAAACCCGGTGCATCTCAGCTTAAAAAATTTAAAATCCTACAATTAACCAATAAATTAACACTTAAAATAAGTTTTAAATAAAAAGGTCTTAGCCTGGCGCCAAAAAACAAATAACGATGGCGCCAGGCGGACCTCTCTGGGAAGCGCATTCCATAGGTGGGGCGCCACCGCAGAGAAGGCCCTCCTCCGGGTACTCGCCCTCCTAATATTCACAGAGGGTTCCCGGAGAAGGGCATCTGTTGCTGATCTCAAGGGGCAGGAGGGCATATATGGACGCAAGGGTTCCTTTGCAAGAGGAAGAAAAGTGGGATATAAATGTAGTGAAATAATAAAAAAGGAAAAATGCTTCTTTTTAATGGTCTGACTATGCTGTTGCTATAATAGCTCGGTTTTCCACTGTTGTGCAGCACAGCACAACTGCAAGTTTGTCCCGCTGTGTTCAGTGATCCTTCCTCCCTAGAAAATGTGCACAGGACTGCAACATAATCTGTTAAATTGCTTGGTTTATTGTAAGATGCTTTGAAAAGCGCTTGAATGCTCCTTCTCTGTCCATGCAGTTACTCCTATGCCTTCAAATCGCTCCTCAAAGTCCACACTTTTGCAGTTTTTTCTCCATCCCCTCCTCCCCATCCTTAATAACGCCATCTTTCCGTTTTGTGTTTTGTTCTTTTTGCTTGTCCTGCGTTGATTGCAGAGGACCAAAGTCCAGCACAGTGGTACCTTGGCTCATGAGTGCCTTGGTTCACGACCAAATCGGGTCGTGAACAGAAATTTCATGAAAATTTTGACTTGGGTCGCGAACTCCACACTGGGTGGCAACCAAGACTGCAGCCATCTCCCCAGCCCCTCGAGTGGGGAGATGGCCATGATCGCAGTTGCGTTCGTGCAGGGAAGACGTGCGTGGTCATGGGCATGCTCCTGCAGGAAAGACGGGCGCAATCCTGGCCCTCCCCCCCACAACCAGAGGGGGGATGGCCACGATTGTGCTGGGGGTCTCTTCCTCCCCCAGTGCATCCACGATTGCACCTGTCTCCCCCCGCCCCAATGCTCAGGGATGACGGGTGTGATCTCGGTCATGCTGGGGGGGGGGCGGGGAGATGGCCACGCTTGTGTTCGGGGTGGGGAGGGGGAGAGGGCCGCAATCTTTGTTGTTTTGTCACTTTGCTCCACATTTTTCTGATTAAAAAAAATGGTTACAGAACGGATTAACCTTCTTTACATTGAACCTTATGGGGAAATTTAACTTGGTTTCTGACTGATTTGGGTCACGATCAGAGTCCTGGAACGGCCAAGGTACCACTGCATACATGCTCCAGCTAAAGCCATGTGGAGGAAGCATAGAAACAGAGCAAGGTGGAAGGGACCTCCCGGGCCATCTAGTCTGACCCCCAGCTCCTTCCAGCTCCACTCATGACATGCCCACCATGTGCATGTCCAGCCTATCCTTAAACAACCTCACCGCTGGGGCTTCAACCACCTCCTGTGGAAGCCCATTCCACACCCTAGGGGCCTAACCATCAGGAAGTACTTCCTGGCATTCACCCTAAATCTTGGTTCCCTGAGCTTTGCTCCATTGGAACGTGCCCTGCCCTCCACTGCAGGGGAAAAAGGTCATGACCCACCTCTGCGTGGCACCCCCTCACGTACCTGTATGTTGCTAACAGGTCCCCTCTGAGTCTCCTTCTCTCCAGGCTGAGGAGACACAGTTCCCTCAGTCTAACTTCATACGGCTTCCCCTGCAATCTGGCCACCATCCTTGTGGCCCTACGCTGCACCGAGTCCAACCTGGCTGTATCCTTCCTGTAATGAACACAGTATTCCAGCTGCAGGCACACCCTAGTCAAATAGAGTGGCAGTAAAGTCTCTTTCGATCTGGAAGCCACACTTCTGGCTATGCAGCCAAGGGTGGCGTTCGCCCTCTCGGCCACTGCATCACACTGCTGACTCATGTTTAGCTTGTAGACAACCAACTGCGTGGTAACGTGTATGTGTAACAGGTCTTCAGGAAGGTAGGAGTGATGCTGAATGTACCTATATGTGCTCACAGCCATATTCTGGAAGAAAATAGCCTCGGCTGTGTGAGGATTTGCAGATTGCATGTTTTAAAGTGGACATTCATTCATATATATGTGCAAATGGTATGCTAAATGGCCATACGATTAGGTACTGGAATAGGCAGACAGGAGTCCAAAATGTCAGAGGCAGATTGTGTGCTTGAAGGCAGACAGCAGTGCAGTCGAGGTGAATAGTCTTGTGGTTTCTGGAAAAAATCTGAATCATGAAATTCTTCTGCAAACTAGATTAATTCATGTAGCTTAATTTGCCTTGGATTATTTTCAGTTTGCACTAGATTTTTTTATGCCCTAGAGTAATTTTCTGTGGCTTGGTACCTTCTAGGTGTTTTGGACCACAACTCCCATCATTCCTGATAATATTGGCTGGGGATGATGGGAGTTGAAGTATAAAGCATCTGGGGCACCATGCCAGAGAAGGATGCTGTAGAAAATCAGCCAATGTTACATGTTTAGTTTACTGGTATTTAGTAAATAACAACATTTAATGCTACCCTTGTTTGTTTGACAGATTTGATGGAAACAATTGAAGCACACTTAATGTGATTTAAATGCTATATTATGTAGACAATTCTATTAGAACACTTGTAAGAAATTAAAGACAATAATACATGTTTTCCTTTCATTGTCCAAATTAAAATGGTGGGGAGGGCTGGGCGGAAGCAAACATGCTGAAAACTTTTGATACGCGAAGGCATCTTAGCTTCCCAGAAACTCTGCATGACATGCTGACAGCCAGTCACCTACGACTTCAAAACTGTCCAGTTTGCCAACTAATGTGTTTGCAATTAGCACCCATTTATTGTCCCTAATGAACTTATGAAATGAAAGATGTTCTTGAAAGATATAAAGCTTTGGAAAAGAATCCAGAAAATGTTCTATTATAGAAACACTTTTTGCTCAACATCTTTGAGTCAGAATCTGTCCATATTCTTCTCTTTCACAAACCAATGGCCTCGACAAGGAATCAGACAAGGTCGCTTGCTTTCTTCTGGGTCGATTGGCTGCAGTTCCTTTTCCTGTCCCTGTTAGGGGCTGCTGTGCAGGCGGCAAGGCTTACAAACTATGTAGGTGATAGTCTCTCAGATTTTTTCCTGTGGCTCTTTTTCCTTGCTCAAGTTTACTGACAGCATAAACTATGGTTCCGATTGCATGATAGCTGCAGCCCATCTTGACTGACTTAAGACAGAGAGGGTTGTCCCATGTGCTGGTGGCCGTTGCAGATATTCAAAGCACGGTTTATTGTGACATGCAACCCTGGCACTAGCTAGGATGTTGCCCTGGTTAACAAACTAGCTACAACCCAGACACAGGCTCTGGGTTGTGAATGGGTTTTTTTAAACCATAGTGCTAATGTACCCTGGTCTGGGTCATATGTCATGTTAAACCATGGTGGGTTGCAACAATCACACCAACTAGGTAATTGTCACTTCTACATTGTGCCTGAATGCTCTTGCAGAATAAATGCCCCAAATTTTACCCAACCTTCATATTAAGCAAGTTCAAACAACGTACAAGTATATACCTCTTGATTTTGTGTTGCATTTAAACCCTAATTTAAACACTTTATTTGCTCTTTGTATTTTTTCTTCCAAAACAAAAGTAAATGGGAATCATGGAACGGAATCTGAGCTATTGCTAATAACATGGTTTTGTTTTGGGTGTTTGCAACTGAATTCTTAGCAGGTAGTATTAAGGTTTTGTTCTGTGTCTATTTATGGGATTTCCCTATAGATAGAAACTCTTCAGAGGGTTCTGTACTTGACGTAGCAAGATCTAGACAAGAGATTTCACTGGTGCTGTTGCATCCTGTTCTATTGTCTGTGAAGGAAGAGGCATATTTCTGCAATGGTGTCAAGGTTTCCTAGAGGATAAGTTCAGGCTTGTCTTTAAGGTTAAAGAATTTGTATTAGAAGGCCGGTTAAAGGATGCTCTTGCAATATTTTATTGGGAATAGTGCATCAAATTGATGGTAATGGGTAATACAGAAGCTGATTTTTGTTTTTGTCATTGTCTGATAGCCACAGCTGCTGAAGGTGTAAGGCAGTCCCTTTAGGTATTCCTGGATCATGGTCTACAGAAATGTGAGCATCCCTGTTTGCTCTTCTTAACATCTTCTCCCTGGGTCTTTCTCCTCTACCTGTTGTCGGCTTGGCCGTTGGGACCAAACACCAATTTATTGCTTTGCCACTCCCTTCATCCCAGAAGGGCCCAGCAACCTTGGTGGAAGAGCACCTGTTTTGGAGAAGGCCCCATGGCAGCTCCTATTAAAAGGATGAGGAGGCAGGAAAGACCTTTCCCTGAGATGCTGGAGAGTTAGGGTTGGAAATTGTTTTGCAGGGGAGGGCCGTTTCCCTGGGGGGTAATTGTTGACCAATTGATTTCTCCTGATCTAACAGTTGCAAGATGTCTAAACTGGTCACTTACAGAAGGCTGTTGAAGTTAACCCGAAGGCCGAAGGTTTCTCACCAGCTCGGGTACAGACAATAATGTATAATTTCTGGAACTAATCTTTCTGTGTTCCTTCCTTTGGTCTTCATATAGCTAATCATTCTGTTTCCCTTGAAAGGGGGTAATGAACACCCTTTGCTAGATGCATCTTTCTGTTATTTTTGTCTTAATTCCAGTCGAGGAAGCTCAAATGATGGGTGGTTTGATATGCCAAAATTCTCCTTGCTATATAAGTTCCAAGTATTTTTTTTTTAATTAAATGAAGCACTCCACATATCCTGTCTTTGGACAGTTTCCTGCTCAGCCTTAAAAATGTTTTGGGGAGAATTACATATTTGGAGGAAATGACATGTCTATGCTCTATCCAAGATTTTAACTAAGTTTAGTTCAGCTTAAATGATGCTTTTGAGGAGTTTTTGCATGTCTCTGCATGTCTACGAAGAAGAAAGTAAACTGGGAAATGCACATTGACCGAGATACCTCAACAAGCCAAGGAAAATATTATGTTAAACCAACAAATGGATTATTCAAGCAAATTTCTACCAAGACAAACAGGAGAAAGTCAAGGGTAAGTGAGTTTCCAAGCAATAAGGGACGTGAGCCTCTTAAGTCGTGTTATCAAAGCCCTACAGCCTTATGAATAGCCACGTTTGATTTAAAATCCACCTTAAAAGCGGACTAGAAAGCATGTGTGAAAAATGGCATGGGCCTTTTGAAAAAGTTTCTGGACTATTTTATCATTCCAGCTTCCCCGACTCTTTTTTCTCCCTTTGCTGAACTTCCGTTAGTTTCCGTTTCTTGTCGTCTTTCTGCTCTTCTATCCAATCCCTTTGTTGACAAAAGAAGCAGTTTTTTCTTGAAACGCAGCAAATCTGGAGTGGCAAGAAAGGGGGAACGATATTTACATAACAGATGTTCTTCTGAAGGGATGTCAGAGCACCAACAGGCTGATGACTCTTAACACAGGAACAACTTGCATTGCTTGATCCCATTTCATTTTAATTTTGTATTGCGTGTGTTTATATTTTACCTCCCCTGCTGCTTGTGGAGGCAGACAATGCAGTGTAGCAAGCAAACAATAAACATATAAAATATGAGAGCCAGTGTGGTGTAGTGGTTAAGAGCACAGGACTGGGACTCAGGTGATCCGGATTCTAGTCCCTGCTCAGCCATGGAGCCAACTGGGTGACTTTGGGCCAGTCACAGAGTCTCCACCTGGCCTACCTCACAGGGTTGTTGTTGTGGGGATAAGATTGAGAGCAGGAGGAAGAGAATGATGTAAGCCACTTTGAGTTCTTTAAAAATGATTGTAAGTCGCCCCGAGGCTTATGTGATGGGGGCGGCATATAAGCTGTCTAAATAAATAAAAATGAAAAAAAAGTTGGAATATCAAATCAAATAAACGACTAATAAAACCCTGGTAAAAACAATTTCCACACATGCAAAGTAAGATGAATATGGTTTGATCCTTCTTGCTTTTCACCTCTTAGCCACTAAAGGTCTTTAAGCTCTAAACTGATGAGTCTTGGTATTAGTGTAGAAGATATGCAGAAAAGAGCAGAGAGCCAACGCTTCCAGAAGTTTGTTCCAAAAGCTTGGGGGCCAGAACCAAGGAGGCACTGATGCTTTGAGTAGTTGTTCTAAACTCTCTGCAAGGGGGTGTTCAGGGACTTCTTTAAGATCTTGCAACTCCTTCAGGACAAAGCGATGTCTCGTTCTCACAGTACACAGAAAGATGCTGACCTTTGTTGCCTTGGTCCTTCTGGTGCGAGAAAATGCAGGTCATAATTTTGCAGTTCCTTTTGCTTGCCTCCATGCTTGATGTGGCAGCTGAAGAAGAGGAGGGTTTGTGGTTGGGAAAGACTGGATGGGGCGACCTCATGTGCTTTGCTCTTTGGAAGGTTTTCCAGGGAGATGTGAGGGAAGATGTGGGTTAGGAATGGCCACACAATTTTGGGCCATAGATATTCAGGTCCTGAGCTGTATCGATCCTGGAAACTTTCTGGCAAGTTCGCATAATTTTTGCTTGAAACGTTTAGGGTGCTTCTTTCAGAATCTTAATGCAAGAGGAAATTGAGCATTTTGGAGTATTTTGCATATTAGAAACTAATCCAATTAACGTGGCTCAGCTTTAAATCGGCTGTTTTAATCTGCTCTATGCTCAGGACCATGGAAGGAAGTTGGTCAGGAAATGAAGCAGATTCTTAATCAAAACCTCCTTCTGTATCATATCATCTTAAGGGGCCAACACACATGAAAAACCACAGGGAGAAAAACAGCTTCTTTCAGTGGGAGCTGGAATGATGCTGTTGAGGGCCTGATACTTACACAACAGGCTGTGTTAATTCTATCCAACTTCAGTGCTTTGGGTCACTTTCCGTGTCCCCATATGTGTTCACCAAATGTGGCAAAGGTGGCCTGTGGAAAAGCCAAGTTAGAATCAAGGTAACATTGCTTGACCCGGTTATGTAGAGTCCTTAGAACACCAAGGACCGTGCGGTTTAGTTACATTCTTCAGCTTTGTTGAACACTGATTCCCGTCTGGAAAAGCGAACAAGTAGTTCATTGTGGGACTCAGATCTTGTATATTCTTAAATAGCAGCTTTTGTACTCTATGGATAAATAGCTTTTGAAAGTTAAGAGTTTCCAGAGCCATTAGCAATACATTGAAGGCGGATGGGTGTGTGTGTCCAAGAGAGAGAGACACAGGGGGAGAGAGAGATCAGTCCTGGGTGTGCTTTAAATTATTTTCTGGATTGTCCCTGGAGAAGGAAGACTCTTCATGACTCTAGTGGCATCCTGAACGCTTGAGTTCCCTCCTCCCCACTACAATATATTTTGGCAGAAAAATTACAGTGACTTAAAAACCAAAGGAAACGGCCTGTATCCTGAAGGACATCCTCTCTGCCATGGCAACCCTTGCTTGGTTTCAGATTCCCAGCCAAAGGAATGGACTCTCGTCCACAAAAATACATCTTTGAAATCTGGTTTGCTGAGTGAGAATTATTCACAAGTGATTTTGGCAAACCTGGGAGCCATGACCAGAAGGGGGGCATTGCTTTAATAGAAGGTGAATTATTTACAGTAAGTGTTAATAAAGATGATTTGGGTTCATTTTGATGATTTCAGATGAACCTTCTTTCAAAACAAAGATGATACCCTTTTGATAATAATTTGTAATGCTTGCTTGCTTGCTTGTTGCTTGTGCTCTGTCTCTCTCTCTCTCTCTCTCTCTCTCTCTCTCTCTCTCTCTCTCTCTCTCGCATTCTCTCTCTTCTCCATAGAAAATACGACAGAGTCACTGTAAATAGTAAGCAGCAATTTGAACCTGGGTAGAACCAGGACCAACCCCAATCCCCCTGGGTGGTTTATTTACAGCATTTGCACACTACTTCATATCTAGATAGATTCCAGAGGGGTGAACAGAAATAAAATAAATAGAAGAATAAAACATCCCGCATTCACACAGGATAGCGTTAAAGCTGTGCCTGGCCGAAAAGGCTTCCTGGAGCAAAGATGCCCCCCATTTCAAAAAAGAAAAAAGAAAAAAGCAGTGTTGGAGCCTGTGTGATCTCCAGAGGCAGACTCTTCTTCTGGTGGACTTCAGTCAGGCCATGGGTCCATGTAGAACCACTGATGACTTCAGTGAGCAGGCAGGTTGGGGATGGAGAAGGTGCTCTCTCAGGTATTCCGGTCCTAAATTCTTTGGGGCTTTGTAAACTATTCCCAGAACTTTAAATTTCTCCCAGTAATGAATAGTCCCAACTATTTCCAACCCGACTCTCAAGTTTTGCAGGGAAATGTGTTTGTATGTGGTCTTTCTCAGTCTCAGTTCTTAGATCTCAGTTCTCATGTTTCTCTTTACAATAGGTATATTGATTTTGATTTATATCCCACCTTTCCACTTATTGCATTAGTGCTCAAGTGACTGAAAGCATTCAAAGGGCCGTAAAACAATAATTGAAGTAGTTAAAACATAAACAGAATGCTATGGCGATCAGTCGAACATCAATCAGTTTAAAATGAGGAAAGGCAGAGGGTAGGCTAGAATCTACTGGTAGATTTGAGGGATTTGTAGATTAGCAACAGTTTCTGACTTTCAGTTGAACTATAGCATTCAGTTGAACTATAGCATCAATAAAAACAACAGCTCCTGCATGAAGAAAGCTTGAGGTATACAGGATGTGGAATTCCGGTCCCAAACTCCCTAACTCGAAACAAATTCCAAATAGAGCTTATACTCCCTTAATGTGAAATGTTTGCTTTGTTCACTTGGGTGTACTTGTTGGAGCTCATGGATCTGCTAAAAAGGAAGTCGAATCTGCAAGTCTGTCCACCTTGATTTAGAATACCAGGAGTAAGAAAAAGCCCTCCTGAACATAATTGTTCTGGCAGCAGAAGCTAAAAAGAGAATGTGTCATGTGAACCTGTCATGGGACAGAGTTCTTCCTACTTGCTTATCATAATAGAAAATACCTTCTGTCACATCCTGACCAATCTAGCATTGACCATTGTCCGGATGTGGAGTAGCATGAAAGCACTGATTAGAGATGAAATTAATAAACAAGAGCTCTTCCAGTGGATCAACAGCTGAGAGCAGGAGGATGGGGGAGAAGGGTACCATGGACCTCTGCCATGTTGTAGCAGTATCAGTGTACAGTTGTCCTGAGAATGGACAAAATGTAGATGATTTCATCATCTTCTCGCTGGACGTAAGGATGTGGCGTCTCCTCTTATTTCCTCTGTGTCACAATGTACCTAGTATGGGACACACATGGACACAGGGGGTTTTACCTGAGAAATATTTCCATGGCTGGAATCCCTTGAGTGTGTACATACACACCGGGACTTGTGCAGGCATTCTTTACGTATTTCTTTCCTTCCTTCAGCTTTCCACGCTACATTGGATGAGTCTCTTGGGAATCTCCTTGTTTTCTTTCTGGACTTTTGTGTGTGTATCTGTGGGAATCGGGAGCTACCTTAGGAAGGGTAGGTCTCAGATCCCTTTTGCTCTTTGAATCCTATCCATAGACTCTCAGGCTTTGGGGTGACAGCTGAGAGTAAGTGGCAGGGACAATCTTTTTTATTTCAAAATTAAATGCATTAATTTTTTCTCACCTGGCTTCTCTTGTCATATTTATGTATGAACAGTGGAAGTGTTCCTACTGTATCTTCCTACCTGTACCGCTCTCCTGAATAAGTCTTTTGTAATAAAGGAAAAAGAATTATGTGAAATTAATTTAACCTTGCCCATAACAGCAGGGGGTGATTTACTCCTGCCTCTTATTATTTTCTAGTCATACTTAATAAAGATGGATAAGAGAGGTTGGCTTCACTACTGAGTTAATTTGCAAGCTTTTCAAACTGAAGGTATTAAATAAGATGTATGTGAAATGTCGTTCAGCTTTTTTTTTTTTCTTTTTGACAGTGTGAGTGTTCAGTTTCTGTGTGGCACTTTAAATCTTTGTTTCTTCCCTTAGAAGTGGTTGAATGCCCAAGGGTTTTTAAAAGGAGGAAGCAATGCTGCTGAATGCCTTCTAGAGTTGTGAGGGTGCCTTGTCTTTACTGCCACCGCTTGTTGCCCTATATATGTATGCTAGTGCAAACATGGGTACTTTTTAAGGACTCTACATCTATTGCTTGAAATATAATTAATTTGTCATAAAAATTAGTACAAGGCCAGTGGATTTCAAAAATGTGGGTCTTAGGTTATCCTATCTCTTAGGGTATAGATCCAAATACAGTATGAGGCCTTCATACCGGGTCCTACCAGACATTTGATACAAAGAAAGATACTCTCTCCTGTCCATTGATAAAGTAGAAGAAGGCCCTTTACCTTGTGGATAGCTGCTGGTCTTTTGAAACTCTTAATTACCTGGTATATATTTGGGTCTGATTAGATGAAGAACTATGAAGTGTAAGGTGTGCCTTTGGTGTCAGTAGCAGCATCTCTGGCAGCTTTTTTGGGAAACTGATCTTGGTGAAAGTTTACACTCTATTTAAAAGTGTGGAGGGCATCGAGAGCTGATGAACTGCCTGTCCGACTTTTCTCCCCCCTGTTTGAGCAAAGGAGTTTTGTGTGCATTTTGCTTGCAGATGGAATCCTGGGCTTGCGTTCATTGCAGTGGTTTGTCTATGCTGCTGATAGGCACAGAGGTGGCCCCAGTAGGGGAAAGTATAAAGACTTGGTGTGTCCCTTAGGGGGGCCTACTGAAAGTTGGATCGGGGGAACATTGGATTCTTAAGGGGAGAGTAGAAATACCTGCTCCCAAGTTTAGGCAAACCTAGGACAACTGAATTTTGGGGAAACTGTAGTTTCTTTATGGCTTTGGAAAGTTTAGGATCTGAAACCATGGTTTGATGCTAGCTTGTTTTCACTAATCACAGTTTAAACTCCAAGAACCGTCATTTGTTTAAACTGGGAAGTTTAACGTGAGAAGCGGATGCTTATGATTGTGTCTGTACTATCAAAAGGAGGATGGGGTGCACATGATTAGCTTAAGTTTGCTCATACAGGGGAAACAGTGGTTTCATATGTCTGAAAGGGTCCAGAGTTTTCTGATCCCTCCATGCTTTTCATATTACTCCATACATTTCATATTAAAAATAAAATTGGCTGGAATGTGTGTGCTCTCTTACCAACCCCTTCCCACTATACCTGTATTTTCCTGGTTTAAAGCTTTTCCAATTAATTCTTACAGTGTCTGAGCTGTTCTCCCAGTAACCATTTTATGACTTTTTTAAAAGTTATTTTGTTAACATCATAAACCTATTGAACAATAGCCACTTTTGGTTTGGATTAAAAAAAAAACACTTTTCCAAGAAAAAATTACTTGCATTGATGTGGTTAAAAATAATCTGACATCATACTCAAATTAGACTCAGAGGTTTAAGAAAATACATCCTGGCAGGAGGCTTTGGAATAAATGACCGATTGTTGGAGACCAATTTAAGCAAAATGTATTTTTCTGTATGCCTAAAAATATATTTTGATCTATGCTGTACAATATAATAATAGGCTTCTGATTAATCACTGATAGTAGCAATCCATTATAATGTTTTGCATTAATTCCAACATTCTCTTTCATAATTAAGGTTCCCTTGCATTCTCCCCCTCTCTAGCTTGTGAAGCAAAATAGCTAAGATTGGTTCAGAATACTAGTATAATGCCCGTCAATATGGAAGAGGAGGAAAGAGGCTGCGTATTTTCAGATACGAGAAGTGCGCAGTGCAGCCAATCTGTGCTTGTTGTTCAGATGTTCACTCGTGTCCTATGGGCCAAATCTCGCCACACTTTTCATCCCCGTCCCACCTCTGCATTCGGGCCTAATTTCCACGATCGTGTCTGGTTACCCATTCACTTGAATGGGCTGCTACAATAATCTGCATCATCTGAGTTTGCGGCTGAGATTAGAACTGCTGAATGCCTCGCCATGTTTAAAAAAGGAGTCGAAGAAAGGAAACATACACATTTCCCTCATGGAGAGCCAGCACTAAGTGACAGAGGTTCTAACCCACTCCTGATGTGTTAGTTTTCTGCTTACGGGGAGAGTCTTTAACTTAGCAAGACAAGTTTTTGTCTAGTCTGTTCTCACACTGGCCAACTGGCAGCTTGTGGGTTGATCAAAGGTACTTGCGGGGCAACAGTTCCAATTCATCCCTGCTGTTTTCTGCTTTCAAGGAGAGTCTTTATGTGTAAAGAAGCATTTGAAAATGGAGAGTCCAAGGTCTTGTGCAGAATGTGATGAACACATCAGCATCTGTTCCTTTCCCTTCACTCCCTGCTCCGGCCAATTTTCAGGGAAGCTAATTCTCGTGTTTCTGTTCCTTGAGAACCGGTTCTATAACACATTTTTAAAAAATTCCTAACACAGGTATTATTTTAATTCTCCGTTCTCCATTCCAAATTCATATGCAGAAATGTAGGAACATATCTAGGCACCTGTATGTACTTTGAAGAGGAAAAACTTCCTTTTTTTTAGTAGCCCTCCTGGTTTGGAGAGAGTGGACTTGATTTAGTTGTGTTTTAGTTAGTTGCAAAAGGCTTAATAATAATGGATTGAATATTAACTAGCAAAGCAATAAGGATGGTTCCCTTCAGTATTTTGCAAAACAAAGTAATGCAGATACCAGTAACTGAGACACGACATATGAAGCCAGTAAGATAGTAAGTTTGAAATAGTTCTGGGAGTTAAGAATTTACATGTCTTTATTAATTATTAGATGTTATTAGTGTATGACTAAGGAGCTGGGAAGCTCTAAGCGTTCTTTTGAAGTAGTGTACCCAAATTAGACTGCAAAATAAATAAATAACATCTAGTAATGTCTGCTCTAATGAATTTTTCTAAATACACAAATCACACTTTATTAAGGCAGTGGATCTTTTAACTGTAAAAATATTATGACTGCTACGCTGGGGAAATCCATTTTGAATTATAAAACATTTTGGGCTCTGTGTGTGTGTTTACTGCAGTGCTAAGGTTAGAAGCCTATTGACTATTCTTTAAAAAATGGGCTTTAGAAAATGGATTTCGACACCCAGTTTTGTGGGTATGCCGGTTTTTGGTGTGAGATTTGCCCAGTTTAAGATATACTGCATGTATAACGAGATGTCGAAAGCTATTTATGGTATGTTAGCATGAAGCACATATTGTTAAGGAGTCATAAAAAATATTGGTTCTACTTTATGGGGGGTGATCTTATGCTCCCCTTCTCCTAATAAATGTTCGGCTGTAGAAGCACACATACAAGAACACCTTCTTTTCTCATTTTAATGCACAATGTTAATGAAAAAGCAAATCCATTTTTCAGAGTGCAGTAAAACAAAAATTGGACTCTTCTAGAATTTTGAGTGAGGGGCCCCCCACTCCATATAATGAAATTTTATAGAAAATATCACAAAGAGGCTAATCAGGCATTTTGTCCTTCAGTATGGTGTGTTGCATAAGCTAGTGGGACCAGTCACATGACTCAAATGCATGGAGCTGTTCGGGGTCTTTGTGTGTGGAGCTGCTCCAGCAGGTCGATGGAACGTCGGCTGGTTCAAGACATTTGCGGAAATGAATGGAAGACCTCTCAGTTGTGTGCAGCTTCTCCCTGTGCTGAAATGAATAGGAGATGCACATATTTCCGGGTGCTCAACTTAATGGAAGAATTGCGATATGCAGGGCGACATGTGTGAGGATCTGGAGCAGGAGGTTAGGTCATTTTGGCAGGTGTCAAGGAAGCTTCTTCCTCCCTCCAATGCACTTATGACTGTAGTAAGCTACTACCTTCAGATTAGAGGCTAATCTTTAGAATGACAGTTGTCTAATTTTGATAGGTTAGAAATTTGCCTATTTAGGGAGGGGACATAAGTCCCCCCAGTTCCTCTTGGACTTCAGCAGTAGCCATCTAGCGTTCTTACCATGCTGGTTAGGACCACAACATCTGGAGGACCACAAGCTCCCCTCTAGTGGCTTCCATTGGCTGGACTAACACTCCGGAGTGTCCCCGGGAGTTGTCCCAGCTCTGCCTGGAGGATAACGAGGGAGGGAACCTACTTCTATTTGCATGCAAAGCGAGCTACAATTCTTCCACATTGCATTTCTCTCTCTTGGAGAAAGAGATGCTTTCTAAGTCTGCTCTGGCTTTCACCCCATGGCAGATAGATATCGACATGATGCTATTCCCATCTGACTTCAAGAATTCCTTGGTTCTTGGAATGGCTCCGTGATATGCGTGCCATAGAGGATTGGCTGCGTGCATAATCTTCCCCATGTGCTGTCCTGTGACTCTGGAGCAATGTATAGGAACAGCCCCACGATGCAAAAAGGTGGTGCTGGCTTAGGCCACAAGTCCCAAGCGACTTACCTGGCGAAGCCCCGTAGGCAGTGCAGAGACTCTTCTGAAATAGGCTGCTTTCCAGACGTGGCTTGACTTCTGCTTTTAATTCATACAAGCACTTTTTCTTTCCAGCACTGTGGTCAACTCTCCTTTTATGTAGCTCAGTTTTACTTTTTAATTTTATTGCTTAGACTATGTTGGCATATATGGAAGCAATGCATTCTCCTTCTCCACTTCTTAAAAGCCTGTACTAAATAGACCATGGATTTTTTTTTGTTATTTAAAAATGAGACTGAAGAACCAGAAGACATCATAAATGCAAATTTATACTCAGCACTGTTTTTCGCCTTAACAAGAATATGTATATTTTTATCATGGGAGATAGTGGCATTAAAATTAGAGAGCAAGGGGAATATTAGCGTCTTGCTTGTGCCTGCACGCACAGCAATGCTATATTATTTGTCAGTGCAAACTTACAGCCTAATATTTGTGCATCTTGACTTTTGTCAAAAGCTACTTTGAAATTAGTGGGAATTTTTTCCATGCAAGTAAATTTAGGGTTATTGAAGCTGAATAATTACATTTACAAGCAACACTGTTGCTGCATTGTTGTATACAGAGGTACACTATACACATGCTTGTGTACACAGTGCAGTGTGAAAATTATATGAATGTTTGGATACAGATGTGGGAGCTGCATGTGTTAAAATGGGTATACAGTTTTGCCACGTATTTGCACTCAGCATTTGTTGGGTGTATCCAGGACATGACAATGCCCAGTGATACAAATTGGGTAATGTTGGAAGTCTTGGTTCTAAAGGGATGGAAGCCCTTTTGATTCTAAAAACAGATTGGGGTCAGGATACTGAACAAGTTGCTGTGTTCCGTATACACCGAAGCAGTTCTTGAGATCTTCCAAGGCGGCCTTGTTGGATAACAGCCTTATAGCGCACTGACATGCAAATAGGCACCGTCCTCTAAAACTTTATCACATGCGTGGTCTTAGAGGTAGAAACTGGGGTGAACTTCAGACACCTCTTGAAGACCTGCTTGTTTACTCAGCTTTTCTCTGCTTGCATTTAATACGTCTGTAATGTTTTAAATGTATTCACCACATTATATTTGTTTGCATATTGGCTTGTATATTCCTTTATGAAACCTCTTACAAATCTTATAATAACAAGCACTAGATAACGCATCTAAATAAAATCAACAATGTATACGTTTTGGTGACTTGAAAAATTGGCAAGTCATCCCAGCTGGATTTGGGAATCCTCTTGCCCATTTACCTGATTCTGTCTCTTTCTCTCTTGGCTGAGTGGCTGGGAAAGGGAATCCAAGAAGGCTGGTCTCCCAGTTACCTTAGTCTTCCACAGCAGTGTCATCCATTCCACTTTGGTGTCCTGCCCCCCTGCATCAGTGGAAGTACTTCAAAGAAGTGGAATTTCTGAACCTGGCATTTCCTGGATTACCTGTGCTGATCTGCACTCGCTCTTTCGGTCTAGCAGCCGCTGAGCCGTGGACCGGGACAGTTTGTGTCCAACTTCGATGTGGGAGAGGAGCTGAATCAGCATGCAGGTCGGTCGCAAAAAGCGCTCCGAAGGCTGGAGGAAGCATCTGTCTGGAAAACGCCTCTTAAAACAGCTAGTCCGGAAAAACAGACTCTCCCCCTTTTCCTGCGCTCCCTAGTCAGAAATGAATAGCAGGATGGTGGAAAAGAAAATCTTCAACTTTGGAGGCTTAGCAGTAAAGTGTGGGGTGTGTGTGTGTGTGTGTGTGTGTGTTTAAAGGGTCAGGTGTGGAAACGTGGGTGAAGGTTGGTATATAATTCCAGGAATGATTTAATGGTCATCACAATATTTCTTTTTCTTTTTAGTAACTAGCAAACTCGCAACTTGGTATGGCTGGTCTTTTGGTGCTGCTAACTGAAAATTCACCTATTCATCAATAATCTAGGAAAGCAAAGTCCAGCATTTTACTTGGCATTCCGGTAATAAATGCTAAAATATGGTGCGGTATTTATATTGCAGCTGGGGCGCATTTTGGATTGGACTGCATCCACTGGGTTGTGGCTTTCTAGCAGATACCACCGGTACACAAGGTTTGTTTATGTTATTAATGGTCCTTTATAGTACTTTCACTGTTCTCAGCCTTGTGAGAACCTGTGTTAAGTTTCAGGCAACCAAGACCACCCATTGAGATTTATTTATGACTTGGGATCTCCCACTTCAAAACCTCTCTTGCCACCTTAAAATCCCCTAAAAAGGGGCAGGGCACTCTTTCAGACTGCTGTGGTGGAGCAAGAATACTGGGACGCTGGTAAAGAGGCAGCATGTTAAGCTCACCCGTGAATCTGAGTGATTCCGTTTACAGATTGGCCAGGTGGCTGGGTGCCATGGGAAAGGGGATTTTAGAGGGCTGATCTCCCAGTTACCTTCGTCTTCCACAGCTGTTTCATTCATTCCACGGGGATTTTAAGCATTAGACTGGAGGAAAATTGTGCAGAAACCAGGAATGTTGCGCTGCTGGGGAAAAAGGATTAGGACTGGAGGAAGGGGCATGACCCTCTGGATTTCATATAATTCTGTGGCAGAGGTATTGTAACATTGACTCCCAATGCTTGTAAACCATGGCCAGGAGCTGGTACCTACCCTGGTTGGAACTAACCATGGTTGGCCTGATAGATATCACTGTACCTGCAGCCCAGGAAGGCAACCTGCTTTCCTGCTAGTGTTTCAGACTGCATCTCCTATAATCCCTGACCACTGCTATGCCCTGACCACTGGGGCTTATGGGAGTTGTAGCAAAAGCATAGGAAGGCACCAGATGGTTTAACCCAGGTTGACAGAAGGGAAAATCTGGCTGTGAAGGGAAGGGAAACTTAGCCCTTCCATTCTGCTAAGGCTGGTAATGTCTTCATGGGGATAATATACCAGCGCCCTTACTATCCCGGACTCAGTATACCACATGTGCATAAAAGGCTGCCTACATGGAATCTTGCCATTGGCCCATCTGGGCAGGTATCTTTTAAGTGCTGCATCTTAGTTGTGCTTAGACAGTAGAAAAGCTTATACTTTTTTTAATCCTTTGGTTGCTCCAACGAAGGTATTACCCTGATTCAGGTTTTGGAATTAGCCCTGACTTTGTAACTGAAGCTGCTGGGATCAGTGGGTCCATTCAGACATTGTGCAAAACTATGGTTTGGGCTTTTAAACATACAGGCAAGCCGTTTTCTTTTTGCTTTTGCTAAGCACTCCGGTCCTTTCTTGCTCTTAGGCAGACTGTAGTTGGAACTCTGGTTGGCACTAACCCATAGTTAGTATATGCTATGTTTTGTAGATCTACTAAACCCTCTGCTTTAAAAAAAAATCTGATTTGCTGTCTGACCACAAGCCATACAATTCAATTCAAACAGCGCATCAAATTACGGTTAAGCGTTGTCTGGTATAAAGTTTGAATTTTCCTCTTACGTCTGGAGAGCAGGACATGGGGCAAATTTTACTGGGATATTAGCATCCTGGAGGATTTCGTTACCCATAATTAGATCTTTTTTTGCATAAACCTGTTAGTGCAATTTTTATTTTGTTTCTTTTTTTATAACCCTTGTCTCTTCCTTCTCAAATTTGTATCTTGTACTTCCCTTTCTAAATCCACTCTACATTTTCTTGTCCTCTCCGACTTTCTCTGTGCCTCTCTTTGCCCTGAACCCGGAGAGCTGTAGCTCTCTAGATTTCATCTCCTCCTCTTCCTCCCCACAGGAAGGTGGAACAAAACATTTCTTCCCCCGTCACCCCAGTACATGCTTTGCCAGTCCCCATTAGGACTTTGGAGAAAGGCTGTGCCAGAACCTCTGTGAGTGTAGGCTGCGAACCAGCTCGATAATCCATGTGAAATGTGCCCTTGTCTCTTTCACGGGCCGCGAATGAGGTGATGTATAATGGCCCTATTAAGAGGTGACACACAAAAATCTGGCAAAGGGCCACAGCTCACACTGAGTCTTACAGTGAGGATTCCAAAGTTGCCAGGTTGCTGCTCTTTTACTCTCTCAAAAAAGCAAAATGTAGTTAAAGTTTGGATGGAGAGATTTCCAGCAGAGATTTGTCAATCCCAAAGCTGTTCCCAAATCAAGCAGTGTATTATCTTATAGCTTGTAAAATGAAGCAGGGTTTTCTCCCCCAACTCTGCAGCTCTGTGTTGACTTGCTTCCCATTCCAGTCCTGTTCAAGGGGGATGAGGCCGAGGATGGTTGGAATTGCCCCAAGTTCTCTGCATAGCTTTAAGACAAGGGCTGTATCTGGAGTGCTCATGCAGTTATTCTATCCCTGCTGAGAATCCAGTAGCTGCTCATGGCTTCTCAGATTCTAGGGAACTGCTGCCGGTTTGAGCAAGACAGCACTGAACTAGACGGGCAAATAGTGTCGTAGAATAAGGCAGTCCCATGAATTCTCACGTTGCTACCCTCACGACGATACTGGCTAGCAGCTGTCTCCTGGACAACTGGTGGCATGTTCACAACTCCCCAAGAAAGTACCAGTTATTTGAGTCTACTGACCTACTTTTGCAGATTGCCAACAACACTGTGGAAATGACAGTGGCCGATCTTTTTATGCTCCCGGAAGCTGCACTGAAGGGTTCAAAATGATCGAGGTTGTGTCCAGGTCAATGGGATGCCAAATTATTACAGTACTTTTTTCTTTAGTTGACCTAATATACTTCGTGATGCAGTCCCAGAGAAGGACTGCAGGCATCCTTGCTAGATATGGGCATCTTTCTGTTGCTTTTCTTTAAGTATATTCCCCACCCCCAATCACATCACTTTTTTTTTTTAGCGTTTTTGAATGATTGTGAGCTCTTGGACTGAAGTTGCCATTTTTGATATGTGTATGCTCCTAAGCCTCAAATTGGTGTGAGTTCTTTTTCCTTCTCCTCCTCTTTCTTTGTTGTCACTAAAGTTCAATTTAGTTTGAAAACTTAGGATGTTTCCAAATGAGGCCTTTATGGGGTGTGTTCCCAGATGACATCCTTTTCTTCACATCTGCTTCTCCCATTGTTTTTTCTTAGCATAAAACATCCGTTAAGCAAGAAAAGAGGGAGTCACTGCACAGCTCCTTGTCATTGTTAGCATCAGGTTCCTCCTTTCTGGAAAGCCCCACAATAAATAAATAAAAAATAATAATTAGTGCGAGTGTTTCTTGGACGACACGGCACAATTGAGCAGATTTACTTGTGAAATAAATGGTTTTGTCACTTATCCAGGGGGAGGTTCAGAAGGCCCAGAGCATGCCTAACGGATCTAACAGGGATAGATAATGGTTAAAATATGTCTTTGTTTAGCTAGCTGATAGATCTGTCCTATTAAAACAACCTAAACAGTGTGGCTTACTTCTGTACTCCACTGGAATGGGTGGCCTTTGTCAACTTCCCAAAGGTGGCATGCATGAAAAAGCTGGTGCACAGATGTTACCGACTAAAGATTCAACGTGCATGTTTGAAAATGAGCTCTCATTTGGAATTTTAAAAACTTGGGCTGGTCATGTTCTTGGCCAACTTTGTAAAAAAGCCCATAGGAGTAACAAGCCTCCGGAAATTTTTGCTGGTAAAGAACCGATGAGGAGCCCATGTTCATCATGCGGCGGCATGTGGCATTTCCGTACTGGGCACAGAGGAGGGAATGTGGGCGCTGGCTCTCCTTTTTCACTCACTTGCATGGAATTCCATGGGTTCCCGCACATGCCATTCCTTATCTACAGCTCCCAGCCAAAGGTTTAAGGGGTCAGACTATCTTGAGCACCTGTTTAATTGCTTGGACCTCTTCTAGAACTTTGTTGGGCTCCCACTACACCTACAGTGCCACCTATAGAGATACCTGTAGTGCTTCCGCAGCAGATGGAAGGCTGGAATTCGATACCCACATTGTCTAAAGCACCGTGTTTTATCCATAAAGATAATGCAGATCCCACCACAGATATAAACAGTAGGACAGAGTGGGTGGTACAAAATGACTTGGTCCATGTGGAACAACTCTAATAGCCAGAGTAGCAGTTGAGTATGGATGGTCATTGAATCATGGGTTGTCATCACCTGTGAACACTGTCCTGTGGTTTAACATTACATTGGTAACCACAAATAACCCAGGAGAGGAATTATCATTTGTTATTGGGATTTTTCCTCTGGGATGTCTGTGGTTAACAGTTCATCATTAAACCATAGTGTTTGATGAGGCATACATAGGTTTTCTAGCTCTGTTGGTTGAAGGCAGAAGGAATCCTGAGATAGTAGGGGGTTTTCGCCCCTTGTTTCAGATAAGTCAGGTTGACCTCAAGATGGTGGTGGACTGCAACTCCCATCATCCATCACCATTGGCTGTGCTGGCTACGTTAATGGAAGTTTGGGTACACCAACATCTGGAGGTTCTTGGCACCTGAGAAAACTTACAAGCTTTGTAGTATGGAGGTGTGTTGCCCTTCTGAATAATAGGAGCCATTCATGAAAGCATTTTTAAAAGTCTTGGGTTTACTAGGCTCCAATAAGTCTTCTTCTTAATTAAGAATGCTAGGAGAATCAGCCATGCTTGGGAGATCCTGGGAACAGCTGGAGAAAGTTGGGCAAATCCCAGCACTAGCCATGCCTTCCAAAATGACAATCTGGCTGGGATTTCTGGACCCAAGGAAACTAGGTCTTAGCAGTCTGGTGAAAACCAGCATCGCTGTGGGACAGCTCTAATTGATCAGATTTATGTTCATACTTAATGTGAATGCCCACAAGGAAAGGGCTGCAGCTACTCAGAAAAGAAGGTCTGAATCCCCAGAGAGGAGAAGCAGAAAACATCAGGAGGCCCAGGGGCCAAATCCAGGCTTTGAGACTTCCTCAGAAACCCCTGCCACCTTTCCTGTCCCCATCCCCTTGCCCCAAACCCAGTGCTTTTTTTGTTAAAAAAAAAAAAAAGTGCCGGAACTCACGTCGCCGCTGGCAGTAAGCACTCAGTGCGCGACCACACACACCAATCCCAAGCCGAGCAGCGTCCCAAGCCAAGCAGCACCCTCACTATCTCACTATCAGATAGCAGACACAAAAGCAGCCCACAGGCATTATGTTAATGATGTTTGCTGCTGATCTGCTTCTCCGTTCAAAATCACTTCGTAAAATTCATTGGAAAAAACGGTGCCAGAATCCTGTTCCGGTGCATTCTATGACAAAAAAAGTCCTGCCCAAACCACTGATTATTTGGCATTTTTCCAGCTTTGTGTCATTTCCTCCCAGTAGAGAAGCGTGGTTATTGGGAGAGCTTTAAGCTTCCATGTGTTGGTAATTTTTATAGATTTTGCCACACTCCCTTTGCTTCTGGTTCTGTTCACCAGGGGAATGTGGCCCCCAAAGTTTCTCTGGAATTAATTTTGGTCTCAGGCTGAAAGAGTCTCCTCACTCTTGGTGTAGACGATACTAAACCACATGAATCAATAGTCTGAATCAGTGGAAGGCCTCTTCTGTGTTCCTGAGAATTACAGCAATGAATAAAAGCAATACCGTAGAAGAGCTGAAAAGCAACGAGATAACTTCAAGAGTAAAAACAGTCAGCAAATACATACACCAGGGAACATTAATTGTAAAGCACCTTAAATAGCATCAGATGCATGGGATCTGTATCAATGCATGGGAAGGCAGGGCAGGTTTTGCCCAGGGGCACAGCAGGGGAATGTGCCTCATATTATACTGGGGAACATGTTTGAGGAGAGAATTTCCCAGTGGTTTGGTGCCAACACAGGGAAGTCTTCAGAGGCAGAAGCATACAGAGGAGAGTTTCCAAATGGTCAGATATGATAACTCAGTATGGTGCCTTCTAACAGATTTCCTTTCATTAAATATCTGCAAATGTTTCGGTTAAGTGCAGCGAGTCCGGTGCATTTCTGTGAGCACAAAGCTCCTGAGTTATTTTGTTGTCTGTCTTATGGAAGTATCAAACTGCAAGCAGCTGCGGCCTTAGAAATTGAGATCTTGACATACTTTCTTAAAATCTCTTAATATACCTGCAAGGCCTCATGTGCAATGAATATTGTCAGGGAAAGGACAGTCACTGCTACAATTTAAAAAAAAATCTGATTTGGGCTCAACATAGGCTGCCTGTTCTTTTAGCACTGGCATCTCAAGTAAGTGCTTCTTCATCGACAGCACCTGCCTTAGGTAGTCCAAATCAGGTGAGCTGCTTCCTCTCTGTGCCCATCCACTTACTTGTTCCCAGCACATCCTATATTTTTTTGGAGACAAATCTGGACACTGGTCACTGGGATTGGAAAACTACCTCATCCTGCTCAGATATCTCTCCTGGAAAGGGCAGATGTTGCTGTTTTTCTCTTGAGTGATTCTGTGAAAGATGGATTGTTTTTATTGGAAGGTATGAAGTAGAATGGCAATGGAACAATCTTAGTGTCAGCTGATCTTCTGGGAAAGTGATGGCAAGAGCTCACACGGAATAAGGGAGCAGGCTAAGGATTAATTTATTCCTTGTGTTCTTACAGCAGTTAGGTGCAGACAAAGGGTCATACAGGTTGATTGCCAGCTTTGGATGCAGAGAGCCTTGGGTGCAAATGGGACCACGAGGGTTGGCTGGGAGATGCTGCCTTGCAGCAGTGTGAGCCCAATAAATTTCCTTTTTCACAGAGGTTTCTTGCCACTAGTATGTTCACGATAATTAGTAGTAGTAGTGGTTTCATTCTGTTAGAAGCCCGTCCTGGTTTACTCCGCTTGTTTTATGCCAATGGCTGCTAAGCCAAGGGGCTTTCTGTTTATTGCCAATCAAAGTTTGCCAAACTTCACTTTTTAGATTCACTGCTTGTTTCAGTCACTTCTGAATTCCTGGCAAAACGAAAATGCATCAGTGTGGACTGCTTCTTTGCAGCTGAAGATTTAAATCTGATTTTACAGCTGTTGTGCTAATGTCTGCAGGAAGGAATTGCATAGGTTTGGCAAGTGGCGAGAGGGCTTCCCATGCGAGTGTTGTCCATGTCCTCAGAGCCTGAAGTGTCGGCACTGGGAAAAACCCCCAACAACAACCCGTTAGTTGGCCTAGTTATAGGTTCCCATACCACTCTGGTAACATGAATTAGCCGTTCGCAATGGACAGATGGTCTGGTCAAGAAGAGCGATATCTGGAATGACTTTAGAATTGAGATAAGCAAGGTTGCTTTTTGATTTTCCATGCATGCTCCTTGTCCATTGTAAGGTTATAACTGAAAATTCTGTTTCCCGTATGCTTAGGGTGGAAGCCAACATACATCAGACGCGGGGTGGAGTCTGTCAGGATATTAGTCACTTTATTTCAGATATTCTAATAAAGTAATCTAGCTTTTTGCACGGAGCAAAAGCTCAAGAAATACAGTGTCGCACTGCTAATGCAAACTGCTCTTTGTTGCTCATAGATGTTGGATGCTAGCACTTAATTCCTTCTAATGAACAGAAACTGTGACAAGTTTACAAACGTCTGGTTACACAGGCTTTTGCTGGCTTCCAAGGGACAATGACTAATGGAGTTATTCTATTTTAATATTTCTTGTTTAAATTTATTATTTTGAATAACCTTTGAGTTAGTATTGTCACATTATTTTTATGTTGGTGTAGCCTTTTGGCAGAGATCAAACATTTTTAATGTAAACTCTGCGAGATTTCTTTTTCTATTCAGCAGCGTATAAGTATTATAAGTAAGTCAAATAAATACTTCAGGGCTTTGAGGGCTTAACAACTTGCCAATGAAGGGGAGACATCCAAAAATAAGACAGCTTCTTGTGTACTTGGGCATTCATCCTATGTGATATCTTGTCTCTTAAGTATTACCCAGAGTTGTCTCAGAGCAGAGAGTCTGTTGAGGATATTGTAAACCAAACTGTTACATCCTGAAACATGCATGTTTCTGTGTTCAGATGCAACAATAGTATCTTTCAGCCAGAATTGTGGGGTTATAGTTCCTTTTGAACTTCAACAGAAGAAACAATGGTGGATAGCAAACAACTGAGTGGGAAATCTTTTTTAAAGCATTTCATTACATTCCTTAGGTTTTTTGGTCATCGTAGTTCTAAATTGTAGAATTTGTCACATACTCCTACCCCTTCCCAGTGCAGTTTTGTGTTTCTGTTTTTTATTAAAAATGAAGAAATGATAGACTAGCATTTCCAGTGTTAAAGGTTAAGCATTGGTTTCATTAAAGATGTGAAATTGTGTGCTAGATCTGTCATAAATATACCTTTCCATCAAAAGTCCATAAATTGCAGTAGTTGAGTATTGATTGGAGTACTTCGGACATTTATCATTCATATTAAAAAGGCGGTTACTTTTTTCCAATTTCTTTTCAACCCCCCTTTCATCAGTTTGGTAGGCTAGCAACGAGGTTGCTTGAGACCCATGGGGAAAGGGGGCAGCAGACTTGCAGAAAATAAAAATTTAATCTAAGGATCATAAACTGCTTTAAGGTCTGTTCAAGGAACATCCATTATATCCAGTTGAAATTGTGTGTGTGAATGAACTTAAAATTGCACAGCAGCCTGTTTGTAGAATCACATTTCAACCAAGCATCCGATAAGAACGGGAGTGTTGTCCGTATATTATAACCTATACAACCAGGTTGGATTTGGCACTTGGAATATAGTAATGCTTCTGCTATACTTACTGGCAGAAAGATGGAGCTAAAAACTTATATTTTGGCTACTGGTTGCTTTGACTTTGGGGACCAATATAGTAGAAATGTAGATTTCTCCTTGGATAGCTGCCTTATACAGAGTCGGATCGTGGTCCGTATTGCTCAGTATGGACTGGTCAGTGGCTCGCCATGGTTTCAGAAGGGTCTTTTCACCTTCTAGGAGATGCTCCCAAATGACCCTGAACCCTTTTGCAGGCTGTTTCTATCCTGATCTAATGTGTAAAAGAATCCAAGGCAGTGTGTGCTTCTGTTGCTAGCATATTGTAAAAAAATACACTCATAATTTTGCATCTATGCAAGTCAAACTTGTTTAATTTTACAAAAACATTGCAATGTAGTATAAACCATGTGACATGCTTCTTCCTCAAAACTGAAGTTAGTAAGCACACAAAACAGGAAGCTGAAATGGAAAATTTTCCATCCCAGAGTGCATGCAAAGACTTATTTGGCCAAATGGAGTAGAATATTTATTATTTATTTATTAATTAAAACATTTCTATGCCACCCCTTGCCGAAGCCTCGGGGCGGCTTGCAACACAATAAAATACAATAAAATACAAAAATAACAATATAAAATTAAAATTAACAATATAAAATAAATTAAAAAAATATAAAAGATGAAGAATATTGATGAAGACTCCTGCTTCATCCAGCCTCAGTTTTCCTAGAGCAAAAAGGGAAGGTTTGATGGTCTGGCTTGCTGGCTGATTGTGCAGAACAATGTACTGATAAGGATTGTAAAGTAGATTTTGCATATGGAAAACGCTGCAAACCAGTATTATTCATGACATGGGTGGGCAGTCTGTTTTTTGTCTGTGCGCAGATACCAAAAGTCATTTCAAGCATTCTGAAGGTGAAAACAACACTCTGTTGATTACTCTGGGGTTTCCTGGAGTGTTAGCTGTTATGAAGAACACAGCCACTTTACTCCTGTTTGCTGCCCTTGAAGTTCACGCATTCTTTTTTTTCCCCAGTTGAAGAGGGCGAGTCGTCGGATTTTCCATTGAACTGGGACTCATCAGTGACGCAATCAGGTAAAGATGGTGAGCATTCTGTCCTGAAACTGTTTCGTGTATGGTCACATTTCAGTCTTTACTTCCCAACCTATCCATTGCAACACCGTTTCTCGATCAGTTCCATATGGCTGACAAAACCCATTACATACAAGGACTAATATACGCTTATCCTCCTGAGAACCATTCTTTCTTCTGGTGGGTGCATTGAATTGGGTTATGACTTTTTCAGCTATAGTGGTTTTGAAGTTTCCTGCAATGGGCTCTGTTGTACCTTCATTCTGATATAATGATGTAAAAGTGACCTTTGATGGGAATTTTTCCACTTCAGTCTCAACATTGTGAGTTTGTGTATTTCTATGCTTTGGGAGATGTGGGAAAAAGTGGAATGTCACCACTGATAAATGGATGATTGGTTCATTGGTAAAGACCTAGGGCTGGCGTTTCTGATAATGTGAAAAGACTTTGAAATGAAGAAAAATTGTTAAGAACATTCAGGTCCTGCTAGTTTACAATGCCTTCAGAAAATGATGTAAAATAAGGGAGAGTTTTTTTTTCCTTTTGAGAAGGATCTTCAGTTCCAAGAGTTCATTACTCTGTATGTCCAGGTGAATAGGGAATATGAATAGGGATGAAAAGTAGCATCTAAACTTGCTGTTTTTTAAATGTGCTGCTTTTTAAAAAGATACCAAGAAATGGTCAACATGGACCCTAGGCTGCCAGCCTAAGCTCAGTTGCATGGAGTAAATCCCATTGACTGTGATTTGCTTCCAAGGTAAACAAAGATGGATGGACTTACTCTGCAGTGTGGAATGTAAGGGCCCTGACTTTCTGGAACTCTGAGCTACCTCAAGGGTTGTTGTGAGGGATTTCTGTTGGGTGCTTTCAATTCTGTTAAAAATGAAAGCAAAAAACCTATAGATCCATCCAGGCTTCCCTTCTAAGGAACCAGTCAAACAAACAAAAGCTGAATCCTTCCCTATAAGTTAAAGGGCTTGCAACTATTCAGCATAGCAGTCAATGAGCAATAGAGGTTTATAACGTGATGTCCGGTATGGAGCAGGGAGAGGTTTTCCTTATTATTTTGCATTGCTACCATGAAAGATTGCCCAATGGGATTGACTGGCGGTGGATCTAATCTGGAAAAAAGGAAGTATTTATTAGCCCAGTACATAATTTATTTGTGGAATCCTTTGGGACATATTCTGATGGCCAGGCATTTAAGGGGAATTAAACAACCTCCAGACATAATGATTGTATGGAACTGCCAGGTTCAGAGATGTTAGGAGGGAGAAACATCTGGAGGCAAGCAAGCGATGTTCATGCTCCTTGGCTTCTATGGGATGTTGAACTAATCCAGGGGCAGGTAATCAGATGCCTTCCAGATGTTTTGGACTACAACTTCCATCAGCCCCAGCCAAAATGGCCAATGGTTAGGAATTACAGGAATTGTAATTAGGTTGCTTACCTCTGGATCAAACATGCTTCCTTGCAGTTACTGTCACCCTGCACTACTGATCATGCTAGCTGGGGCTGATGGGGTTCTAATGGCTGGATGTAATGGCTGGTCTGGCAGGACCCTTCTCATGTTGTGTGCCCATAACTTACGCAAGGTTGTAAGGCCTTTAGGGATGAGGAACAGAGCTCTGCAGAGACCCTGCCTCCCGACGGTTCAGCTGCCTTGGCCACAAACGTTTCAGTCGGCATTTTTCATGCATGTCCAAGCTTCTGTAATAGAGGCTTAAGGACTCCAGACTTGCTCTTTGCATCTTTAGCAGAAATAATTCTGCAGTTTACCCAGTGGTGAGTTTGTTGGAGGTGGCAGGACTGCAGACTGCATGTAGCCCTGCAAATAATTCTCACAGCGGACCTCAGTGTTATGCATAAAGGTGCATGGATCAAACCCAAGGAAGAGGGAAGAGAGGTGTGTTGTATTTCGGCCACTCAGGGAGCAGGGATGGGCTGGACTGAGCCAGTATGTGTGCTGTTCCGTCCTGAAATGCAAGCCATGCTTTCCGAGGTGCAAACAGAGAGAGAACGCGGCGGTATCTGTGTGTGAGAGAGACCCTGCTAATTTAAAACATCTGGCAGAATGATTTAGCTTAGTGGACTTTTTTATTGGGGGGACACTGGGGGAGGGCAGAGGGGGAATGTTGTTGATTTGGGCCAGGGCACAAAATGAAAAAGTGAGGCATGGTTATTCCCCATTTATTGAAGTTCTACATCACTTTACTGGTGCTAATGCAAACAGGAAGATCATAAAAGAACATAATGAAAGTCTTGCACGCTGGGACTGCGGGACTGGTTTCGGTTACTGAATATAGCTTTGGAGACACACCACACAATGGAGAGCAACTCCACTGTATATTATGGCTTTTTAATGGTTCCCCCCCGCCCCCCCCAGCCGTATAGCTTTTCCGTCTTATTCTACTCAAAAGCCTTCTGTGCTCTTTTTGATACTCTGCTCACTCAAACTGAAGGAGAGAAGTGTATGTAACTTTTTTAAAAGCGAGATCTGTCACTCAAAGCAGAGACAGCACCTTTCCTCATTTCAGCACTCTCATCCTGGCTTAATGGCTGCATTCACACAACCCTTCAAGACAGGAATCCTTGCTTAATAATCCATGTAATGAGCAAGCAGCACTCTTGCGCTGAGCACAAGGATAAACAAAGCGGCTCTTGTTTGGGTGCACTTAAGAAGTATTTTGCTCATCCCGAAAGAGAAAATACCTCTTTTGAGTTTATTCCCATGGATTCCCAACATTCCCAGCTTTTTCATTTGAAAGAGCATGCTTTGAAATAAATTTCAAGAAGCAGGGAGGTGCCAAGTTGTGTGAGGCAGAAAATGAAGGGGGTTGAGCCTGCTGCCAAATGGGATTCAAGTTGCAGGAAGGATAGTCCCGATGATCAAGAGACTAAAGCACCATGTCTCTGAAGGGATGCTTGCAACCTCCGGGGCTCCGTGACTTAGAAGAAGGGCCAGCAGGGGGAACGTGCTTAAAACAGATAAACTTACACACAGTTTGGAGAAAATGAATAATGGTAGAATTCTCCTAATGCTACATCCTGGGGTCATCCGGTGAAGCTGGATGGTGACAGAAGGAAGAGAAGCTGAGTGGTGTAGGGGTTGGAGTGGGACTGGGACTGGGAGAACCTGGTTCTAGCCCTCACTCAGCCATGAAGTTCATTGGGTAGCTTTAGGTCAGTCCCGACCTCATAGGTTGTGGTGGGGTGAGGATAAAATGGAGAAAAGAGGGAGAACTGTGTGTGTAAGCTGCCTTGGCTGTCAGGAAAAATGTGAGCTTTAAATAAAATAAAGGGATATGATCAAGGAGTACTTCTTCATATGGTATATAAATGGTGGAAATTGCTACAGTATGTAGGTCTCGTTTGTGTATTGCAACAACCCATGGTTAGCAAATATAACGAATTGTGGGTTGTTGAAGATAAAACCCGATTGAAGGACCATGCTGGTTCCCAGCTGCCCATCCAGTCCCACTGCTGCCAGGTAAGGCTAAATAGGTTCATCATAATGTCTGAGTTCAGAATGCTGGGTTATTGGGGGTGAACCACCCAGAATATACACCTGTAGGTTGAGGTACCCAGAGATGTAGCATCCATACATTGTTTGTTGCAGTGGAAATGGCAGGCACCCGTGCTTATTCATGCTGCATTTTCAACAGCTGGGTGGTAGTGATGTCCATGCAAGAGTGGGAGATATTTAGCTGCCTAATGTGTATCTACAGAGCAACTCCCTAGGGACATAGTCACTTCCAGAAGAAGCTTTCGTCACTCTTTTCCCCTGCCACATTCTCAGAAACTTGGAAGGGCCCCACAACTTCAGGAGGGAATTGTAGGCCCGCACGGTCTGCTCATTTTTCATCTGTGAATAGGGGCAGTACACTTGTGTCACGTGCTCACAATTGAGATGCATCGCCAAAAAGGAGATAGACCAGAAGAAGGTTGCAGGGAGGCTTCTGGGGGGATGAACGGCATGGGAGGATCGTGGGTCAGAGTTTGTAAAATGGTTTTCAAGAAGTGTTCTTCCTAAGATTTAATAGTTGTTTGGCCAGCCTCTTGCTTTGCAGTGCTATATGGTTGTTGCAATCTATCACTGGTGCATTATCCTGAGGAGCAACAGGGGACATGTTAAAGAAGTGAAAAAAGTCTTACTAAATATATAGAGAATTTAAGGCATTTCTAAAGAGTAACAGGAAGAGAGTGTGTGTGTGTGTGTGTGTGTGTGTGTGTGTATATATATATATAAGGCTTGTTAGGGAGTTTCTTATTTAGCTCTACTTTGCAGCCTTTGGAGAGAGGAAGAAAGCGTTCCGTAGTTATTTAGGCTTTTAATATTTATAGCTTATGCACATTTGGATGTCTTTTTGTTTCATGTTCACTAAGTGTTTGTCAGATCACACATAGCTGAGTCAAGTGAGTGGATTATTCACTTTAGTGTAAGCAATGCACAGCCCCAGTTTGGGTTGGAAATGCGGTACTCCGGGGGTGGGCAGGGGGTGGGGGTGGAATTTAAGCCTTTCCTTCTTCCTGTGCTCATCCTGAACTTTCACCTTCGAACTGAGCTTGTGTCAAAAAGGGAAAAAAAAATCTTCATTGGAATCAAAGGATGTGTTCTGTCCTCCTCTTTTGTAACATGGCCAGTGGGGTGAACAGGGTGTTTCAGGATGGAAATAGGATGGGGGAACAGTTAAATTACCCCTTTCCAGAGCACAATGGTCCTGACTTGAATTGGGGCCGCACCTGCTTACACTAATGTAAATAATCAAATTATACGTAGCTCTGCTATGCATGGGTTGACAAATGTTTAGTTTGGCATTCAGCCAGAAATGTGGAGGATTTTCCACATTTTTTTTCCACATATGGGCTCAGCGCTACAGAAATAGCAGGTTCTTTGTCCTACTTCTCTTTTGTAACTTTTCTTTGTAAACACTTTTATTTTCTGCTGAACTGAGCATTATGGCAGTTGTAATTGTTTTTAGATATGTATTCTTCAAATTTAATATGCCTGTTGAGCTAAAAATGTGTTCGGTGTTCTGAGAAATCATTTTTGGATTGATATAATTTTGATTGAAAATAATGACTGTGCTAGATGAACTCCTGTGGAATTTCAATGGACAGCCAGTGACCACATCCTCTCCGAGGCTTGGGCTTTAAGATTACCTGAAGGCCATGGGGAGCTCATATTTCCGGCTCTTCTCTTGGCACCCACGTTGACGCTCTCCCTCCATTAATTGCACCTTTTCCCTGATCTCCACTGAGGCACTATTTCCACATCTTCCCTCCATCTCAGCAACCCACGTATTACCGTCTACTGTGCTCCTTTGCAATAAGGGGCTGCCTTTCAACGTAAATGTTTTTATGGAAACGACTTTTGCATCTCTGGCTTGACCCTTGGGTTATTTGTGGTGTGCAGACACACGGGCACTTTTCATAGCTCTGTTTTCTCCTGCGCGGTACCTCTGGATTCTCTTGATGCTTGCCAGGCACCCTGCTGCACTTCATTTTTATTTTATTTCTTCAGATTTGTGTTTCATTTTAAAGTTTTTTTTTTAACGGAAAGGCCTGCTTGCTGCAAAGAGAAGTGTTGCCCTCCATGGCCATCTTGATTTGCATTCAAAAGAGCGGTTTTGTTTTTTTGGCGCTGAGGCCCAAACTCCTGGCAAGCTGTTTTTTCCTTTAGTCTTACCAATTTGGTTTCTAGCAAATGAACATCTTGTGACCAGCCTGGCCTACTACAGCAGTCATTTGATGAATGAGAAAGTCCCCTTGTGCAACAGCCATTTTATGAGCGTATCCGTAGCATTCTCAGAGTTCTAGATGTGTCAGCAACCCCAAAGGACTGGGGACTCCTACCATAGCTACATGTGTAGACCAGCAGTGGGTACTAGGGCTTGTTCAGTTTGAACGAGCAGCCCTTAGCAATGGATTTGGGTTATCATGAATAGCTAGCAAATTATTAGTTATTAATTCTTCCACCACTGACGGCCAAAGAGCAGAAATGGGTGTCTCTTCTCGTAGGACCCTGGGCCAGCATGAAGGTGGCATTCTGCCTCAGGATGACCCATGGCGGATTGGCGCAGGCCAAGTGGGCGGGACCGTTGTGGCTTAGCAAGCATCTTGCTCTTTCTGTCTAGTGGGGAAGGTGGTTTACCTGGATTCAGTCACATTTTTGTCAGCGAGTTTGTCTTTTAATCAGAGAAAGAGTAAATCCTGCCCGCAAGGTATGGTTTAATTGCTTCATGAAACTCAACTCAGCTGAGATAGCTAGCATACAGTCATGTTGTTTGCTTTGCTTATTATTTCTTCACTGCTGGCTGAGGGCAAATTGTTCCGACCTGCGTGTGTGGTGTGGTATGTGTAATGCAGCATAGACTAGACCCATTCAGTCACTGAACTAGAGTTTTGGATATGGATCTGGAAGACTTAAGTTCAAATCATGGCCAGCCAAGAATTTCACTGGGAGTTTTGAGCAGATCTCTCACTCTTAGCCTAATTTACCACACCAAATGGTTGCTCAGATCAACTGGAATAACTTCAGTGAGAGCATCCATGCTTGAAGTCATGGAAGAAAATATTGTGACTACAGCAAAAGGCTTCTAAAGCAAGAGTGGAGATGTGCTTCAATATTTTAATGCCCAACGTCATGTTGGAGCAGGCTTTTTTTTTTTTTTAGTTGTAACACTAAACTGTGGTTTAATACTCTATGAAAGAACCTCAGGCATGGCTGTGAGATTGGAAACATACACTGCCCCTAGCTACGGTCTATTGTTACGCTGCATAAAGACATAACAGGGCTACTTCAAACCTGTGCCTGTTACTTTGTCCTCTTCTTCTTTTGAATAACAATCAGGATAGTACGATTTGTGTATTCATTTTTGTCCTGGACTGCCTCATGCCATTCATTGTTTTTCCACTCTTTCTGGCGGTTACCCAAAAATGGCATTGGGTGGTTTGCCAAGGTGTGTTAGGGTTGAACACCGGGCAACTTTTTAATTGCCTGCTCTCTTTCTGAAGCAGAATTAGCAGCATCCATTTTCAAAGATTAACCACAAAAAAGCAAAGTGTGGTTAGTTCTTTCTACACTTTCTGTCTTTTTAAAATCCTTATATACCCCTATTTCTGCTACAGTTCACAGACATGTAAAAGAAAGGTTGGGAATAGTTATGATTTCATTAGGACCCATATGGTATTGTTTCCCTTTTTCAGTTTTTAAGGTGCAGGAGTCTGGGTGGTCATTCCAATTCTATTGTTTTTCTGAGTAGTTCTTTAATTTTTTCCTCTCAGTCTTCTATTTTG
The DNA here is from genome assembly GCF_004798865.1 of Varanus komodoensis. Taxonomy (NCBI): domain Eukaryota; kingdom Metazoa; phylum Chordata; class Lepidosauria; order Squamata; family Varanidae; genus Varanus; species Varanus komodoensis. The sequence continues at coordinate 5,231,392 of NW_025335550.1, read as the reverse complement.
CTTCTAATTTTAGCCATTCACTGAAGTTGGATTAATCCCCCCCGTTGCTTCCTCCTTAATTGCCTTGCTAACTAATCTATGAAATGTGACACTTCGATGTTGCAAGTGAGATGATTTTCTGTGTTACAAAATTTAGACCATGCTCCCTGTCAATATTAGACTCCTATAATCTTCAAGCAGCTGCATGATCAGCCCTCTCTAGGCTTCCAGCCAGGCCAGGATTTTCAGAAATAATATTTGAAAAATATTATTGCACGATTGCTAATAATATTGTATGATTTTAAAGATTCAGCCTGATTTGAAGCTAGAGAATAAACAAATGGTTCAATTTCGGTCCAGTTCTATTTCATAATGAATAGGGAGACTGTGGACCTGTGACCAGTGGAAATCTTTTTCAAAATGGGTACAACTGGAGCAACTCAAAGGTCCTTGCATGCGTGCAGGAATTTTCCACATATGTTGGGCTGAGTAGATGGGAGATCTCAAAATATTTTGTACTTCAACTTCCATAAGCCAATGTCAGGACTGCTCGTTGTTGCAGTTCCAAACATCTGGAGATCTACATTTTGCCCATTTCTGCTGTGGAGATGATGGAAGTTTAAGAGTTGTATTGTGGTACCCATTGATTACCATTGGGACATGGTATAGAAAACAGAAGTCTGGCTCGTTCGTTCAGGACTCACTTTCAGATCCAAGCTAGTTGCTCGAATAAAACTGAGCCCTTTAGCGGCAACTCAGTAGAAAACTGGTTTTTATAAGATACAGAGGGTGCATACTAAGATGGCAGCGTCAGTCTGGAGTATTAAGTTCTAAGCATTTTGTCAACCAAGCCAGCAAGAACTGGCTGTGCTGAACATGTTTCTGTCTTCCAGTTGATGGTTACTCCCTGTAAGAGACTTTTAGGGCTGGTCTTTTGTAGATGATATTACCTGAATGACCAATCCAGGCATAGATCTAAAAGGTTCAAAATGAAATAAAACCGGTAACTTCCCTGTTGGACTACTGTAATGTGCTCTTTGTGGGGCTGCCCTTGAAGACGGTCCAGGTATTTCAACTGGTCCAGAACAGAGCTGCCAGGCTGTTAACAGGAACTGGCAGGTATGAACATGTGACGCCGGTCCTTTACCACCTGCACTGGCTACCAGTTGAAGTCTGGGGCCACTTTAAGGTGCTGGTGAGCCTATAAAGCCCTAAATGGCTTAGGGCCTGGTTACCTGAAGGAGTGTCTCCTTCCATATGTGCCTGCCCGCCCCTTAAGATGTGGGGCAGAGGCCCTTTTCCGGCTGCCCTCCCTGAAGGAGATTAGGAGGGTGACTACCTGGGGAAGGGCCTTCTCTGCGGTGGTGCCCCGAATGTGGAATTCGCTCCCAGAGAGGTTCGTCTGGTGCTGCCACTTTATTCTTTTTGGCGCCAGGCTAAAACCTTTTCATTTTCTCAATGTTTTAAAGTCTGACTGTTATTTTAATATGGGTTCTATTGTCAGAAATTGATTAGGATGCTGTGCTTTATTTTATTTTTTGTCTTTACTGCTAAACCGTCCCGAGACTTCGGTAAGGGACGGTCTAAAAAGTTTTGAATGAATGAATGAATTCATCACTGAATGTGGGAATACTGATACGTGTTGTTTCTGCTGAAAAGCCTGGCTGCATTTCATGATATCAAGGCTGCTTTAGACCTTGGGCATCTTTGTACTGAGAGGCATTTCAGTGCTGTAGACATGAAACGGAGCGCAGCTGAATGTTTTCCGTTCAGTTGGGAATAGGATGGGCCGCTGTTGCAGCTTTTGGCCCAAGCCTGATAAATCACAAACTCATGTTTTAGATTACTCAGGCAGGTATGGGATCCTGTCCTCCTCAGGCCAGGCAACATGGATGGCTAATGAATTAATTGCATAAAATTTTAAGTATTTCGTATTGATACCCCAACTCTTTATTGCCATAGAGCTCAAGGTACGGGGAGTTTTCTAGGTGGGTATTGAAAAAAGATAAAAGTCTTCTGCAGTCCGTTACAGTTCCTAAGTGATGCCACACTGCTGCTTCGACTAGAACTGTGATTTTCTTCAGGAGTAGCTTTTAGGCAACTGAGCTTCGGCCAACACAATATTTTTTCTCCCACTGAAATAATGAAATGTCAGTTATTTGCTTTTCTTTGTTTTTGTTTTAGTTGTAGATTTTGTTTTTTGTTTGCTTTACAGTAATTTGAAAGCTTGCTTGTGGACATTGCTCCTAGTCAAGTTATAATGTTGCTATTACTTTTGAATTTTCCTCAGTTAGAGCCACATCCAAATTTTCTGAAAAGTTCCTTATGAGGCTTCTAGATTTCTGTTGATTTGGGGAGAAATGGCACTGAAACACTGTGACCTGGCTATGTTAAAAAATAGCTGCTTCTTGGATAATTTATTTCTAAATTGGACTTGTATGTAGAATGCCTGCGTACATGAATTTCTGGAAGGAGCTGTTTTACTCATCCCGCTTGAGGTATCTTGTAAGCTGCAAGTTTGCCATCTAGTTGAACTAGACAAGCCATTGGTCAAATCTAGCATGGATTTTTTTGTGTTCCTGTGAAGGGGCTGCTTAAGAGGATCCATCAGAATTTGCCCCCTTTATACCCCAAAGCTGTATACAGACATACAAACATAAATACAACGAAACTTGTCTCTTACTTCTCTGTCTCTGACTTTGCAAGTGCTAATTTAGTACTCTTTAGTCCTTTAGGGTTTTATTGGGAATTGGAGTTGTTTCTTGCAGTATAAAAAATAAAGGGAGCACTGATTTTGTACTTATCTCATAGTTTGGGGACTCTTAATGATTAATTTAAGCACTGATGAAATGAAGTTGGTTCTCTTTCTAGGAGCTCATTCCCGAAAGTAAAAAAAAAAAAAAGAATCAATTGGATCCTTTTTATTGTGTGTTTGGAAGTAGTAACAGCATTTTATCAGACTACCATCTGTGTTTAGAATTCACCTCAGAGTTGTTTATCTCAGTTTTTCTTGAAAACAAAATACAGGAGCAAATGCAGTGTGTCTTAAGCTGCACTTATAACATATATACTTGTCTACTCAGAAGTAATTCCTATTTCAAATTGCCACCAATATGAATATTCCCTTCATTTCCTTTGCTCCATTATGATAGAAACTTGAAGAACAACATCTCTTAACTAGCTGAGAAAAATATAAAATTGTTAATCTCGAAACGATTCTTATCTTGCTAATGAAAACTTATAAGGAATGTGTTGAAAATGACTATTTGAATTTATTATGAGTTAATTCCCAGGGTTACCTCTACCACTTGGCAGAGTGAAGAAACTCTGAATTTTGAATGTCACGAACAGACAGCGTGCTGTTGTTCCAGGTTGCTGCTGCTGCTGCTGTTGGGGAAGGGAGAAGTCTTTGTGAAATTTTGTGCCTCAGGTGCTGCACGAGCTCAACCACCCTTGTGTCCTACGTTACATACCTGGCTATTTACTGCTGCATTCAGCAGCAACATTTCTTGGGCAGACCTTGTTGATTCAAGCTTACAAAAATAATTAATCATAATTAATCCTTCTCCATAGTCCCCATACTGACCAAGATGAGTTAATTTGTGACAAAGTGCTTCCCCCCATCTATGGAACACTCTCTCCAAGGTACCTCGCCTGCTGCTGACACTTTCATCTTTTCAGCACCCGTGAAGACATGCTCCCCCCCCCCGCGCCCCCTGGAGATTAGTTACTGCCCAGGTGCTTCTTCTGTGGTGTAAATTCCAGGCTGGGGGTGGGTAGGTTGTGTGTTTCATATTACATTATCTTTAGGTTATATTTTTATGATACTTTGCATTGCATGGATTATGGTTTATATTGGTTTTTACCTATTCCAATCAACAGTAGACTTCTGTGTTTGTCTCTGTATGCAATTTTGTGCTGGGAAACTCCTCATAAGGAATAATATCGCAGGACTTCTGCAGGCCGCCTCATAACTCAGACCCTTTGTTCTGCATTTTCTTCAGCTGGACCCTTTAAAATCAACTGGAAAAGTGAGAATAGAGGCCAACCCTGCTATCATCATGCCATTCACAGGACAAGAGGGGCAATCATGTATCAAGCATAAGAAGAGCCCTGCTAGGACGCAGATTTAGTTCTGCATCCCACAGCTAACTTAGCCAGGCACATGCTAGGACACAGGGGCAATCGCCTTCTCGGTTTCCGTGCCCCTGGTGATCTGAAGTAGAATATATCTTGATGCTCATCCATCCCAAGTTTCTGTAGACCTCTTTTTTGAAGCCCTCCAAGTTGTTAGTTATCGCCACATCTTGAGAAAGCAAATGCCATGGAAGACACCTTCCTTTTTATGTATCCCAGATTTCTTGCCGTGCGGCTTCATGGGATGATGTTGGATTTTAAGCAATCTTTTGTGGCTGTGATCCTTCACAGTCTCTTCAGTGCTTCGCTGGGTCAAGAACGCAGGAAGGTGCTTGATACCGGGTCAGACCAATCTAGCAGCTGATTGTTGACCCGGAGTGGCAATGGCACTCCAGGATTTCAGGCAGAGGTTTTTCCTATCCTTTCTGGATATGCCTGTGTTCACCTCCGGCACCTTCTGCATGAAATCTGAGCATCATCACTGAGCTATGTCCTAAGTTCAGAGAAAGGCACGTTAGTTAGCTTAGCACTGACGGTGTTGCTTACAAGGATCCTGGGGAAATGTGGTCATTCGGATTATGCAGTGTAATCACGGCTATTGATCCTGCTCGCCAATCAGGTAGACACTTGGCCAGTACAGAGTGAGATCATCCATAGTTTAGGCTTCAGTTGCTTATGGAGTTATGTTTTTTTATTATTATTATTATTATTATTATTAACATTTCTATGCCGCCCCTTGCCGAAACCTCGGGGCGGCTTACAACATGATAAAATACATTGAAATACAATAGTACATAATAAATTACCATTAAATATAAAAATACAAAAAATACATTGATTTACAAATACAAAATTCAAATTATCAGTATAAAATAAAAATATAGGAGGAGAAAGAGAAGGAAGAAGAAGTTGCCCTGGCCAGATCATATGTTTTAACAATTGAAATGATGTTTAAATAAAAAGGTCTTTACCTGGCGCCGAAAAACCAGTAACGACGGTGCCAGGCGGACCTCTTTGGGGAGTGAATTCCATAGGTTGGGCGCCACCACAAAGAAAGCCCTCCTCCGAGTACTTACTCTCCTAATTTCTTTCATGGAGGGTTCCCAGAGAAGGGACTCTCCCGCAGATCTCAAAGGGCGGTGTTTAGAGGGTAACAGCTGGAAAAAGTTGGATGAAGTGTCAAAGTGGTTCTAGCACACAAAGGAAGACACAAAGAGTTGGAGTTGGGTTTCTTACATAGAGATGTTGGCCTCTTACGTGGTGCTGCTTCAGTGGAATTACTTCCCTGGCCACCCCAAGGTGTGTTTTTATATGGCTTTGGATGCTAGTACATGCAAAAGAAATAATGGTAATTTGCATTCTGCCACCACCTCCCAGTTGTGTGTCTGTAGGAAATCACCTGTGTTTGTCTTCAGTTTGACATTAGAGAACTCTGTGTTTTTAGGAATAAGTCAGGTTGTGAACCAATATTGCAAGACATTTCAATTTATTATTTTTAAAAAATCTTCTCCATATGAGACAGATTTAAACTCTGCCTTCATCGCACACTCCAAGGACTCCAGAGAAAAGTTGCCTCTTGCCTGTAAGAGAAGATTACTTCCTGTGACTGAATTTTAGTTCATATGTGGACAAGCCCGGCAGAAAGTGGAATGTTTTTCTTTTGAACAACTAAGCTGTTAGCTGGAGTGACAGAAGGTCCCCTGGGTTCCGTGTTCTGTTCGAGACTGACATCCTGTGGCCGCATCACCTTAAGGACATGGAGTACTATGAAAAATTAAATTCTTCAGACGTGGCTCTTTCAGACCCCGCAGCTGCATGCTGTACGGCGGTGCTTCAGCGCATTCACATCTGTCATGGAAACAGACGTCCCATAAATCGATTTTTAACGTCCCTTGTGGGGTGGTTCTAGAGGTGTTCACAGCCTGCTGAGGGAGCAAAACTTTCCTTTGAAACGAGCTGTCGGCTGGTGTGCTCTGTTGATGTCGTAGCACATTCTGTTACCTGGATTTGGAAGAGGCGGTAGGGAATGAGCCATTGCTGGAGAATCATCCATTAGGTAATGCACCCTAACAAGGGAAGCAATGCTGGAAGAGTTGGCGAAAGACTGCAGCAGTACAGACTCTTGGCTACCGTAGAGGCCAAGTGTTCAGCAGGAAAATGATAGGACTGAGATTGGTAACTCTCTGGAGGTTTCACAGCTGAGTCATATGCAGCTGTCTCAGGATGATCTGGGAAACTGGAGTGGATCCAGGGCACTGAAGCAAAGGAATAGGTTCTGGGTCAAAGCTGAGAAACCAGTTGAGGTGCTATGATGGAGAAAGACACGGAAGCCAGAAGTGGATTTGCGTTGAAGTCTGTAGGAAAGTCCTCTGCACAAATTGGGCAAATTCCCAGTATCCAAAACTACAAAGGCCATTTCATGGAAAAAAACCCTGTCAGTCTTGACTTTGTATTGTAGACAGGAGAAAAGATGGGGGAGGGTGAAATCACAAGAAATAATTGGGCTGGATATAGTGTGGTAGGAATAACCAAGTAAGGATCTGTTGCTTTAGGTGGAGGAAATGTCTTTCAGGAACTATCATAGGGAATGATGGGAGAGAATCGAGCCCATTCAGTGAAGCCAAGATCCTTGGAGATGAGCACCCAAACAACAACAGGGTATCTTCTTCTGAGCAATCTCCTTAATCCAAGAGTCGAAGTGGTGTGGTTGATGGAATGGAATGGTTAGGGTTCTCGAGACAGCTAGTAACGTGGTGTCCTGCAACAGCAGGGGGTTGGACTCGATGGCCTTCATGGCCCCTTCCAACTCTACTCTTCTCTGATTCTATGATTTCGACATAACCCACTTCACTGGGTTGATGTATGGATGAAAGGTGAACAAAACCTATGGGGGGGATTATTTTTGGAAGGAAGGGTACACTTGTAGGAAAAATATATAACTTTCAAGAGTTGAAAGCATTAAGGTAGTTCACTGTTAAATCTTCCATGAAATATCCAATCATTTATTTGATATCTGCTTGATATCCGTAGACCCAGAAAAATGGCTTCTTTGGGACCTGCCCCGAGGTCTTTTGGTGAATAGGCATAGTGCTCATTTCTATTTCTCTTTTCTCTTGCAAAACAAGGGAGACCTTGGCAGACAAATGGATATGGAAAGAGTTTCTTAAAGACAGAAAAGTTGAAACCATTGCTCTACTGCAGTGCTTGAAGAGGCTTCTCCCCCCTCCCCCCGCCTGCTGCAAAACAATCCACCTCATGCATCCATTTTTATTTTTCTTCCAATACTGGGATCTCAAGCTCTTCTTTCCGCAGCTTTTTCTCTCTGAGTTTTGCTGGTGTTCAAGGAGCGGCGTGTGCACCTCTGCTTACAGCAGAAATGCTGCTCTCTAAGAGGTTCGTTATTGTTGGGGCTTGCTATTTTTTTTCTAACCGCAGCTGGTTCTGAATTTTTTTGTTCTTTTTATTGTTTTTCTTCTGCATGGTGGCCAAGAAAAGGGATGAGTTCAGATGAAAACTGTAGGTGTTTTTTTGGATACAAATTAGATTTGTTGTTCTAGAAAAGCACAAGGGAGCATAACTGGCCGTAATGGGACCTGCTAAAGCATAAGAAAGCTTTAGAGTTGAGTATTAGGAAACAATTCTCAGTAGTAAGATTGAATGGACTGGGATAATCTCCCATTGCTGAGGTCATTTTCCAACAGAACCAGACAAAAAGCACTTGAAATATAATTTCAAAAAGATCTTTCCATTGGCAGGGTGCACAAAATAAAGCTTGGTTATCTCCTGATGGCTGAATTTAGGCAGCTGTTTCTTCTTCCTCAACCTTCCCCCCACATCTCAAGTTATGCGATGTCTTTTGCAGTCGCTGAAATCCAGGTCTGGAGAAGGACCTGTAGTGTTCTTTGCACGAAGACGTTCCAAACTGAATTCCTTCTGTGTAGGACTGGCAAAGACTTCTGCCTGAAAGTCTGTAGATCTGCTGCTGTGTATGGAAAGTACTGAGCTGGATGGACAACTGTTGTTACTGCCACAACATCTCCACCTTCTCTACCCTCTGTGGTAGGCTGCAAGATCTGAATCACCAACAGCTGTGCAGTTCTGTTGGGAAGGGGATCTTTGCAGACCGCCACTGGCTGACCACTGGACAGTCCCACCAATGGGGTTCGCTCCTTTCAGCTAATGCCGGAATTTCCACCCCAGCCAAATGTAGTCCCAACCAGGCCCAGCTTTTGGGGCACCCTCTTCCTGTGACTTCCACAACTCCTTCTCCTGTATTTCTGTTGTATTTCTGCCTCCTTGTGTAAGGGCAACCTCCTGGCATTAACACAGCTTCCTGCTTCGTACTCCTGGTCTTCACTAACCAAGTATCTTTAATTTACTTTACTTTACTTTACTTTAATTTAATTTAATTAAAACATGCCTATGCTGTCCTTTGCAACAAGCCTCAGGACGGCTTACAGAAAGCCTCAGGACAGCTTCCCGCTAAGAAGAAAATGCCTACTATTCAGGTTTTAGTTATTCACTTTTGCCTCTGCTTTCTTCTTGTCCTTCTGAAACAACACCTAATTTTTCTCTTCCCCTTGAACTACCTGCAGGCTCTCTGAATGCCTGACTCTCTCCTGTTGCTTCCTAACCTCTCCACACCAGCTAATGAGAATGCTTGGCCTAACAGAATCAAAAGGGTGGTTCTTACACACAAGCGACAATGGAAGAATCTCTGATCCACAGGCCTGCTCCATCTCAGGTTTATTCCTCTGGCCCACTCTTTTCTCCCAGGTCTCAAGCCCACTTGTAGCCCTAGAGAAAGTCAGCAATTTCCCGAGCATGAGGAGATAAACCCCCTGCTAACTCCCATCACAGATGGGCAGGAGGACCAAGGATTCCCAATGGCAGAGGATGCACTACCTCTGAGAGTCAATTCCTCTTTTTCTCCTGGCAGAGATAGACAAGATGAGCCTCTGTCACCCTTCCTGTGCAAAGGAGCTCCTGCAGGGAGAGGCAGACGTGGGCAGTCTCCACCATTCTCTGCCTGGAGGAATTTGCCCTTGTATTAAAGGGTGGGGCTCCAATGGACAAACCCACTCCTTGTGGTGAGGGGGTCCAAAAACCACTGCCCTGTGACAGGGGCAGGGAGAGGAAGGAACTGTGTTTGCCCCTTGCCTAAACCATGAATACCTTTAACCTCAGAACAGGGTCACCGCAGAGTTTGCCATGCGGAAGGTTGTTAATCCTGCCTGCAAGTGGGTTTGTGAACCCTAGAGGTCATCTGGAACTTGTAGATCTCAGGAATGGAAGAGATTGGCAAGCATCCAATATATGTGTTGCATTGACAAAGCATGTCTTTTGGATCACCAAGGCCAGCTTTTGAATGAATGTCCTATTTGGTCCTGAGCATTTACTGCAGAAATCATTCTGTGAAGGCAGGAGGGAATTAGGAGATTAAGCTGTATTCAGTGGTTTATATTTAAACAAACAATATTAGGATAGCCAGAAACCGAGAGCAAGATTTTAAAAAAGGAGAAAAATGCACATTTGTAGAAGAAATGCAAGTTGAACAAGCACAATAACTTCTGCATTCCTTCCTTGAAGATGAATCATCTATATTAATGCCATATGTTGTAAAGCTCCAACCAGCAGTGCTTTTGCCCAAACAATCTTGGTCTTGGTTTGGCAATTAATGATCTTGTATGCATTTCATTTTAAAGAGATCTTGAGCAGCTTGTACTCAATAGGCCTGTAAGTTTAAATTGCATTTATTTATTCTGGATTTATATTACTCCAGTGTAGGTGCTTTCTCGTAATACTGAAGGAAGACTAAGACCATTTTTCCTGAAATTGAAGAAGTCTCCATTTTGTTGTTAGAAAGAAGCCTTGGACTGCTGGTTAAATTGATGAATGTATTCAAGCTTAACGATAATACAGGGAAACTGTATGGCCTCTGACTAGCATTGCCATCTTACATGGTTCCCTTTTTTTCTGATGGGTGGGGGAGTCTCTGTATTTGTACCTTCAATCTAATTTGTTAACCTGAAGAATGTTGCTGTTGTGGGGCAGATTTTAAAAAAAATCTCTGCAGAATTGAAGGGATGTGTACTGGACTAAAGTTCAAAAATGTTAATTAAAAGCTGATCTTTCCGAAGATGCCTCCAAGGGCACATGATCCAAATAAAAATGAGAAAAGTCCCTTTGTTTTGATGATATGTCTCTTGTAATGGAATTAGAGAATTGACTGGGAGGGGGAACCCACATGAAGCTGCAGTCCTGTAGTGCTTACTTCAGAGTAAGTCCCATTGCAATGCAATGGAACTTTGATACGAGACAAGTGTATAGGGTTGCATTTTAAATCTCCAGTGTGTATGTTCAGTTCTTTCAGAAATGAGATTCCTTGGCAAAGCCAGGGGATGCCGAGTTGGAGCATCATTAAAGATGAATGCTTCTGAACGATGCACTTTTTTGTGGTCAAATATGGCCTTTATTTCAGGGCTTCTTAAGTATTGCAATGACTGATGAGGTTGTGTTCTGTCAGTTTATTGATACTTACTCTGCACTAATGTAATTTGACGGAAAAGTGACAATAAATGAACAAGCAGTAGGACAAAAAAGAAAAAGAACCAGCAATCAGGCCATTGACTACTGTCAGATTATATTTACAGCATTTGTGGGAATTTGTTATTCTCTTCATAAAGGGAAAAAATGACAAAGCTGGGAGAGAGGTGCTGGACTCCCCAACTTTTGTCTAAAATTAATGCTATAGTTGGGTGACATTTGACATGCAGAGATTTGAGGGGAAAGCAGCATTTTAAGGAATGGGCAAAACTATTGAATAATGGAGGAAGAAAGCATTTCCAGAATTGTTTACACATGCCTCAGCTCTTGCAGAAAAATAGGGGGAAAAGACATTTGAGTGGTAGAAATGAGAGGTTGCCTTATGATGAATGATCTTGTGGATAAATGGAATCCACATATAGACTGCTGCAACATGGAACTGAAAAATGTGCATTTGTTGTTCAATAACATAGCTGTCACACTTTGGAAAACCTCCTGGCTATGCGGGCAGCCCCAGCATTTTGACTGGGGGATGCTGGGAGTTAGGGAGTTTTTTTCCTGTCAAAACACGCATGGGATCATGTCCAAAGAGACAGAGGTAGAAGGAGAAAGACGGGAATGCTGCAAGATGTAAGACCGCTGTGCTCCCCTTCTTGAATTACTCGGTTGGCGTTCGCCACGAGAGTTCTGACTTCCGTTGCCTGCCTTGTGAAGATGTGGTCTGTAGGGAAATGGCTCTTCCTGGCATCACATCCCGTGGAAAAAAATGGGAAAGGGGGGGTGTGAGGGGGGAGCATAAACAGGAAAATGACTGCCACAAGGTGAAAGAAAAGACTTCTTTCTGTGTAATCTCCTCGTTCCCAAGGCATTACCGTGTATCATGTTTCTTTGTAGAATCAAGCTCTCCAGTGTGGGTTTTCTTAATTGTCAGCATAAAAAATGCTAAAATGCAAATTTAACAATATAAGACCCAACCGTGGGCATCACCGTCCTTTGTTAAAAAAAATAGCCTATCCTTTTTGTTGTTTTTTTAAATGGCTAATCTATTATTAATATATTTATTATCACTGCTATTGTTATTTTCCATTTACCTTGCTTGGAGTATGCTGGGAATGAGGGTATCAAAAAGTACATGAACTAAATTAGGGTTAATTAGAAGGCCTCCCAAATAGCTAGTGCTTCATCATCAGCAGAACAGCATGTAAATAAATTTAATTCTTTCCCCCACCAATTGAGCTCTTCTCAAGCTTAATTACAGCAGCAGCAGTATCTCTGTTCCACCCCCATTTTCATTAGTGGGAGACAGTCGTTATTAGCTCTGTCTGGAAAAATGGTATTATGAGCAGTCCTGGTCCGTACCTTTTCTGGTTGCCCTCCGAGGATGACAGAACTCCAGGAACTTTACAGCAGATACCCAATTAAGGATCTTTGGAAGAAATATGAGAAGCAAGCAAATAAAAACATTACTAATGAAAATTCTGGTGAGACTTCAGTTAATTGCTAAAACCGCTTCCCTTTTTGGTATTTTAGCCTTCTTCAGTTTCATTGTCATTAACACTTGGCTTGCTTTATGGTAATAGACCATCCTTTGGCCTGGTTCAGATGAGCATCTAAATCAGGGGTCTCAAACTCAACTTACCTGGGGGCTGCTGGAAGTAGAATCTGGGTGAGGCTGGTATTCCACCACTGCGGTGGTGGTGGGCCGCTCATCCCGCGTCGCTCTGGGGGCCGGCCCTGGCACCGCCGGCGCTTTGAAGGCCGCAGGCCCCTCCCCTGTGCCCTGCCCGTCCCGGCGCACAGCTTCGAGGGAACATTGTGCCCAGGGTAACGACTCACGCAGGTGCGTGTGAGAAAAATGCGCGGGCCGCACCATCACTAAACTTTGATATCAAGTGGGGGCCACAAAATATCATCCCACGGGCCGCAATTGGCCCGCGGGCCACGAGTTTGAGACCCCTGATCTAAACCCTGGTTTGGATGATTGTGCAAAAGCCTTAGGCACGTGTGCCCTGTCTCACCCTTTACCTCTGTACCTGGGAGGAGGAGATGACATTCCTGATAAATCTGGTCATAGATTGGCAGTGGGGCTAGGCGATCAGGCAGAGAAGAAACTGCTGTGTTGGCTAGTGTATGAACTGGGGGAAGCATGGTTGAGATTTTAAAAGGATACAGATAAGCCATAATCAAATCAGGTTTCCTTAGTGTTGTCACTTGAAGCATCCAGGTCTTGTTTGGAGGTAGTTCATCTTGCTTTCTTTCTGACGGCAGGCCTAGCATTTCTGGTTGACCACCATGCTTTGGGTGAGCCAAGCAACTGCAAAAGGAGGAGGTGGAGAAGAGGGAACCATTGAGGATCATTCCTCACCCCCATCAGACCCATAAACCTCTGCTTTGCTGTGCTTGTTGAGCTACGTGAAGAATAGGGAAGGCGGGGTCATTTTGGGATCTTGAGTGTCGGGCAACCACTGTTTTGGACACTGAACATAATAGATAAGGCTTTCAGCTCCGATTTGTTCTAGATAGAAGGCAGTAAGTTGCCAATGTATAAATCTGCCATCTAATCTATTTCAGTCATTATATGAATGTGGGTTGGCTGTGAGGTGGTATCGTAGAGAGGTTAATTTTTGTTTTCAGCCTGAGGGCAAAGTTCCATTCTGGAGAAACCATTCCAGCGATAGTGAGGCAGATGGAAGACAGAGTGGTGCGAAAGGGACGGACCAACAATACCAAATTGTCAGCAAATTTCAACTCGGTGCCGATACTGTCAGCAGCTAAAGCTCAGCAGAGGCAGTTTATCCTTTTAGAATGAGGAAAAACTGCCCACAGCTGGGAAACGACCAAATGATTGGTGGTTATGTGAAAGAGGTAGAGCTAGGGTAGGGTGGTCACTTTGAGAATCCCAGAAGGATGGTGTTCACCCATTGCAGGATGGAATTGGCCCATGAGTTTATCCTTTATTTCCTTTCTTTTTTAATTTGCCTTTTCCTCCAAGAATCCCAAAATGGCTCACATAATCTTGCTGCTGGTTTCGATTTTTTATCCCTACAACAACCCTGAGAGGTGGGTGAAGCTGAGATTCAGTGAGTGGCCCAAAGTTAGCCAGTGAGCTTCACTGCTCAGTGGGGAATACAACTTGGATCTGCAGAGTCCCGGGACAATATTCTAACCTTCACGCAGGTCAGCAAGAGGCGTGTTCAGATGTACAGACTGTGCACCAGCTTTTCCAGAGGATGTGATCACTGCTTGGAGTTCGGTCGTGTGTTATCCTACTTTCCCCACTCCTGCCCCCTTGCTGGGAGCTGCAGCCATGCATGACCCCTTGATCTGTGTTTGCCATGCTCACGTTTAAGTGTGTGATGAAAGGCTCTCACGGATTTTTAATCAATGCAAAGGGACCAATTGTAGAGGAACCAAATGGGGGAACCATTTCAAAAGTCATTTGAATGTCATGGTATGTTCAGAAACACTGATACTCCTTGGACCTGTCCTACGTCATAAATTCCTACCATAGGATCTGATATTAGTAGTGAGTGGAACTCAGGAAAACACCAGTTTTGATCAACTTTTTTTTTAAAAAAATGATTTGTTGAGATTTGTTGTCTGCATGCTAACATCTCTGAACAGACTTTTGGGCAGATGCTGGGCTTGACTTGAAGGTAATGATTTAAACATAAATTGACCCTTGATGAGGGAGCTGGAATCTTAGCACATCCTTGCCGTTTTTTGTTGCCTTTGGTGCCTTCATCTGCCACGCACATAATTCCTTCATAATAAGTGCCTTTTCAGAAGATGTATACTGCTGACAGTTAATATAGAATTATTGCCCCTGAATGCGTTTTTGTAATTACTTCCCAGATCTGTCCTTGTGCTTAGAAGACATTCCGCACTTTAGCAACATAAGTGTTTAGGGAGCACATAAGCATTAATTGTAAGCAGGTTATTTTCTTGCCCTTTTTTCTGTGGTAAAAACACCTAAAAATACTAAAAGCTAATGCTAAAGTTTGGTAACAATCGGCAAGGCATTTACTTGGTATATTATATGACTCTGCATGATTTCAAGTTTTTAATAACCTTTCCATAATGAGCCTTAAAAAAAGAATAGCAATAAAGAGACAAAGGAACTGCTTCCTAATTCTTAAGCAATAAGAGAAGGATTAAAGCTGATTAAAAATGACATGTTATTGGTGGTGAAAATAAAGAAACTTGATATGAGCATTCCTGTAGGAGATTTCAGCTGTAATGGAAAATAAAATGACTCACGGTTTGATCAATGTGAAAAAATTAGCGGCATTTAATGAGGATTTCTACTTACTTGTTAAATTAAGCAGTATCATTGCTTGGTTGGAAGACAGAAAAGTTGAAGAAGGTGGGGTTTATGCATCTCTGGAGGCAGATGGAAGCAGCTGTGTGCCCAAGACGCTCTCCTAAGGGTTTTTCCATATGGTGAAATGTAAAGGAAAATACCAAGTGTATGCAGTTGGTTCGGTTATTGTGTTAAATCACAGCCATACTCCGGATGACGTCAGCAGGTGAGCAAGCAAGCTCAGCAGTCAGTGGAGCTTATTCGAATTATACTAAATTGTTGTTTGGTGAGATGTCCGAATATGGTTAACGTATTGGAAAGATGTGAGAGATTATCCATTGATTTCTCTTGCTGTAGGGCTGACTTCTGAAGACGTGGTAGTAAAAAGAGAGCACCATTTTCACCCTGGGTGGGAACTTTACAAAACTGAATTATTCTTGTAACTACCGAGTAAGCATTTGGTTGTTGCTCTTATTCTCATCTTGCCATGTGACTTTGTTGAGTTACTGAAAAAAAGAAATACTTCTAGCCCTTTTTTTGTTCTTCTTTTGAAAGTAACATCCAAAGCAGCTGTCTTTGGAACAGAGTCTTTAAAAACTACTCACTCTCTTTAAAAAGAGTAAACATCATAATAAAATGGATCAAGTGGAATGCAAATAATAAATAAAAACACAGCACCAACAACAAATTCCTGTAGGCAAAATAAAGCAGAATAAATGGAATGAAAGCGACATGCAGAATGAACGAAGCACTGCGTTGCTACCCCCAGGGTTTGGATATAATGTTGGTACGAGTATGAGTAAGCTTGGCCCTCTTGGGAAAGTGTGTGTCTACAATGCCCTTCACGTGTCTCTCCTTTCACCCAGCTCAGAGGGCACTGAAAGAGTGTCAGGACTTCATCTGACAAAGTAGAATAGTTGGCAAGATCATAACGTTTCCATGACAATATCAGAGGGCCAAATAATAGATAACCAATTTTGGATACCTAAGGAGTTATGGGCATGCAATGGAGGATACCACTTTGCAGCTTTCTTTTAACGTGCGGAATCATGAGTTAGCTTCACTTGGACAAACCAAAGGGTTAGCTATGGATCTTTTCACTGTGAAAACAGGCGAAGCGCTTGGAGCAGGTTTGCTATCTGTCTGAGGATCGGTGATTATGTAGTTAGTGTGCACCTGTGCCTAAGGCCCAAGACTTTATTTCAGAGTGCCTTCAACCCACTTTTCAGTTCAAAAATGTTCGTAGAATGACCCACATAATTGCTAAAAACCAGGCGGTTCCTTGTGCACAGGCTTACAATCCAAGGGACCTAACATAGAAAGATAACAGAGATGAAGACTCTAGCACAGTGTCTTAAAGTTGCGTAGTACTTCTTCCAGCTGCCGGCTGGAACGGAAGTAGTCATGGGAGAAGAAGATCCAAGTGGAGCTTGTCTTTTAGCACAGCTGGTGGAGTGGCTTTGCTTTTCACTTCTCCCTCTGCGGTAGCCTGAAGGAATGGCTGCCACTGGATGTCCATTGAGAGCGTTGCATCGCCATTGTTCAGTCTCTGAGCAAAGAAAATGTGGTGCTAAAATGTGTATTTTGTGAAAGCAAGATAGGATCATAGCACCTGCTGTTTTGAATGAAGTGTCCTTCTCAGAAAGAGTTTGGAAGTATTATTACTATTATTATTATTATTATAACATTTCTATGCCGTCCCTTGCCGAAGCCTCGGGGCGGCTTACAACACAATAAAATACATTGAAATACAATAGAACATAATAAATTACCTCTAAATACAAAAATGCAAAAAATACACTGAGATACAAACATAATAATATAAAATTAAAATTAACAGTATAAAATAAGTAAATAAAGAATATAGGAGGAGAAAAGAGAAGGAAGAAGAAGTTGCCCTGGCCAGATCATATATTTTAACAATTAAAATGATGCTTAAATAAAAAGGTCTTTACCTGGCGCCGAAAAACCAGTAACGACGGCGCCAGGCGGACCTCTCTGGGGAGCGCATTCCATAGATTGGGCGCCACCGCAGAGAAAGCCCTCCTCCGAGTACTTACTCTCCTAATTTCTTTCATGGAGGGTTCCCGGAGAAGTACAAGGGTTGGTGCAGCATACATCCCTAATTCATGCTTGCTTACTTTCCAGCCCTGGAAAGATTACAGGTAGTGAGTCACCTAGGCATTTGAACCTTTCATGCTGTTGTCTTGTTAGAACCAAGTGGGATCGGAGTTTACTGGAAAGAGGAGCAAAAATATCTGGCTGGTTCTTGGTAAGAGATGCTGAATCAGCAAGAGGAAAAGGGGAGAAAGAGCTTCACATTTCACAGCTGAAGTCCTTCGGCTTCCACACGGATTCCAAAAGCCACATAGATACTTCTTGTGGTGGTGCCCAATTATCTGCATTCCATCTCCAGTTTTTAATTAGTTGTTTCTGATTCTTGAAAACTAGCCAACTATAAGTGTTTATTTAGTTGGCGGACCTTTCTGTATTTATTTAATTGGTGAACCTTTCTATATACTAGTATAGAGAAACTAGAGTAAAGCAATAAATGAAGGATCAATTCCGTCATATAAAGAGAACAAACTAATCTGTGTGATGCAGAAGAAAATGATTAAGAGCATAGCATTAAAACTTTGCATTATAAACATTGCCTGTGACCATTTATCTCCCAATAACTGACCATTGCCAAACCTGGTTCTGGCACCTGAGAGTTAGAAATACTTGCACAGTTACTCTATTCTTTAGCTATGTGCAAAATTTTAGCAAATGTATAATTGGAAGTGTTTGTGGGTGCTTTCATTATATCACCGTGTCTCATTCATGGAATTTCACATGGGTTCAAGACACCCTTATTTCCCACTCGTGCCCATGGCCTCTTCCACTTTGTTTTTCTTCCGGCAAAAATTTTTGGAGAAGGATGAAAGAGCTGCACAATGGCTTCTGATTGGTGGTGCTAAGAGTCCTTTAACGTACACATGGTATGTTAAACTTGGCATAGATATTAACATTGCATGCATGAGAGTCCCTTTCCAGACAGTTTCATGACCTGACGTATGCCTCATTTACGACCACAATGGGTTTTGGTAAATAAATGGAAGGATGCATATTTTGTAAACAAAACCAACTCCAACCTTACCTACCCAATACCGTTTTTTATGCTGTGTAAAGTTCTTAAATAACAATAGCTTGGGAAATGGACAATAGCTATGAAAGGAACGTGATGAAATGTACCTATGCTGTATGTAAACAAACCACAGGTCCTCCCCTTGGATTTTTGTGGCTTACTATTCATGGGATTCGGGGGATGGTGAAGGACAGGAAGGCCTGGAGGAATGTTGTCCATGGGGTCTCGACGGGTTGGAAGTGACTTTGCAACTAGCTACAACAACTTCAACAACAAATCATGGGATATATTAATCTTGGGTAGACTATGCTTTGGTTGTTAAAAAAGTCAGTAAGGTGGTTATTAGAGTGTTGGATTAGGGCTTGGGACTCTAGTTCCCATTTGGCTATGAAATGCACCAGGTCACTTTGGGCCATGAACTGACTCTCAGCTGAGCCTAAAATGGGGACTAAAATGTGTAAGCCCTGCCCTGCCACTTGCAGTAAATATTTCTGTGACCACCTGAGTCCCATACAGTATGCAAGGAAGGAGCACTGCAGGGAGAAAAAACCCTGCAAGCAAGTTGAAATGGAGCACAGATGCCTGTGCCTTGCTTTCTTCCTCCTCCTTCAAATCTCTTTTCCTTTTGTGTCATGCCTTTCAGAGTATAAGCCCAAGGGCAAGGACCGGTTTTTTGGTAATCCATGTAAGCTGCTCTGCAGTGCTTATTTGGCTCAAAAATAGGGTGAAAACCACACCAGTCAATAAATAACCTAGGCAGGTCTGAAACATTGAAGAGCCCCAGTCTGTGTTCTTACAGCCCTGATCTGTACAGCCCCTGTTGCTCTGATGTGCAAATCAGCTTTCTGCAGATTCCAGCGCTGCAGAATCGAAAGCATTCGAAGGGAGCCCGTTTATATGTTCTGTGCTTTACTTAGACATTTTATTCGTAGAGTTCTGAGTGCTTCTGGCACAACTGCTTTGCTTTAATATTGTTGAACAGACTGGCCCCGATTAAGACGACTTCATCCCTGCCTCTCTTTCCTCCACTGTGCTTGCTCTCATCTGCTGTCAAAATCATACAAATGACAGCTTGGAGAGGTTAGAATGGCCATAGCGCTAGGAGGTCACAAGGAGGTAACAATATACAATTTTCCATGGTTCAGGGGTAGCTTTATCCTACCGTTCTTCATTACAGTACTGCAGTGAGATCAATTTTATTAAGTTGCAAGTCTCGGGAAGCCGACACCATTAACTATGTGCTGGACCCTTTTTTATGTTTGTGTGTTACAGTTGTGTGTGCTTTTTTTACTCCTCTTGTTGTTGAGAGAGAGAGAGAAGGAAAAGGACGTTCTGCATGGGATTCTAAGAGCCATTTTATGCAGGGTGGTCAGAGTTTCCTTAAAAGAAAGCGACAAAGGTACTACATGTACGTGCTGTCATGTGCAAAGAATGTGCGTGCCTATTTCTTACACAGGTATACTTTACATTTATACTCTTTTTGTAGTTGTTCTATTAAAAAATCCCAGACCACCATTGAATTTGAAATTTACACATTTCTGACACTTGTGTACTTTGCATTGTTGTCATCTTCCTCCATCATCATCATCATCATCATCATCATCATCATCGAGTATAGTTCCCTTGAATTTGACGTTTTCCAGGCAGCCCATAAATATAATTAAAATACAATAATAGCATGAACAAACAATAATTGTGGGCAGTCTCAAAAGTAAAGACTCCCCACAGAAATAAATCTCTAGTAATACAAATTGCTGTGGACTTCCAACGGTAAGAAAAATCACAATGAGGACATGCATACTGTTGATTCCAGTGGACTGTAGCCATTGCTGCTTACAATCTGTAGGTTTTTGTAGTATTTTTTAAAACTCTGCTCTTGTACTGTTCTTTGGCTTTTCCTGTTCTTCCTTCTCCCTTTTCTGGAAGGTGGTTCTGCAGTCATGGGAGCAAGACGAGAGGTTCTGATGTTCTTAGGATTGCTAGGGTCGCAGCACCTCCAGTCCTTGTTTGCACCCGGACTCAGAGCTTTACGAGCATCCAGGTTCAGGCGGGGGGGGGGCATGGGGCAGTCCTCACCATGCCACTCCTCCCGCTTGGCACTTCAGCTGGATGGCCAATCTGGAAAGAGGGAGGCCTGCATGCCATTGTGGTACCATGTATCCTGGCATCTGCAGCTTCCTTCCTGAACTACAGCTCTCCGAGGTTGAATCTTGGACCTTGGAGAGGCAGTCAGCCCAGTCCTTTCTGTGCCGCGTGCAGATAAGGTGAGGGGGATTCAACTCTGAGGTCAGGACTCTGTTTCTGACCTTTGATCCGGGAATCCAAAGCACCCGGTGGCTCCCTAGATGCCATCAAGGGCTGGTGGAACCAGATGCAAAATGGCAGCTCTGGCCGAGAGTTCTTCAGGGGCATCAATGGCAGCTCGAGCTCCCCTCTCTGTCACCATGCAGAAACATTTGCAGAGGTCTCCGTTTGGTGGTTGTGCAAATTTCAAACAGGCTTTAAAATGGAATATATCAATGGGCAATCTCAGAGGGATGCTTAAATAAGAATTGCAAAATGCCCTGAGCACTAAAGCTGCTTTAGAAATGAATGATAAAAATGGGTCCCTTGGATAAGTTTTGCCAGAACTTTTACATGCCGGGCTTTGACAACATTTGGCTTCAGAGGTGGTTGTCTGAACATTTTCCATTAGCGGTGAATGCTGATTTGGATGGCAGTTCTTTAAATTAAATTTATATACTTGGACTCTTTTTATAGGTTTCAGCCTTATAAAACCAGTGAGTTGGCATCCTGATTTATTAACTATCAGCTCTACAGGACATGCAGTCTTTTAAAGAGATTGAATTGGCGTTAATGTTCATGATTTGCGTCTGGAATGCAAGAATGCTCTAAAGGTGCACACAGTAAATAAGACAAACTGGAAAGTGATAATTGGAATGCAGTCATTGGAGGAAAGCATGGCTTTAAGTATGGCTTATGATTATAACATCAACTGGTAGTACAGAGCCAGCAAGGACTCCTGCCTTCTTTCCCTTCTTAATTTTACTGAAATAAAATGAGCATGCTATAAAAGAGCATAAGATGCCGAAAAGGAAACATCAGATTTAGATAACTACTATTCTGAAAAATAGTTTTTCTTTCCAGAAATTGTGACCTGCCCCAAGCTGGATGGCTAAAGTTATGAATAAGATGTTGTGGAGCTATGCGGTGACCATTTCAGAATCTCAAAATGTGTTGATTTGAGAGAGAGAGATCTTGTGATACACTAAACATGCATGCATAGATTTTAAAATTTTCCTTTGTTATCCAAAGGAAACTGCACATTGTGATTATTTCCCCAGGGGAAAAAAGATTACATGGTGGTTTTTTCCATTGGCAAATTTATGCTAGTTGGCTCAGCCCAGCAAATTTGTCAAATTTTGGGGTTTAGTGGCTCTCGTTAAATAGCTGCAGTGTTGGTTTCCTCCAGGAGTTTTGGTGTAGAGATCCCATTATCCCCTAACTTAGCTTATGCTGGCTGGGACTGCCCAGTTGTAGCCCAAAATATCTAGAGGATGATGAATTTTCCTACTAATGCACCTAACGATGGCTTAGAAGTGAGATGCTGGAGCTGGTAAATTCTCCATTCCCTCTTCCTTCCACATGGCTGGGTCAAGAGGTTTAGAGCATTTGCTTTGGTATTTGCTTCAGCATTTTTTGTGATGGTTGACTGGCAGTTGTGGTTGACATAAACTGTGTCAGTTTTACACAAGCTAACTTGGCAGGAAGTAGCTTCAGCAGCGACAGTTTGGACTAAATGCACACAATACTAAGTACAATCCTGGGTCTGGACAATTCAGCAAGCGGTATTCAGTAAAAACAAGAGATGGGAAGTAAGGACTTACTGTGACTTGTTAAGGCTCATACATGGCTAATAAGCTATATCAAAGTGTGATGTGCAGAGGTTTGGCTTAGCATTGACTTCAGGATTTTGGTGGCACTTGAGTGCCCTGAACTTGGAAGAGGCTGGGACTGCAATCCAATAATTCTCCCATGTTTCCTCAATCTTTTTGTGCATTTGTGCAAAGTGACCATTTTGGCGATATTGTAAATATGGACTTTAGATGGTGCCTATAGGGAGTATTCTTCAGGTACACAGATTTTGTTAAAATACGAGCAGCTCAACCTTTTGAACAACTTGCTTTAAAGTCGCAATTTTTTTTCCAGAAAAAGAACTGAGATACCAAGCAAACTTTGTGTGCTTTCTTTGAGACAAAGCTGACCTTTGTTTGCCCCAGTCTGGTGTCTGTGTGGTGTAATGATTATGGGAAAGTCAGCACTAGGGTGTATTTTGCCCACAGAGGAAACAAATGGCTTCATTCTGGGAGTGAGAACACGCTAGCAAATGCAGAAGGTGCTTATGAAAACAGTCTTTGGCCAGGCATACACTGGGAGACCTTCAGTGCTTAAAAGCTAAGTTATGCCTTAATACCTACTGGCTTGGGTGCCCTCATTCTGTACAGGTGAGTTCGTAGTCCCTGGCAGTGCTCACCACGGTTTTTCTGTGGTTTCACCCAGTTCTTTCAGCATCCGGTAATGATACTGACAGTGGTTATAGACTATCCTTGAGCTATGAGTTCTGCTTCTCTGAACCAGCCTGTAGCTACTTCGTTACATGGCATCCCTTTGTCCTACTAATTAAGATTGTTCTGGGTGTTTAAAAATGCCCTTTAATGTGCTTTGACTTCTGATACCATCTTGTCTTTTTCCCCGAGATTTATTTATTTGCATGCAAATCGTTTTCTGATCTGGAAAGAAAATATTCAGTCTTGAAACACAGCACTAGCCCTAACTAGTAGGTGAAATTTACATGCTGTGAAGTTTTCAGAGTTTTATGCCTTATCTGAGATCATGTGGAAGTCAATTGCTGTTGCTTTGAGGAAAGGATGAAATAAGGAACAAGTTTCCATGCTGGAGATAAGCAGAAAGAAATCTTCACTGTATACCAGGACCAAAGCATGCTGCTCTCCTGATCTTTACGGACTACAGCTCCCATAATGCTTGACCATTGCTTTCACTATGCTGCCACTGGTGAAAGGTGCTTAGAACCTCATGACGAAGAGCACATGGATTCCCCACCCCTTCTATATACCTTCCGCTGCCTTGAGAAGACCTGGTTCTTTAAAGAGGCCTTTGGGGGAAACTGAAGAGATAATCTGTTCTGTCTGCTGAATCTATTATAATATTTTATCATTCTGTTTGATATTGCCTTGATTAATTGCATCTCTGTGCGGTTAGCAACTTTGAGTTCCCCTAGTGGAAGAAAATCAGGATGTGATTTTTATTTTTTTTTAAGGCAATAAACAAACAGCGGAGGTGTAGATCTCAAAGCCAAACAGCCCCCTTCTAATCCGGGTTGCAAGAATGGTCAGAAACAACCTGGAAATAGCAGCCACGTTTCCAGCATGTGCCTGTCGTTTCCTTTTTAAACTTCGCGTGATGCAGATTTATAGCAGAGTTTCTTGTTTCCAGGAGGCTTGGGAAGAGAACTGGAAAATGATACGAGGGAGAGCCGGGCTCTGGAAGAGAGGAACAGCGTTACAAGTCAGGAAGAACGAAATGAGGAAGATGAAGACATGGAGGATGACTCAATTTACACCTGCGATAACTGTCAGCAGGACTTCGACTCTCTGGCAGACCTGACGGATCACAGGGCACACAGCTGTCCTGGAGGTGATGTTAAACCTAGCTTTACAATTCTGACAGGTGGTTAGCTGGGTAATTGGACATAGCAACAGCTTGAGGCCTCGAGTGAGATTAAAGAATTAATAATGTAATTTTACAGTTAATGTAATTTTATTGTGGTGCCTTGGGTAGGTTTTGTTCACTTCTCTTTAATAAAATTAAAATAAAAAGCAACCCCGCTTTTCCAGTTGCAATTTTGACAGTAATTATATTGGATGGTTTTTAAAAAATCACCGTAGTGTTGTTTTATCTTTTTACAAGCAATAAAACTTCCAGATACTTTCCCTGTGAAATTCTCCCCATCCGCCTGGCTCCCTTTCTGCAATTCCATGAAATGAAATTATTTTAAGCACTGCAAATCTGGGGGTAGATCCAAAGTGTTTGGAGCACCTCAAGTCAATGCAATTATTTTTCAGTGAGTAGATGTCGGGAGACAATGGTCAGGTTTAGGAAAAAAGAAAAGAAAACCGGGCGTTTAGAATTCAGATGCCTGCAAGGCCGGGTTGTGGAGGACCAGGCTGGCTTCTCAGAATCAAATTCATAGATGTTGCCAGGGGGCTGCACGCTCTGGGAAAAATTGCTGTGACACCCGAAAGCAGATATGAGGGGATATTGCTGGGCTGTGCTTCCCTCAGCGTTGGCCATGCTGGGTAGGAGCTGAAGCCCCAAAGGTTCTGGAGAACTTCATGTTCCTCACCTCTGCCTCATGGGTAAGAACTGAATTGTGGCATACACTTTCATGGGCTGCTGTCCTCTTCGTGAAATGTTACGCCAAGCTATGACCCTAAATATGCACACGCTCTATTTCCGGGGACTGGGAGAAATGAAATGTAGATTGTACCGTGTGCTAATTGCTTTAGTAACACTGGTTATGCCACAAAACAGTTGTTTGGTGAAAACACAGCTGAGAGCATCATCCTGTAACGTTTACACAGAAAAGAAGCCCTTCAGTTCCCAGCTTTTTCCTTCTAGGCTTTTGTGCGGGGTAGAGTGTGTCCTGATTGAGACAATCTAAGCTGTCTTCCCACAGAGTTATTATCATTTTTAATCTTCCAGTTTATTTTAAATGTGTGACTGTGCTTCTAACCCTGCTGCTGTGGCTTGGTCTTATTTTCTTTGGTTTTACAAAGATTGAACATTTTATCTTCTGTTTTTTCATGTTAAATTTTAGAGTTTTAATTTTTGCAAATCTCCCAAAGGACTTTGGCTGCTGAAATGTAATCAATCAGTACAAGTAATGGAAGCAGAAGTTTCTAGCTATCATATGGTCATGTTAGAAGTGTTGCAGGGAGAGTAAGGGAGAAGGCACACCATTTGCAGCCAGGCAGGAGTTTGCTGTTCTCTTTCTCCCTTTCTGCAAATTTCATCTCAGTCGTATGTCTTGAGTTCCTAACTTAACTGTAGGTACAGGATGGGAGATGCTGTTAAAATGAGAACCATGTAAAGGTATCAAGCCACTTCTAATTCTGAAGTAAGCGTATGTGTTAAAAAGACCTGCAAAAGAAGCTCTCCAGCTGAAGAGCACTTTTGAACTGTGAAAGTGTTATTTTGATTTAGACCAACAGAATCAGCCTGGCAGAATGCGGAGTATCTTCCTTGTGCATGCGTGCCCGTGCATGCATCATTCAGACACACGCCTCTCCGTATGATAAATGCGTTGGACAATGGGCAGCTTCTTTCCTTCGCTGTCGTCCTTGCTCCCGCTGGCGGCTTTGCTCCTCCTGGTTCCCCCATGCTTGATTAGGTTAGGGCTGGTCCCCAGTGCTGGGAAGCATCTTGTCTTGCGGAAATGTACGCCGAGGTGCGTAGCAGCTGCAGGAACGCCTTCAGCGCATGAAGCATCATATATGTCCGTATTTTAATAGGCTCTCTCACTTTTAACATTTTGGTGGCATGAACTGTACTTTAGAAAAAGCAGATGCATTCTTATCTCTTCCAAATAGATGGACCTGCACTTTGTGACCATTTTAAGAGTTTAAGGATACACTAGTCTGTATGCTTGGACACACAAAAGTCCTGAAGCTCTCAGCAATTCTTAGCCAGCATGGCTTACTGGAGTCATTGGATTTTTTCTCAGCCTAAGAGCAGTATCTAGAGTTAGTCCTATGTAAGCATATTGAAGCAAAGGAGACTTGAATTAGTTATGAATACTCAAAGTCCCATTCATGTAAATGGGTCTTCTCTATGTAGAACCAATATATCTGAAGATTTTGTGAGATACCAAAACCCACATATTTTTATCCTTCTAATAGATTCTGAATTGCAGATAATGCTCTCTGCGAAGAGGTTGCCTTGATCTTTATGATAATTGCTGGCAAAATCAGGTCTCTAGATTTTTTAAAATAGACTTTCCCTTAGAATAATGTCATCTTTATTTATTTTAAATACCAGCCACGTTGGATGCATCTTTTGGCCACATGTGGGCCCACAGATTCCCTGGCCTGAGCTTCCCAGTGCACCTTAGTCGGCAATACTTGACCCTTTGGATCACTCCCGGAGGGCATCTGCTGAAGCTCTTCTGGGTGGCCTGTCTTGCTGAGGTCAGGGGGGACATATCAGAGAAGGAAAAACAGATGGGGAGGGAAGATGAGAAAAAAAAGGGAGTGGATTTGCAGCCGGACTTGTAGAGAGCTTCTGCTTCCCATTTTCTCTTTAATAGCTGGTAACTCAACAGCTACAAACTCAATGGATTCAACGGCAAAGTTTTGGCTGAGAATGGATATGCATACATTAAAATCAAACAGTGTTCTCATTACAAGATAATGTGTGACATAGGTGCCGATTATGATTGTAAATTACACCAAAGATCTCTGTCAGCTGGGCAAAATATACGTTTAATAAATATGAAGGTAAGTAGGTGGTCCCAACCTGTAGGGTTTCATTTCTTCCTTTTAAGAAAGAGTGAAATTGCCTGAATTTGGTAGGCACGATATATGTGTGTGCATGCAGAGTTTCTGTTGTGTCTTAAACATCTGGAGATTGTTTGCCGATGTGTTTGGGGTTTGCTTGGGGTTTCTAGCCAGGTGAATCTGTCCCAAGTGTTCACAGCAAGAAGAAAAAAGAACTTTGAAGAAGGTATTAGATTATCTAAATGCCTGAACAATATCTTGCATTAATTTCAGATCTCTGAATTTGTGACAGTTTCATCTTATTTCTAAGCTCTGATAGCCAAGTATTTACTTACCGCATTAAATTCCTGTTCCTTTGTTTGAACCCGTTAAGCATCTTAACATGGGTCCAAATCAATAAGGTATTTATTTGGGTTGATAATGCTGCAATTGCAGCTAATATAATATAACTAATGACTTCCTTCGGGATACTCAAGTTTAGAAGACCCTGCAATTTGGGAGCAGTGCAATATCGTAGGTGATGACTCCAAAGGATAGAATATGCCATCTATTTCAGTGCAGTCCCTTAGAAATTCATTATAGCATATGGAAGTTAAAATCCATTTTGAAAACAATTGCTTTGCCATGGCATGAGGTTAACAGCCATTTCAGCCTAATCATTTGATCCTTGTGACTTTCTTTCAGGGCAAAGCCTGTGTTGAAAATGTTGATGGCTCTATTCATTTTAAATAAGTTTTGTTCCAATTACAAGACCCTTAGCCGATCAGATATTTTAGGCACCTCCGTCTAACGCTGGGTCTTGGAAGCAGGGTGCTTTTAGCCAACATGGCGTCAGTGGATGCCTGCTTGTGGAACAGCTTCCCTGCCCCCTCCTCTGCCCGGTGCTTCCTAAATCTGTTGCAGAGGGACCTTCAACATCCTGGAGCAGATTTAGGTGAACGGTGAGGGGGCGTTTACAGCAGGGAGGGGAACTCTAGCTGGCCAACTGTTCTCATTCAGCTTGAAGGAGTGGCACCACTGGACTCTACCCAGAGTGGCAAAATGCAGTCCACGTACATATCAAGTATCCTACAGATTCACCTACGTTCATAAAAGTTAGCAACAATTTTGGAAGCAGATGTATTTTTGTTGGCTGGTTGTGGCACATGGGTGTCTTAAATCTGAGATGGGCGAATCAACTATTTAGCCATGTGATTGCCCTCTCCCTCCGTTCTCTGGGGTTTGGTATAATAATTGTGTTGTTGTTGTTGTTGTTGTTGTTGTTATTATTATTACTACATTTCTATGCCACCCCTTGCCGAAGCCTCGGGGCGGCTTACAACACAATAAAATACATTGAAATACAATAGAACATAATAAATTACCACTAAATACAAAAATACAAATGCTTGTACAGTGTCTCTAGTTGACACTGTAGTGATAGCACAGAAGGCATTGGTGAGAGAATGCAGACTTTAATCCTTAGATGCCACAATTGCCATAATTACCTGCATACGATGGGAATCCCATTCAGCTTCTGCAGAAAGTGAGAAAAAACATATTTTACAGGAACAAATCACCATTTATTGTAAGCCGTCCCGAGATGTTTGTAGGGTTAGAAAGGCTTTTAATTAATAAATAAATGATAAAAAAGCCAGGAAGGGAACGAGTAGATTTGGAGAACTTCCTTGGGAAGAACCTCTCTTACTGATAAGAGAACTGATGAGCAGCTTTTGTTAGAAGCCAACTAACACATGAAAATGAAATAAACGAATTCAATGCACTTCTGGAGGACTGCACCCAGTTTTGGGCAATGCATGTCAGGAAGGACATTGATAAACTGCAGCACCTCCAGAAGGATGGTGAGGGATCTGGAAATGGAGTGAAATTGTATGAGGAGTGGTTGAAAATACGGAGTAGATTTTGGGTGGAACTTAACATTGCAGCCATTATTTAAGATCTTTGTCAGTAAACCAGCCTTAAACAGCACTGCTCATTGCTTAACGGTAATTGTACCTTAGGCTAAGCAGAATGGTGCGGCAACAAATGGAAGAGGGGAAAATGAGGTGGAAGCAACTGGAGGTCGTGGGCTCCCCCACACGAGAGACAGTCAAAAAGAAACTGGGCAGCCCTCTGAGTGGGAGGGTGTGAATTGGTGTCCTGCAGTTGGTGTTGGACTTAATGGCCTTCATGGCCCCTCCCAACTCTAGTATTCTCTGATTCTTTGAAACTAGGGGGATCACCTGGGAAACTTGCCAAAACAACAGAGGAACAGCCATGCTGGATGAGACCACGGTTTCATGCAGTCTAGCGTTCTGTTCAGACAGTGGTCAGCCAGTTGCCCATGGGAGCCCGTGGACAGAATATGCGTGCAGAGCACTTCTGAATTTTCCCCCACTGGTGTGCGCATGCATGCGGCTTCTGATATCACATGTGGCCTGTAGCCATCAGGACGAAGAGCCACTGATAGCCTTCTGCTTCATGAATTTACTGTTTCCATTCTATTTGAATTCGTGGCAATCAGTGCATCTCATGGATGTGTCTTCCATGGAGTATGTGAAGAATCCCTTCCTTTTATCTCCCCTGAATTGGCTTCATGGGATGGGCTTGCGTTCGAGTCTCAGAAACGGAGGAAAAATGTCCACCTGCCTGCTTTTGCTACACTCTGCATAATTCCACACCTCCGTCACGTCTCCCCTTCCTTATCCAAACTGTATTGAGCAGCCTTGCTTTTTTAGCACCTCGCCTTTCCTCTTCAGTGATGTAGAAAGGAAGTGTGTTAATGTTGATTTAAAGCTTTCCTTTCTTAAAAAAAGTGACAGAGGAAAGAAAAATAAGAGTTTAAACAGTACTTCAAATAGACTGTAAAACCCAAGTTTGCTAAATTGCATATTTGACAACTGCAGTATATTCCTTTGGCCAGCTGTTCTTGCAAATGTTATGTCAGTAATTCTATATGTACTGTTTGATGCTGGATTATATTTTGTCATTTTCAACAAGCCTTTGAGTTTGGCAAAATGTGTGCATGACAAAAATGGGAACCAATTCTGTTCATTCATTCGCTCTGCTTCTCCTTTCCTAGTGAGGAGAGGCTGGGAGCCAGTGTATGGCTATCTCATATCTTAAATCCCAGGAAAAAAGAGTGTCTTTTGGACTGCAGATAAGATTTCTCTTGTCTCTTCCATCCACACCTATTTTCCCACCCGCTGGGGCAGGGTGGCTACTCATAAATTTCTGCCTCTCCAGTTTCTGAGCTTGATGATGGAGTATATGTAACACATTAGCACATCAATGAACTGGACGTTATGAGGTTACTACTGGGGTCCCTGAGCATTTCATGAGGTCCTCTTCTGTTGTTGAGATCTTTGCAGGATGTCTGAACAAAACGGAAGCTGAGTTGGCTGTCGAGACTGTTATCTTGGAGGCAACCGATGCTTCTAAATGGTTGCATGTGAGCTTGCGGCCAAAGGGACTTTGTGGTTTTAATTGTACAGTGCTCTGTTATGGTGGACGGGATCTTTGGTGTGGAATGTTTGCGACTGCACAGCTTAAAATGTCATTAAATGCTCCACCTAGAATAATGCTCACTGGCTGTAGCAGCCTGGTGTCGGCCCAGTGTATGGGAATACAACTCCCATTATTCCCACTTAGCATGGGATGAGAGTTATTGTCCAATACCTCTAAAGTTCACCAGGCTGGAGAAAGATGCATCATGATATGCTCAGAATATTAATTCAACAGCTGGTATATCTGGAGATCTATATACACAAGGACTTTATGTAAGTTGAAAACCTTTAACAATCCAGAATGGGGAATCCTTCAAAAGTTTCTGAGGTAGAGGACCTAGGTTTTTCCATTGATTTATTATTTTTTTCTTCCCCCAAGAAGCTGAAGGTGAAGTGTATACAAGTCTACGTCCAGACTCCCCAGTTGTCGCTGCAACGGCCCTTAGAGGCAGGTGAAGCACAGAAGCCTTGCTCCAGTGAGGCTGAGAGAGGATCCAGAGGGGTTGAGGAAGAATTTAAGCCTGGAGTATTCTGTTCCATGCCCCTGCCCTGGCCTTTATGGACCTCACCTCCGGGAAGTTTCTAATAATTGAATGCCTCAAGCTGCTTATGGGAAGGCCAAGCCACTGCTGTGAGCAAGCAATGCAGTGTGGACTCTCCTGTGGACAACCTATGGGATGCTTAACAGCTTGGGCTTACCAGGGGTCATTCTCCCCCTCCTTTCCCATAATTCTCTCTGCAGCTGCAGCAAACATCTCAGTGGACTTGGTTGCAGAGTCCATCTTGCTTCCTGCCCGTCTCCAGGAACTGTGCACACCATAGAAGTAAATGCACTGAAAAGGGGCCACAAAAAGTGGATATCCGTGCTTTTTGGAGAAGCTGCAGACTCCTTTTGAAAAGATGGAAGTAAAGGAAGGGTACCATTTGGACATAGGTCAAGGGAGCGTCACTGGTTGGCGACGCAGGCAAGATTGCAAAGGGCAGCGGTGGGTCGCTGGCAGATGGGGGCTCCAGGCAAGTGCCCCCTGCCCGATCCTGGCAACCCATATGGAAGTTGCCCTTCTGGATTTGGGCATGTGGCAACCCATCAGACTCAAAACCCCCAGAATAATCTGTGGGCTGTGTCGCTGCAGCTTCTCTGTGAAAGACAAGCCACCCAGTGCAAGGCGGGCCGGGTTCATACGACATGGCAAGCCATCACAGCGCTCTGCCGCTCAGGGTTGCTGCGTGGTGTGAACTGGGCCGCTGCGCCGTGTGAAGCAATGCTGCCTTTGTTCGCCCGGTTCCACCGGGAGGTTGTCTTGCGCAAGGCTCACTCAAGCAGATCTGTGTTCCTGCACGACTCTCAGGATGTAGTTCCCGACGGATGGTACCCTTAGTTTGTACAGCTGCGGTTGCAGTGACCTGCCGGGGCTCCTTTATTTTTCTTTGGCTGCGAGAGCGCTGTTTTATTTGACAGAATCAAGTTCTTTTCTATTAACCTGGTTGTGGTTTTTACTTAAAAAAAAGAAAGGAAAATCACCCACCTCCTCAACAAAACGCCCCCTCTGCCCTCCCGCCCTCCCTCTCTCTCTGGCAGTGACATGTTCTTCCTGTATAATGGTTTTCACCAAGGATATAAATTTTACAACATAGTAAGCTGGTAACACCACCCCAAAACTTAGAGGGATTCCCGCTTCTTGTTAAATTCCTGCTGGGGAAATGTTGAGCTCGCTCACATGAGGGCAAAAGGTGGAGAAGGCTGGCATACAGGATCCAACCTCTCCAGTCCTCCGTTCGTGCCTTTTTTGTATGGAACGGTGGCTGGCGGGGATGGTGCGGTGGGTTTCTACACACGCTTCCTTGCTCCTGCCTAGAAGCCTCTGCACCATCGAGAGCCCTGATGAAGCAGAATTCCTCACTGCATGGAAGTCGTCACTTGTGCCCAGACAGCTGTGAACAGATGCCACTCCTCATCGGACAAGTCCAAATCTGCTTGACCTTGGAACGCATGCCAAGAATACTGCATGCCCCATTCATTCCCAACACACACGCTCTGTGTATTTCTCCCATGCTCTGATTTCATTCCTGATTGGGGTAGACCTTTATTAGCTTAAAACTAATATGCAGCTTGCAGATGAGACTTTGGACATGTGCACTTCGAGGGGCACTTCCTAGGCTCAGGTGGGGCTTTGTAGGCTCTGCGCCACATCACCTGCGAAGCCGGGAGCAGAACTGCATCCACCGGTGTGCTTGCTGGGCCAGATCCCCACTTCCACATGTTCAGCCTCGGTGTGCAAGAGCTTCTCTGTGTGCACCCGGGCTCCTTTGACACCTGGGCGCATTTAGATAAGCCCCTTCTGTGCTAGCATCAAGGACTAGGATGTGGAGGGGGTCTTTGTGCACCAAGCGTGGTTCCCTCCCGCCTCATGCAGTATGTGCAGGAGAGAGAATTGTGTTCCTAATGGAATACATTATATATAATGGTGAGGGTATATAATGGTGAGGCATGGTGTGTTCACTAATTGCTTGGGGGTTCAGCAGAAGCTAAAGATGGTTGCTTGCTTTTGTCGGCTTTGCATGAGGCGCTCGCTAGGCTGAGATCCGTCTCTGGTTTTGATTTCCTGGTCTAAAACATAAGCGAATAAATTGAATTCAGTAGGAAAGAGTTTCACGAAATTCCAGGAAAGGCACCATTAAGGGCCTGATGATTAAGCACTTTGTTCTCGGCGCTGTGAGTGGATCTGGAAACGAACGGCATTCTGATGATTTTGTTTCCACTCCATTATTGAGAGGACAGAAGTCGCCTAATGGACTCCTGAGAAGCCAGGGGGTGTCGGGGGCATCGCAGGGTTTTATGTGTCTTTGTCGCTAAGTGCAAAGGGATTGGCAGAAGTCGGCAAGCGCCAGGAAAATGCTGAGTGCCCCCTTTTGTGTAGACACGTAGCTGTATCTTTATCCTAGGATGGATTCGCATGCCAGGTTGTGCAGCCTTAGATAGGTGGCCCGTTGCTATCAGGAACACGGTGCTCCTTCCCCACCGCACACTGAAAGAACGCCTCGTGCAGCCAGTGGGGCTCTCGTTCCCTTTGGAATACTGAACTTAGTAGTCCTGTCCCTACTGGAGCACAGCAAAAAGGGGAACATCCATAGATAAAGTAGTGTCTGGCCTCACAAACAGAGAAATATTGCTAATTAAAAAAGAAAGAGCTCATTTTCCTTTATGCACCCAATAACAGCCCTTGCAGACCAAGCCTGGTCATCAGCCCAGGAGTTGCAGGATTCAGAGAGGTGTCAGGGGGACAAAAATAGTGTGGAAAGAAATTAGGTCAATTGACTGCCTAACAGCTTATGTTTTACACAGTTTTAGCTGTCGGAAGAAACTGTTTCAGCCTGGCTGGCATCTTGGGGGGATGCCCCCACCCACCCATTCAGGTCCATGTCCGTTTCATGTTGCAGAATTTGTGCTGAAATTTGATGGCAGGGCAGCAAAAAGAAGAAGAAGTACAAAAATGGGGCTTGTTTGTTACACGTGCTACCTGCTTTCTTAAAGCAGGGAAAGGGGGATCTGTCTTACTCTCTTGCCATCAAATTCAGTGGCGGTGGCTGCAGAAACGGCGAACCTTTCCCCACTGCATGCCACTCCTATGTTGCTGACCCCTGCCTTAGATGGCTTGAGGAAAGATTTGGGAGCAAACTCATCAGTGCTGTGGTGTATACTAGGACTCGCTTTGGTGTCGCTCAGACGCTGCCTGGATGCTCGTCTTTCTTATAAGCAGCATAAACAGAATTAATCTGAGATTATTAACAATTCTTTGAATTTCTGAAGAGTGAGCTTAGAGCTGAGAAGACTTTGGTTGTCCCAGCCCAAAATCCCCCTGGAGGCTTCAGCCGTGCACTTTCTCTCTGCCTCAACTTTCCCATCGACCGTAAGAGGGAGAGAGTGTTATGGTAACAAATGTTAAGAAGGGATAAAGTGGGTTAAGACAAAATTTGATCAATTCATGGAGAATAGATCTATCAGCAGTTTTCGCCTATAGAATTTTATGTAACCCTTGCCTCCTCCTTTGTCTCTGGCTGCATTGATTTGAGGACACCCCCCCCCCCAGCAAAGTTGGGAAGATGCCAAGGATTGCATACCCCAGGGAAGCTTTGGTCTGATTTGGCCCTCCTGTCCATGTTGCTTGACTTGAATTTATTGAGCAACAACAGCAGCCGATATTTTGACACCCTCCTTTAAGCAGAGGAGACACTGCAGGGCTTTCTCCTCCTTACCGCGTCTGCCCAACATCAGGTGTCACCCATACATCCTTTTGTATCCATTCCTCTGGAAATGCTCATTTTGTCTGGATTTTTGTACTGAGAATAATCTTTCCAATTTCAGCAAAGTCTGCAGTCCAAAGGATAATAGTTCTGATGCATGTGTTCCGCTGCAAAGTGCAAATTAGGTTAGTTCTCTAAAAAATGCATCCTGAAAGAAATCCCCCAGCATCCCTACCCAGTGAATGGCATTTGGAAACAGTCCTTTGACCTGGAACTAGATGTGCATTCATATTTATCAGTATCTACCGGATTTTAATTGTCGGGAACTTTGGGTGCCAATCTTGGATGAAAATCGGGGTTTCAGATTGCATAATGATTCGAACAATGTTTGTTTCAACATCCCGAGGAAGCATATCTTTCAGCATCGTTTGTTCGTGGGACTGCTGCCTCGTGAACTTTCCAGGGGCATCTAGTTGGCTGTTGCTAGAGAGCAACTGTTGGATTAGGCAGGCGTTTCGGCCTGATTTAGCAGGCTATAAGTGGCTTTTGATCATGTGATTGCTGAGCATCCCTTCGAGGTAATTCAAAGCGGCTGAAATAAGAGTTTCTTTCTTTCTCCTTTCCATGTGGACGTGTGTGTGCACAGACATGGGAATGGTAGAACGCGCAGACTTAAAAGTGCTGAAAATGTGTCATGAAGCTTGCCCATCTTCCTCTGTGTTTTTGGCTAGCAGGCACAGAAAGCATGGAAATTTTTTGTAGTACTCATTCGAATGCTCTTGTTGGAGCCTCATTAAACTTGGCTTGTTTGCAAACACAGCTGGCATGCGTCTCTCACGGAGCTTCAGGCTTGGGGAAGCCAGAATGTAGCCTCCCTCCGGTGCCAGCTGGCTTGGGGGAAGCCTGCCAGCACAGCTTGGTCCTTTGCACATAGCCAGTTCCGGGGCGGCTACCAATTGCGCTTCTTCAGATGTCCCCCAAGCCCGCATAACCCGGGGCATGTCCAGATGGCAAGAGTTTCTCTAGGAGTGGGAATGCTGACTCGGTGCTGGATTGCATGGTCCAGATGTGCAGGAGGGTATTTTAGCACACGCTGGTCCTTTCCCATCCCCACTTCTGACTGAGACTGGAGAGCATCCAATACCGGCGGTGCATGTTCAGCACACACGTATTTGGCTCATGCCGCTTGTTCCATGCCTGTGCTATCCAATAGCTGGAGCTTTCATGGTGGGTTGCAAAGATTAAAAGGTAAGTGATGAAAATGATCTACCAACAAACCTATAAACATGCGCACAGACATGTGCACACGGAGCTAAAAAAAATTGAAGCAATCAGCCACAAGAAAAATGTAAGATCTGGTTAAAACGTGTTCATAGGCTGTGAATGTTTGAGAGAGGAAGGAGCTGAAAAGGCCAATGTGTTGGTGGCAGGTGGGCCTCACTGGGGGAATCCTTCCATAATTGGAGGCCACCACCAAGAAAGTCCTCAAAGAAGGAGGACACCTTCCAAGCCTGGTTTAGAAGAGGCACATGAAGTCAGGTGGATTCAGGATGGGAGAGGTGCCCCTGCATCTTTTCCCTTGCTTTATACAGAAACGTCAGATGGTTTTAGGAACAGTGCTTCTAGAATGTACCATTTCAGCCAAGAGGCAGGAGTCATAGAATCATAGAATAATAGAGTTCGAAGGGGCCATGAAGGCCATCAGGTCCAACCCTTTGCTGTTGCAGGACACCACGTTACACCATCCCACTCAGATGGCTGTCCAGTTTCTTTCTAGTGTGGGAGAGCCCACACCCTTTCTACTGTCGCATTGCTCTGACAGTGAGGAAGCTTTTCCTGATATCCAGCCTGAATCTGGGTTGCTGCAACTTGACTTGATTATTCTGTGTCCTACACTCTGGCATCAGCAAGAAGACATCTTGATATTCTCTTTGTGGCAGCCTTTGATGTACTTACAGAGGGGTATCATGTCCCCCCTCAGTCTTCTCAAGGCAGAACATGCCCACTTCTCTCAGTCTCTCCTCACAGGGCAGTGTTTCCAAACCCTGGATCATTTTTGTTGCCCTCCGCTAGACCCTTTCTAACTTCTGTGGCGTCTAGGGTTGACTGTCCCCCTACAAACAGAACAAAAGCCCTTCTGTATAGACACCATTCAGTCAACTGCATCAAACCAACACAAACACACCCAAGCCTGCTGAAAGGCGAATGCACTGAACAGAAATAACTGCCCTGCAAAACAACCTTCCTCCATACTGGCTGAGTACACAGAAAAGCACTGCCTAGTGAGTCCTGCACTTTGCACTCTGTACATGCTCAACAGCTAGCCCGGCTGTCGATGTAGTTATCCTCAGACCTTGGATCCTCCGTGTAAGAATCGCCTTGGAACTGCGGGCCAAGATCCATGGAGCTGAGCACTCTGCCCCCAACAGGGGCTGCCGAATGCCCGCAGAAGTTAAAATGCTTGATGGTGATGCCACTCAACCATAGTGAGGCTCAGTGGTGTTAGCCTGCCCAGGTGTTCAGGGTGAGGCCTGCAGAGGGCCATCTGTCCAGGGCAAGGCACAAGTCCGATGCAGCCAGCACAGAGCAGAGGTGGCTTTCTCTGAAAGGGAGGCAGGCTGGGCTGTGGCAGCAGCCGTTCCGGTGAGTATTCCAGAGTATGTGGAGCAGTTACTCCTGGGGACACCTTGCTCATACTGGGGAAACAAATGAAGGCGGCAGTTAATTAAGCTCCCCACCTGCTATCCTTTGCAAAATTCCACCTTCTTGCAGTGGGCTTAAAAAAAAGAAAAAAGTCTCGCTCGGATCAGTGGTGACAGTTTTTCTTTTTCAGCAAGTCTTACCCCCATGCGCGCGTGTCGTTTTGTGGAAGAAAACCGGTTGGGAGAAAGCCCAAATCCACCTGTCCGGGAGGGACATGATCCAGGGCTGCAAGTGCTTGCAAGAGAGTGGAGAAAGCTAGCATGCACAGCCCAAGTATGCATGCTTTAATCAACATTTATTTTGGCTTCTAAACCCTGGAGAGGAAGAGGTGTGTTTCAGAGTGATCACAGTGACGTGTTTTCACAAATATCACATGTGCCTTCAGGCACATTTTACTGCATATTCTCCTAATTGACCTACCTGTGCTTCATAGTTGGTTCCTCCACCACATGCCAGCTTCCATAACGACCAGACCGATACCTCAATATCTCACCAGTAATGTGAGCATAATGTGTAAAATTTCCTTTAAAAATATCTCTCCCATGAATCTAGTTCTCACTCCAGTTACAAATCCCATAATTCCCTTCTCCCTTGCTCCCCCCTTTTTTTTATTATTTCCAAACTCCAAGCCTCTGATTACTAAAACAGCTGTCTAAATTTCTTTTCCAGTTCTGCCTTAGACCATTTTTCCATTCAGGTTTCATTTCATGAATTCCACAGAAGTAGCTCTTGGCAAATTTTCCATGCGCCTTTTCCTGGCCTACTTTCACAAACTAGCTTTCTTGAGTTTTTTTTTGCGTTTTGCTTTTGTTTTGTTTTTGTTTTGGCTACGATTTTTTAAACAAATAATCATTTGTTTCTAATCATGCATACACCAAGGAAAAGCCTGTGCTGGCCATTTGATGCTGGATGCTTTTTCTGTTGCCTGCTTCAGTTTTCCTCAAATGCAGATAGTCGAGGGAAACCCATGATTCCATCTCTTAACATGTTTGTTCTTTCTTTAATGCATCTGACGAATCTTATCAGAGAAGCAGAAAGTGTATGTGTGTGTTTAACCTCTCTCCCAAACACCTTTTTCCCAATACAAGTTTGCTCTCGTGACACTGCTCTTATAGCTGTAGACGTGGGGGATTTCTCCTTACTGAAGTTTTTCCAAAAATTTGCAGGGTTGGCAGGGGGGAATTTAGACTGGAAAAATCTAATCAAAGATCAAATGTTCGCCCTCTTTAGGGACTGATGTTGTGCTTGTATACTGCAATGCCATGAGATCTCCCATCCACGTTATCCATGAAAACCCTCTGTCCCCAGCAAGCTGAATTTCTTCTTCGTGGCCTCTGTGCATCACACATGTGGGCATCTTTATATAGGGCTGAGGAAGGGGCCATTGCCTGAAATCCTGGAGAGCCTCAGCTAGTCACAGCTAGTAGAATGGGTGATCCCATGGACCCATTTTCAGACTTGATAGAAGCAGCCATTTATGCTCATTCTCTAGCATCCAAGTCAAAATGTCCTGCCTGGAGCAGAGTCTACCTCATTGTACTGCTGCATGAGGCCATGATTAGGATATTCCTCCTGAGTGGAGGAAGCCAAACCTGGGGGAGTGACTGATGCTTGTCAGTGAGGGCAGGGGCTCTCCAGCCTTTCCCAGTGCCAAGCTGTGCAGTATGACCCACGGCTTTTCCACTGTACCCCAGTTTTGTGACTCAGAGGCGTGGCAGCAGATTCTGCTGTGGTATCTACTCTGGGGCAGAAATTGGGAGCGTGAGGTCCTCCAGATGTTATCTGACTGCAATTCCCATCATCCACCACTGTTTGCTACACTGGGGAAGGTGTGGGTCAGAGGTGGAGCCTGTGCTTTCTATGCTGAAGGTCCAAGGTTCACCTCCCACCAGCATTCCCATATTCTTGCCCACTCTTTCTCTCTTCCTAGCTAGGGCTGATGGGAGCTGTAGTCCAACCACGTATGGGAAGTCACACACCTCTCCCGAACCCCACACACAATTTAATGGTGCGTACCGTTAAAATGAAATCCACATTTCATGGCGTGAACTCTGGAATCTACTCATCTGTTCATTCATTTAGATTTAGAGTGCATATCCAAACCGAAAGGCCCGCTGGAAAGAGAGCTTGTCTGTCGTCTTAGAGATGATTCGCGCTACCTTTCCTGCTCTTAAGTGCCACAACATTCTTTCCAGTCCAGGCAAAGCTGTGTATTGGTACAGCTGAGAGGTGGGAGGAACTGCTGGCTCTCACCTGCGTCCCTGGGGAACGATGCTGTTTAGCCCAGCGAGCTGCCAAATTGTAGCCCCGTCATAGCTGTCGTAAGGCACAGAACAGAGGCCTCCTTTTTCCATACAGAAATGACTAGTGGCTCTGTGCGTGGAGAAGGATGCCAGGTGAAAGCCAGTCCTTACGGGATTGGGAATGTAAACACAAAACTTTTGCTTGACATGTTTAATCAAGGGGCCCGACACCACGAACATCACCCCTTAAATCAGGGGTAGGCAGCCTGTGCCCTTCAAAAGTTTGGAACAACAGCTTTCCTAAGCCCTCGTCAGTGTGGGCCGTAGGCAGTTTTATGGCTGCTTGCTTGCTTGTTTGTTTAGCACATTTAGAACTTGCCTTCTCCCATCCTGGAACGTGGGGCTGTGTGCATGGCGCTCCCAGTTGCTTTCACATCTGTGCACAGACCCGGCTCAGTCTGGTTCGCTTCAGCAACGTGACAGCTTCAAGTGTCCTCAGGCTGCTCTGGACATCACTAATTCAGAAGGTCTGGGAGGCATGCCCCTGCCTTAGGAGAGTACAAAATGCCTCACATACGTGAAAACATTCCTCCTTCCATTTTGCAGCGCTGATGGACTGGCCTGATCTGCCTTGCCAACTCGGCCAGGGGCTAAGAGGAAGCGTGTCTCTCGCAAGCTAGTTAATGAAACGATACTTCAGATTCCTGTGCTGTTGCCTTGCTTGCCATTTGTAGCCACGGTGTGTGGTTGTGTGTACATCTGCACAAGTTGCCATCTTGAGCTGGTAGGCCAGTGGTTGAGATCTTGGGTCACATGACTGTACAGAGAGTCAAGTGGAGAGGATGGAGATGAATGTCTTATTTGAAATCTTGCTAGATTTGTCTTATATTTTATTCTTGGCTTTATTTTTTTGAGTTAGTTACTTATGTGTTTATCATAGTTACATGCATCTTTCTTGTCAAGATTATCCCCTCAAATAGTTTACAGTTTTAATCCCACATAAAATAAAAAGGCATTAAAATCAGAATGGCACTCTTGCCGTTCCTCCTGACAGTGACCTAGTAAGCCATGGCTTATTATACCAAGAAGAAGCCTTGTGCCTGTGAATTCCCTCTTTCCTTTTCCCCTTGTATGTCCGTCCCACTTCAGTGCTGGCCTGCGAAACCGGTTTACCATGACCTCTGAATGAGCAGGCTTTACCAGTTCTTACAAACCAGGAAGCTGATTCTGACTTGAGTATATCCTGGTTTAAAAGTTGCTTAAACCATGATTTCCTGGCTTGTGGATGTGTAAGGTGGGAGAGATTGAGTGGAATGGGCAAGAATGTGGCTTAGAGATACATAAGGGACATTCTTGTTCTTATCAATCATGATTTATTAGACCATGGTTGTTACGCTTGAATGGGACCACTTGTCACTTCTTGATTTTGAAAAGTAGAGTAGTGGAACAAGGCCTGGGGGGGATGATGGAGGGGCAAAACATTCCCATTTGGAGTGGAGCTAAGAATTTGTTTCACAAAAGATAATAATAATGAACTTTATAGATGGATCTCCTTGCTTTCACCAGGTTATATCCCAAATACTTGAGCAGTATCTACTGTTGGTAGTCCACCAGCTCTACTCCAGTCTGCTCCACTCCACCAGAACAACTGCAGGTGCAGTGGGGAGCTCATGTTTGCTAGGGCTTTCGAGGAACCTCGCTGAAACTACTGCCACTGGAACAAGAGGAGTCAGCAGACCTTTCCTCCACAAGCCTGTGTTGGAAGTAGTTACTGTATTTCTGGTTGTGTTAGCCAGTACTAGAAGTTGATTCTGCCTGTGTAGCATCGGATACACTGAATTACAGTATCCTGTGGTTCCAGTCCCATCGAGGACAGTAGTGGTCAAGCAAGAGACGGGTGGGTCACCATTTTTCCAAGGCCTCTTCCTATGTGCACCATGAGAAGCAGCGGGGAAATTCTGTTTGTGGTACCTCTAAGCTGCAGCCCTTTCCTGAAAGACTTGAAGCAGCTGTCTTCTCAGTTCCCCATCAGCTCAAGAAGCAGGACTTGCCCGGGACTGGAGCATAGGATCTTTCACATTCGAAGTGAGAATCCTGTGTCCTTCGACCAGCAAGCCCCACTGTATTTGCCTTCATCCTTTGCAGCCCTCACACTCCGGCCATAACCGTGGTTAAGCTATGCCTGCACCGGCTTTAACTTGTTGAATGCTAACTAGAGCTGCTGCTTCACAAGGATATGGAGCCAAGACTTGGCTTCAGATGGCTTCGCAGTGCCCCTGATGGACCGGAACCCTGGTTCATGGCAGTAGCATGTCAGTCTATTGCGTCAAAGGCGAGAAAAAGCTCTTGTAGCACCTTAAAGACTAACAGCTTCATTATGGTTATGCCTTCATGGACACCATCCATTTCTTTTAACACTTCATGCATCGGAGGGAGTGGCCAGGTTCCATGGAAGCTTATGCTAAAATAAATGTGTTGGTCTTTAAGGTGCTACAAGGTGCCTTTGTTGTTGGCAGTCCCAGCGTAAGCCGTACCTGCACCGTACTCTGGCTTGGATTAACAGTGGAATTACTGGGACTTGAGGCCAGAGGCTGACAGCTTTTTACTGGAAGTGCCGGCTTTAAGCCTCAGCCTTCAGATTTGCAAATTGTGCACTCCCTGAGTTCAGTTACAGTGCACAGTGGCACAGAGAGAGGAAAAGTGCTGGCGACTCTCTGGAGCAGGGGTGACAACCCTCAGGCCAGGGGCCAAATCCAGCTTTCCCCACCTTCTCCCCCCCTCCCCCCAGCTACCTAATTCTTAGTTTTCTGCAATGCTTTTTGTGAAATGCTTATCTTAAGGTTTGATTACTTGGCAGTAAGAGCTTCAAGCTCAAGAATATGGCGAAGCAGGCGATTTTCCCTCTGGTTCAGCCTACAACTGAATTGTTTCCTGACACCAAATTTGGCCCATAGCCTAGAAGAAGTTCTGCACCCCCGCTCTAGGATAAAGGTATTTGAGAAGATTATTATGTTTCTCCTCCTCCGTTGTCGCCACCATCATCTCCTCCCCCTCCCCCTCTCCCTCCCCCTCCTCTCAGTGATACAGTACATGGCAGTCTCAGCTTTCAACCCACCTATCTCCATCTAGGAGGAACTTGTGTTTTGG
This sequence comes from Varanus komodoensis, assembly GCF_004798865.1. Lineage (NCBI taxonomy): Eukaryota > Metazoa > Chordata > Lepidosauria > Squamata > Varanidae > Varanus > Varanus komodoensis. The sequence continues at coordinate 5,188,904 of NW_025335550.1, read as the reverse complement.
GAGTAGTAGAAAAGAATTCTGCTTGAGATCCTATAGACCTGCTACCGGTGCAGGTTGGCAGCACCTTTCTAGCTGGCTCGCTGCTATGGCTCAGCGTGAAAAAGAAAGGAGAAGCTTAGATCAAGTCTTTCCTTCCTATGGACTCATTTAGTATGCTGGCCCCATCCAGGACATAATCTCATAGAGTTGGTACTGCCATTACAGATCCCACTCACAGCAGGTCGCCAAGGATGCTGCGACAGCACAAACAATATCGGATGGCAGTGCTGTGATCCACCCTTCGTATTTTGAGCGTTTATTTCCGTGCACCCCTTCTTCTCTGTCTCTGTCTCCATCTTTCTCTTCTTACTCTCCTCCTCCTCCCTTTCATGAGTAGCTTCACATATTTCTGCCCCCTCTGTTTCCATATGGCTTTCAGAAAGTGAAACATCTGTTGACATGGTCATTCCAGTTTTGGAGGCACTTGGAGAATATCTATGGAGTTTCATAACTCTTGGACCCTGTGCTCAGACCAAAACATAGATGCAGTGCTGGGACTTTTACTCCCAAAGTGCCTTTACTAGTTGTGCTTATATGATTATGCAGGGTTTACCTCACTGTTAAAACCATCAGAGGAAATAAACTTTTGGTCATGGCTGTATTGAAACATCTGCTGGAAATACGGACACAGGAGTGTCACATAAGGATTAAAAGCACGAGTGGCTTCTATGCTTTTCACCAGGGATGTGTTCAAGTCCTTTACTTCGAGTCTCGAGTCAAGTCTCAGGTCTTTACTGTCAAGTCCAAGTTGAGTCTCAAGTCATTGCAAGACAGCCCAACTTTAACAGAAAAAAGGGGTGTATGTGGGGGTGTGGGGTTGTAACCCCCCCAGTGTTCCCATCTGCACTTCTCTCAGTGATGCATTGAAGTCCTTGACTTCAGCCATGATTTATTTAAGCAAACAAATCTAATCCTTATCCTCTCCCACCCCCTTGAAACTCCCTTCCTCTCACACCTCCCTCGTGCCAAAAATAAGAGCTCCCCCCATTGCAACCCCTCCTTCCTATCCTGCCCCACCCCCTTGAGACTCCCCCCTTCCCACCCCTTCTGATGTGTTTGTGCCCAGGAGGTTCTGGAGTGACTCAGTTGTAAAAAATGCAGAATTCTCCAGTCGAGTCTGAGTTGAGTTGCTGATGTGACTTGGAACAGACCTGGGAGCAAGTCGCTCGACTCGATCCCCCAACACCGCTTTTCACGGTTGCAGTGTTTTTGGGATCATCCCATTAGGGATGTTCCCCTAAAGATTTCTGGAAATGCAGGGATTTCCCCAAATCTGCTGATAAGTCTCTCCTGCGTGTGAATGATATCATTCTGCTTACGTAAGAATCCAAGCTTACCTCTGAAGAACTTAGGACAAGAATCGTTACTATAAGGGCCAGTTAGCAATGTAGGACAAGCAACTCCACTGGGAAAAATCAGCAGGTACATGTGGAATTTTCAGTGTACATTTGGAATCTCATGGCAAAACAGCTCACAAAATCACCTCCATTATAGATATGGCCAGTCACAAAACATCCATGTCATGGTGAGGGAAATTGGCAAGATCAAAAAATAAGTAACTTGTTCAAGGACTAAAAACAAGCAAAGGTGGAGTTGCTGATGGACAGAAGCCTAGATTGTTGGACGTGTGAGTTTCTGCTTCAAAACAAACCCATATACACATAAACAGTAAGCGAATTGTCCAAGAACTTGAATCGATAGCAGAAGTGGATTCTGGCACAATGTGTTTCTCTTAGCCCACCTCCCCTCTTGCATCCAGGATATGCCCCCTGCACCCCACAGAGAGGATCAGCTTACTTATTTCTTACCCATTGCTTATACTGAAGATCAGCTTACTCAGATCATAGAAACAGAGAGAGTCAGAAGGGGTCTCCCAGGCCATCTAGTCTGACCCCTGGCTCCAGCCAGCTCTGCTCATGCCATGCCTACCATGGGCACGCCCAGCCTATCCTTGAACACTCTCGCCAATGATCGAGTCATTTCTGTCTCTCTTTCAGGATCATCCCTTGCAAATTCACCTCCTCCACCTTTAGGCCGTTCCACGGGGTTTCCTAACCCCCTTGTCATTCTCCCTGCAGCCTTCCCCACTCCAGGCTTTCCCCTTCCCCTCTGCTCATGTTCAGACAGCCTGCAGCTCCAGGATGGCTCTTAGCCCCGGTCTTCTGCTTCTCCCACCCTTTGGCCCATGCAGCACCTTCAGCCCGCAACCTTCTGCTGCCGTCCTCAGATCACCCCGTAGCATCAGTGGGCTCCCCCTCTTCCAGGGATGTAGGAACACATCAGATGATCCGTGCCTTCCCGCCACTCACCGCCTTCGCTGTCCAACCATGCCTTTAGCTCTATGTGAATTAGACATTTGGGGCATCAGGAATGAACAGAACCGGGGCTTTGTTTTCATTTTTATAGCTGCCTGATTTATATTTTGCACATGAACGATTTTGTGTTTTTCGGTATGTTAAATTTTGGGCTCACAGTATTTATGAACACCCAGACAGCTTTATTTATTGAGCAGTAACAGAAGCAAAGATGGCAGGTGGGTGGAAGCCAGTAGCCTCACGGGTTATCAGCAGGACCCCTCTTGGTCTGGGGCAGATGTCCATGGCATGGCAATTCCTGCCCACTCCCAGGTCAGGAAATAGAGGGGGAGATTAGAGCAGTGGTTCTTAACAGGGGCATCTGCAGGTGATGGAGGTCCTTCCCAACCCAAGGAGGGGGAATAGGGCATTTCTGGAGTCTAAGCTTCCTCCTCTCGCTCCTTCTAATGATTTCTGAGAGCAGGCAGAGGAGCGGAATTGTGCACCGCTCACCCCACCCTGAAGATAAAATTTCAGATACTAGATATCTCCCAAGGGCTCTTTTTAAAAGAGGCACACAGCAGGGAAGAATGTCTCCCCCCACCCCCCGGCTTTGGGACATAAATAAAACATCAAAAAATAAAAGATCAATACAAATGTGGTGCTTGATAACCACACAGATGCAAGACTTCAGTGCTGTATGCCTAAGATCTGGTTTTGTATATTTAAGAAATATATTTATATAACACAATGTTGCTTTGACTAGAGTGCTGGATTTATGTCCTAATTTTTGGCTGGTGGCGCATTTGGTAATTCGCCCATGTCCTTGTTGGGTGGTGGGAATGAGTTTTGATGCCATCTAATGGTCAGTGTAAACTGGACACTGAGAACATCTGTCTGGGTTGTGGGTTGCACTGAAGGCTTGCTGTGGGCTGACTGAGAAGGGATGGAGAGCTCTGCTCCTCCTTCAAGCGTGTGCTGCTTTTCTTTGTTGGGTGCTGAGAACTCCGTCTGTTTTCCAATGGCCAACTCAGCTGCCTTTTCTTCTTGGAATGGACAGCAAATTCCATGGGTGAGTCAGCTTCAAAAGAGGAAGCATGGCATGCCAGTAGTAAATATGGATGAAAACTACATGGTTATATAAGATGAATTGGCTCACGAAGTTGAGCAAGTTAGCTTTCTCCTCCTGATCGCTCTTCTATCAGACAGCTTTTGTGCAGGAATTGGAAGGATGGCTGTATGTTGCTCTCTCAAACAGGAAGAAAGGACCAAATGCTGTGGTCCGTAGGGTGTTACCCGGAATCGGTTTGGTTTTTCAAAACAAGCTTATGTCTCCCCAGTTTGCTGTCTTCTGGATGGAGGCTGGACTGATGACCTGTAACCACCCCTGGCCTCTGAAAGAGAGAGCAGCCATCCAGAAAAACAACTCCCTCTCACGTTCCTCAGGCGGAATCTATTTGGCTTGCTTTTTCCTCGCAGTCCTATTTCGCCTCTTCACAATGCCAAGGAAGAGATTTCTCTGTCCTGTGGTTGTGCCCAGAGCTTTGGGGAAGGATTTGTAGAGTGTCTCTTTTTCTGTAGGCCCTACTAGAAGCTTTGGTAAGCGCTTCAGTGCAGCCTTCTGAAAAAAGGACACATGGCAATACCTGTTGTGTGAACATACTGTGTGAAGGCAGCTAAGAAGGGAATTTTGGACTGATTAGGAAGAATTGCCATCCCAGAGTCCGAGATGCTGTGGTCATCTCACTTGTTGCATGGCTGAAGATATCACTCGATCCAGAGTCATGTTGGAAGAGCAGTCAACTGTTGTGCTGAGCTTCTGATATCTTCTGCTTCAAGACTGGGGGGAAAGATCCAGACAAAGGGGGGCTGCTAGCATGCCCTAGATGGTTCCAGTTTAGCCGTAGTCTTGAAACATTGACCAGTGTGGTCACAAATGGGCTGGAGGTCCCGTACCCAACAGGAAGATGAGGTGCAGAGGGCCAGAGGCCAGGGTAGAGCGTGAGCTGAGTAAAAAGTTGAGTTTCTACACAAGCGGAGGATTACAGAGCCCAGAAATAGATGGTAGACTGCAGGCTAGTAGAGTCACACTTGAGAAAAGCTGCCTAGTCTGATGTGTCGGCTTGGATGTAAGGACCTACTGTGGCAAGATAGCTGCCAGTATTCACACTGGATCTGCAGCCGAAGGGACACCGTTTCCCCTAAGTTCTGGCTTCCTAAGGTCTGGGCGTGCTGGTAATTCAGAAGGCACATGCTGAAGGCGGCTAGTTCTGGAAAGCCCTGGCCTAGCCTCACTCCCAAGTTGACGCCTTACAGTTGGGTGACGAATGGCGCCTGGAGCAAGGCGCAGCAGCAAGACGCTTTGTGGCCCATTCTGTCCTGCCAGGCATCTTTTTCAAATTGTGGGCAATGCAGTGCGTGCCGCCCAATTCACTGTAGGGTTTCTCATGTTCTGGGATGGTCTTTATGATTCCATCAGTTGTGGCAGACAGATTAGATCCTTGCTCGACACCCCCAGAGTTAGGACCGTTCATGGAATTTTGATGGTTCCAGTTATGTATGTGTTTATTTCAGTAAGACCTACATGGTATAATGAGTGATCCTTGGTCTGCCACCAAACCTTTGGAGTCTCTCAGAATTTCTGATGCATCGTCCCACCCATGTTTCTGTGACAGATTTATGGGAATTTGGTTCATTTCAAAACCAGGATGTTTGGGTTGATTAATAGGAAATGAAAGTCTTGAATTTTGATTCCTCTTGCACTTCAAAAGTTTCTACTAATAATTTACAGTGTTTTTATATCCAGAAGTTAAAGCATAAGACTATCTGAAATCCATCTGTTATAGTTTCTTGATAGTCTTTTCTCTTTCCCTCTTTGCAACTTACAAGAATTGCTAAACTGATTTCATTTTTCCCCCTGTGTTAATTATGCCACAAAATTTCAAGTTAGCATTTCTTTAAGGAGGAAGTGAAAAGCATGGAATAGGGATCTGTTTTCATCTGCCCTCGTGGCAGGATCCTCCATGTGACTGTATCTGCTCAGGTGAATGTCTAAGCATCCACTGACTTACTGTGGTTACTTAATCACTGCGTGGTTCTCTAAATCTCTCTCATTTCATTTGGCTTTGCAGTCTGGTGAACAGACCCAGCCACATCCCTCCCCTTGCCGCCAGTGTCTTTGTTTCAGACATTATGTTCGAAAAAGGGAGCTTGTTTCTGTTCATAAATGCATAGAGTTCTCTTTCTTTCATGTGGATGTCAGGCAGCAGAGTTCGTGGAGGGCTGAATGTATTTCTATGTATTGCACTGTAACTAAATGGGAAGGTGGCTGACGTGATTCAAGAGTCGCTAATAGTGACTTGACCTAATAGGGTGCATGGATGAGGTACAGAGTGTGTTTCTTGTTCCTGATCTTTAAAGAATTCATGGCAAGCAGCTTCAGCATTCAGAGCAAGCACTCCGTTCTTTCACTTCATGGTGGCTCTCCTGTTTGTTGTGACTTTTGTTGCAGCCCAGGTTTGCAGCCCTATCAGTGTTAAGATTTGTATTAATATTGTTACATAGAAACAAAGAACAATTGTTTCTGAATGTGGATCATTCCAGCATGGTAGGGAATGAGCAAGACTTACTGCCTGAGACAATAGAATTGGCACATTACATATTTAACTTTTCCTCTTACTCTTGCAGTAGCCAAATGATTATAGTTTCTTGGTTGTGGTCTGGGATCAGATTAAGATGCCTTAATTTATCACTGAGTGCATTACTTGTAGCTGAGGGCTGTCCTTGCAAGCTGTGAAGGATAAGGGGAAATAATAGGGAAGTCCAACATCTGGGGTACCTACCAGAAGCTGGCAGCCTTGATTTTTCTGTACTGTCATCCATTGCCAGATTTTTTTGGCCAGAAAATCTACAGTGAATCACACTGTAATGAAGTTTCTTCAGCCTTAGTTACATAAATGCACAAGGCATATTTTGGTTCTGAACTCTTGTTGCTTTTGCTGCCAATTTTGAATGAAACAGGAGAAAGTTTCATTCAAATTCATGTTGCTGTTACCTGCCCATTTACTCCTGGGCAAGACCAGACAACGAGTTTGTGGAGCAGAAAAGATTTCCTCTCCATTTGTTGGAAACAGACTTGCATTGTTTCCAACCAGCAGGGCCAGTGCTTGTCCAGGTCATAGGAAAGGCGCCCGGTTGGGGAAAACTGGAGTGGAAGATAAAGATCCTGTATTGGTTACCTCTGATAGTAGTGCTCAAGAGCGGTTTCAGAAATGACTCATGCTGTCTAGAGTTAGTAGGCAGTGACCTTACAATGCAAGACCAAGAATGGAAAGACCAGTGAGGAACAATTCTGAGACGGACTTCTAAATATATCATGCCAGCTGCTATTGTGTTGACTTGGAGAAAGTGATTTGTTGGAAACAGACTTGCATTGTTTCCAACCAGCAGGGCCAGTGCTTGTCCAGGTCATAGGAAAGGCGCCCGGTTGGGGAAAACTGGAGTGGAAGATAAAGATCCTGTATTGGTTACCTCTGATAGTAGTGCTCAAGAGCGGTTTCAGAAATGACTCATGCTGTCTAGAGTTAGTAGGCAGTGACCTTACAATGCAAGACCAAGAATGGAAAGACCAGTGAGGAACAATTCTGAGACGGACTTCTAAATATATCATGCCAGCTGCTATTGTGTTGACTTGGAGAAAGTGAAACGTTAGCTCTTGCCTGAAGGATCTGGTCTGCATTCTCCTTCTCTAGAGGAGACACAGTGGGTGGCTGGCAGATGCTGAAGGGGGCTGGCATACAGTGGGGGGAAACCAATGACAATCACCCCCAAGTTCTACTTGGCAACAGCAGCAAGGGGAGTTCCCCGCTTGCTTGTCAGGGGCTCGCTGCCCCTCTGGCGGATTGTTTTTCCCCAGTTCTGAAGTCAAGGCAAGCCACAGTGGGGCAAGGGAAGCCAGGAGTGAACGGTGGCTTGTCGGGGTGGCAAAACCACCCCTGGTCTGGACAGCAAGCTCAGCGACAGTGGCTTCGCAGACATGGGGACTTGCCGTGTCAGACAAGCCTGGCAAACAGCTGCTTTCTTGTCAAAAAGAGCAAAGAGGGATTCTGCCGGTGCAGTCTTCTTGTGAAGAAGACGACGACCCTTACTCTGACCTTCTCCAACCCGGTCCTTCAGCCGGCATGGTTGGCTGAGGCATCCTGGGAGTTGTAGTCCCAACACACCTGGAGGGCCCTGGTTTGGGCAAGGCTTCCTTAAAGCAAAAAAAGTTAGCCCTGCCGTAAGAGAGAGAGCTGCTTCCGGCAATGGATTTTACGTTCCATTAAGGAGCTTCAGACTATCAGTTTTACTTTTTTACCATATGGGTGCTTCTATGGGAATTTTCTGCTGCAAAGTGTGTCAAAGCAGCCCTGAGGAACTGTGACTAGCACAGTACTATTTTAAAATACCAACAAAATAAATGCGACAAAAGGCCCCCTGGCCATATTGCCATAACCTGTGGTGGGGAGTGTGTGTGTGTGTGTGTGTTTCTTCCTCTTGCAAGGATCCCTAGGTGCATGTCATACATGGTCTTTCTCCCTTTTGCCCTCACAACAACAACCCTGTAAGGTAGATTAGGCTGGGAGTCTGTGACTGGCTCCAAGTCACCCATTGAGCATCATGACACAGAGGGGACTAAAATCTGTCTCCCAGTTCTCAATCCTGCACTCAAACCAGGATGTTGCATGATGATATCTATCAAGAAGGGGCAGGATCTGTGTCATTTTTGCTTGCCACTTGGGTTTAGTCTTAGCCTTTCTGCCGAGCCACAACGATTAAGCCAGACCTTTAACTGAGCACTAGGGAATCAGGCAAGCAGCAAGGGAAGAACATCTGTCCATGTCCATCCTCAACAAGCTTCTTCCAAATTTTAGCAGGTTAGTAACTTTCAAGGGTTATTTACAAGGGTTAGCAAGCAAGCTGAGTTCTCATCCTCCTAAACATGGCCAAATTAAAAGTCCCCCTCAGCCAAGCCCAGGTTACCCTAAAGACAATGTGTTTGGGCCTTCTTGGAACAGATGTAAGGCTTTGCCACCCTCCTTCAGGATTTGACTTTAATCCCAGGGACCTGCACGCACGATTTCTTCATCATGCAGTATCCCCAGAATTAAAATGTATTTAGTATTAACATTTACATGCTACCTTATTTGTTTAAAAGCAATTGAGTTGGTGAACAACAATCTTAAATGATAAAACCATAGTGCAATGAGAAGAAGATGAAGAACAGTAAAACATTAAACTGCGTAGTTTAAAAAATGAAGTTAAAAAGAGGCATCTTCATACCCTTCCTGCAAATGGAGCTAGTGGTGGTAGGGCTGGCCTTGAGGGTGTGCAGCTCATATTTTGGAAGCAATTTAGGGCAAGCAGGTGGGAAATGCTGCCTCAAAAGTGTATTTTCTGTTCTCAGTAACTGGGAGGGTTCATATCAATACAGTGCAAGGTAAGTTGTTTATGGCTTTAAAGGTTAGAATTGGGGCTAGCATCCCCTGCTACTCTCTCTGTCCATGGAAAAAGTTATTTTTTTTCTTACTGGGAAAAAGGTGACCAGAGTACTACAGAGTGCAAAAGATCTGTTCCTTCTGCACTTCCCTAGCAGCTATGAAGGCTTAAAAGTGTCAAATTTAGCTTACAAGCCACTTAGGTTTTGCAAACGAGATTTTGTACTGCTTCTGCCAGCATTATCTTCGTGAGGTTTGGTGGGGGAGAGCCTGGCAGAACCTCCAGCAGAGAAGGGAAGCTTGGTTGGCCGGCAAAATGGCTTCTGGACCTCCCCAAGTTGCTCATCCTTAGTTAAAACCTACAACCTGAACTGAACCTGAAAAGCCGTTAGCAGCCAACACGCGTCTTTCAAGACATATGCCCTACATGCGTCTTTCCCACCCTCGTGTCTTTGTGGGTTATC
>NW_025335550.1:5077131-5174631 GCF_004798865.1 Varanus komodoensis | reverse complement strand
CACGTTTTACTGCATGCTTAGACTAGTGCAATGCCTAATAAAGAAAATGTTGCTGAAATGCGACTGCTCATAATTGTGTAATTGACTGAAATGATTACACGTGATTCAGGACTCCCCCAGTCGCCCTTTCTTCCAGTTCATTTTAACGGAGAAGCACCGAAGAGCTGAATGCATGCAATCACGTCCTCAGTTGAGATGAATGGAGAAGCCTCTGGAAGACTTGGTGTTCTCTTGCTCCCCAGGAACTGGTGGAGCCACTAATCTGGTTAAAGGAGGAATTCAACCATAACACAATATCATCTCACATACAAGGTGTTTCATAAAGTACGGAGTTTTTGAATTGTGCAGTATTTTTTTGTTTGAAGATTGTCAGCACTGTTCCTATCATTTGCGTTATCTATTACCACTCCAATTAGAAGACCATTTGTCATTTTTCCATTTAGTAGCCATGGAGTGGTTCAGTATCGAGCAATGCATTCTTATTGTGAAAACTCATTACAAAAATGGGGAGTGCTACGCAGAGACTGTCTGTAAACTTCGCGCGATCTTGGGATGTGACAGTGCCCCTCCTGCAACAACAGTTTCGAGGTTAGTACAGAAATTCAAAGAATCTGGGTCAGTTGCAACCAGAAAATCGCCCAGTCGAAACCGTACAGGTAATCGGCGAAATCGACAGGGACGTCTGCAAAAGAGTTATCGTTAATTTCAATGATCGGATGACTTCCTGCAGAGAAAGTGGAGGTGGACATATGCTCGATATCATTTTTCATTGTTAAATCGAAGTATATGTTGAATGAAATTAAATAAAAAATTTGAATTTTGCTTCGATTTTGGCTGATTTATTGCATTTTTAAAAACTGCGTACTTTATGAAACACCCTGTATTAACCAGTGTCCCTCAGACTTGAGGAGACCTATAACAGTTTACAGGGCTGGCTGAACTCTCCTTTGGTGCTAGGAAGGAGATAGATGCCTTGAGAAGGCTCCAGACTTCAAAGTGTTCTAGAAATATATCTAACTATCCTAGCTAAATTAAATAAGAGTTAGCTAAGAGTCATCATTCTTGGCATTGGTAGGACCAACTTGCAGGCTAAGTGCAACTGTATCTTGGTCATTCTAGCAGCAGTTTGGTCTCCTGTTTGCTTCTCCGGCAGGAGGAGTTATGAGGTAACATTGACTTAAACATGGCGGGTGCTACCATCAAGGTTGGATGGGCATGCCATGCCTGTGGCTGCTCCTTCATTTCTGGAGCGTGGAACAAGGCAGGAGTGAGGTTGGTCCCCAAACTTTATTCTGCTTTCAAATTTTCGTATTCTGGAAATTTTAGTGGCATTTTATAGTATTGCGTTTATGCACTGCTGTAAACCACCCAGAGAGCCTATGGCTATTGGGTGGGACAGAAATCAAATTAATAATAATAAATCTTTCCAGAGGCATGTGGAAGGGAAAGTTTCTGTTCTTCCAGATGCCAGAAAGGGGTGGAGGGGTAGGTTGAATGCAGGCATCCCCTCATTAACCGGGTAACATGCATTGGCCATAAAACAGACTAAACCTGAACTTTTCCCCAGCAGCTTGTGTTCCATAAATATGACCACCTGATCTTTTTGGGCCTCCCTGGTAGTGAACTCTTATTGTCTGTGATAGCTCGCACAACAGGGAGAGATAAGGCAAGTCATTTAATCTTTTTAAAACAGAATGTCTGAGGGCTTTTTTATTTTTCTCTAAGATCTAAACCTGGCTTCAGCATAGGATGTCTGCATAGGTTGATGCTTTACTTGGTAGGTATGTTTTCTTGCAAAGTTTTGATAGCACAATCCCAACCGCACTTCAGTTTTATTGTTGGGATAAGCTGATTTCAGTTCTTATAAAACCACAGTCTGTAGTAGGAGCATGCATTTTCCCTCCCTCCCGTATTTTAGGGATATGGGAATATTTTTTACCTTGTTTTATTTAGCTATTTCTTCGGTATATAAAAAAATAGAACTTGGAGTTGCTAATAAAAGCGTAGTTAACATTCATGTAGCACTTTTCCGGCGCATCCTGGGACTTGCTACGTTTCCTCAGTAATCCTTAGAGTATCTCTGAAATGCAAGGCTGTACTAAACCCCTATTGCAGGTGTGTTTATACGTACGTGTGTGTGTGTGTGTGTGTGTGTGTGAGAGAGAGAGAGACAGAGAGAGAGAGAGAGAGCGCGAGCGAGCGAGCGAGCGAGCGAGCGCACCCTTATACCTAGTAAGTTTCTGCAAGACGCAAGACTTGAACTGGTGACTTTTTGCTGTGGTTTTTATTTGTTTAGAAAGTTACTCGCAACATTTAAACAGCAACAACAACAAAGCCCAGATCGTTCCAAGGAACTCTTAATGGGTCTGGAGTGGTGAATAGTAAAGACGTTGCCGTTTAGTGCCACGGTAATTAAAAATACGTTTCCCTTTCTTTTTTAAGGTCCTGAATTCTGGTTTATAAAAATAGATGGCGAACATACGGTACGACATAAAAATCCATGTGGTACAGGGAAGGGGAGGGAAAAATAATAAAGAAGTGGAACCACTTTAGTCCAAAACAGATGTGCAAAAGAAAACTATTCAGCATTTTTTTTATTTTTATTTTGTATGTGTGTGTGGGGGAGATATTTTTGGTTCCTGCTATGCTTCTTTGCAGTAAAGCTCCTTTCTAGAATTTACTTTCCTTTATTAGAGTTGCAACTCAGGCTTTGTGTGGGCCCCTGGGGGTTTTGGCCAGCCGCTGGCAATTTCTCTCAGACACCCAATTACCCCTGACGTCAATGCCGTCTCTCCCATCTCCCTTGGGTGCCCACATTTTTTCCTTTGTAACACTAATAGCTGACTAGCTAAGTGCCTGTTATTTCCTTGGCAGAAGATTTGATTGTGTTTTGGGCCGGATACTAAATCCAAAAACTATGTAAAAATGTCAATAGGTGAGTGCACATTGATTTCGGTTAGTCACAGTGATATCTGAGCCCCTTCGGGGGCTCTGTCTGGGGAAGTATTTTACAAGAAAGATAATATAACAGAAAATTACTGGAGCTGCTCAGGTCTCTGGTGGGTTTCTTAGGGGCCTGCTAAGTTTCTGTAGAACCAACAAATGCTTTATTAATCTAAATTTGTGGTTTTGTTCTTTTATTCTCTTCAGAAGGTTTGAGTTTTAATGATGAAGCTTCGATGGAGAGGACTTGGAATGTGTTGGCCTGCACTTTGGCTCACTAGTGGGAGACCCCTTACTGAGTAATGAACTCCCAGAGGGCTGCGGGAGCAATGCAGCGCCGTTTCCATGCCTGGTTCCCAGGGACCGCCGAACAGAACAGCCGTTTGGCCTGTTTCTTGCCAGGGAGAGGTCTGCGTGAGCAGATAAAGTGGAGGGAGTGAGGGACTCTCTGACAGCTGTGCTGGGCGAGGATTGACTGGGAGCGGCTGATAAGGGCCAGCAAGGAGAGAGAGAACCAGCAGCTTTGCTCCACCAGCAATCTGACAGGATAACACAACTGGCAAAGAAAGTTAAACACAACTGGTTTGGAGGGGGGCGCTTGGGGGTGCGGAGGGGGAGAGAGCTGTTACGAAAGATAATGGTAATTGATTGAATCAAAGTAGCAGAGCAGGCCTGGGTTTTTCCCTGTGCTCCCCCTCCCCACTTCCTCCTCCTCGCAATTAATTTCTGCCCCCTCCCCTGGTTTTCCAAACTGAAGTATCCTAGGAGCTCAGGTTGCAATGTGCATAAGCTGCTCTCGAAGATAATAAGCGCATGCCCTCTTCAGCTTTCGAAGGGGAAACTTGTGCCAAGAAAAAGACACGATTAAGCAAGCAAGCAAACAAACAACCCCCCGAAAACCCTCATTAAAGTTAAAAAAAAAAAAAAAGCTGCTTCGCTGGTATGGTCATAATCTGATGGTTGGTTTTCTCTTCTTTAAAAAGAAGGAAAACGCCTTCATGAGGTCCTGAGGAGATGAACTTGGGCAAGAGAAGGGTGTTTGTCCCTTTGTCATATCCGTTCCAGTGACTGGGTTGGATCCGGGCTCAGTCATGCTTCAAGCAGACCCATTAGAAGCTGTGGGGCTTCAGTTGCTCCTAACCAGCTTGTCCAATTGTTTCCAGTGGGTCTACTCCAAGCATGACCAAGTATGGATCTGACCGAGTGTTGATAATAACGTGTTGTGGTGGCAGTGCCATTGGTGTCCTTGACACTTTATGAGGTAGGGAAGCTGATGGGAGGTGCTTGTCCCAGAGACCGTGCAGTCTTGGGCAAGGTCTCCAGGCCTCAGGGAAGTTCAGGCTTTGTGAACTTGGGCTGTAATCTAAGATAGGGGTGGGGAGTCTTTGACCATCTAGGTGTTGTAGGACAGCCCCAGGCATACAACCTGTGAGAAAAAGGGGTTGTACTGCAGCCACTGTGCGGGGGTGTGTGTGTGTGTCGGAGTTTCTTTTTTCTGTGCAAGGGAGGATGCCTTCTTGGACATTGAGGAAAGCATCTCCGAGAAGCATTTCCGATGACACAATGTTAGTCCATTGGTTGGTGTTGGGAGGATCAAAAGCTGTTTTGATCTGTCGCAAGCTCAACCGATTCCTAGTGGGATAGTAGGTGGCTTACAAGTGCAAAAATAAATAAATAAGGAAGAAGGAGATGACTGTAAGAGATGAATTCAGGGAAAATGTGGGTTTGTGGATGTAGAATCAGTGCCAAAATAAGTGTGAAGGAGCCACAATTAATTCCAGCCACTCCCTTCCCCATCCCCTTCCCAAGCATTTTGTGTGGGCAGCAGCTCTGATTTGATTGGCAGAGCGGTGCTGAGGGGGAAAATTTACCCACGTTCCAGTTGGTATTCCTGTGTGGAGGGAAAGCCAAGCACAGCGGGGTTAGTGTTCTTCTGTTACCTTCCCCGATGGAGCTAATAGCTACTTTAGGGTAGAAGAATTTAAATCAGGCAAACCAGGTCTCCCCTTAGTGAGAAACGACTGATGTTTCTCCCCTAGTGGGAAGGTTTTACGCTTCCTTCTTCCATGGAGCTGTCCTCTTGAATGCTTGAACTGGGGAGGGGATTTTAGAGGGCCCTGAACGAAACCCACACAGTCTGCACCCTGAGCCTGCCCAGGCCCAGCTGCTTTTACGACCCAATGGCTAAGGAAGTCAGGCGATGGGTAACCGTGGCGTCACTAAAGGTACGGTGAATGGATCTGCTGTCCAGAGGTTTGGGCACTGAGTTTGAACCCCCTAGGTTGCCTTGAAGTTAAAAGGGGGGAGGGGAGGGGAGGGGAGGGAGGGTTGGAAGATTTGGTAACAGATCTCTTGTGCTCTGTTGTGCCTTGTGTTTGCTCCCCTGCCCCCCCCCCCCCAATACCTGTCCTATTTGGGTCCCCGTGCCTACTCCAAAATGCGAGTTGCTGCAACACATGTAGAGTTGTCTCTGCTATGACTATCATGCCATTCTATGGTGGGAGTGAATTCTGCAGAGTGTAAGTGTGAAGACGTTTCGCCTGTCCTGAATCTCCAACAGACGGCTCCCTTGGATGACCATGAGTTTTAGTATTACAAGGAACGAGAAAAAGACATTCTATAAACAGTAATAGAATAGTAATAGTAATGGATAAACCATTACTATGTTCCCTCTTACCTTCATTGGGTTGGCTCTTAGTTTCAGTTGCAGTTATGGAGCAAGGAGTGGAACCTTTCTTCTGGAAGGATGTGGTTTCAGTTTTGGATTGGAAGGGGGAAGGATCACACCACTTAGTGTGACCTTCCAGGTGAGTACTTTCCTAGGATCTTGGACTACGAATAGCTCCATTCCCAGAACTTGGGGAAAGAGATGTTCTGGAAAAGATCTCCAGGAGCAATGAGGACCTGGCAGAATTTTGGTTGAACAATTTGTCCTTCATTATCCGTAGTGCATGTAAAGTTGTGTTAATTCCTCCTTGACAAAGTGCATTTGAGAAAGCAAGGATTAAGGACGTGAAAAAATTCATGTGCCGTATCTCATTATGCTTCTTTGAACTTAGAGCATCCAAGTATATCCATACCTAGAAAAAGTGCACAGAGATGAAATTTCTTCATTTTTAGGAGTGCTACAATTTTCTATGTCTTCATGATTTGGGGCGGGGTGGGGGTGGGGAGAAGATTCTTCTCCTGTAATTTACCCATTGTTATATATGAAGATGTGTCGAAGGGTTAAGTTTTCGTGGAGGAGGGTTATGACTGTGTGGTCTTCAAGGTTTTTCTGTGCCTCGGTCAGTTTTGCAGTAAGCAAGATACGTTTCCTATCAAGATACGTACTAATGTATCTTTTCCACTGATTTCCCTGGTCTCCCCCCCCCCCCTCCCAGGTTTTTGACGCAAGTTTGTGTAAATTGTTTGGGCCTCTTTATTGAACCCGTCTTTGGCATTCTCTTTGAATTTCCTGCCTTTTTGAAGTCTGATTGATTCCTTATGCCAGTATTTGTTGCCAAAGGGCTTGAAGGAGCTCTCGTCTTTTTAAGGTGTTTGTCCTCCCCACTTACCATTGCCACAAAGACCAACTGGTTCTGTGACCATATCCCAAGTTATCTCCCCAAGGCAGTTTCGGCTTTCTTCTCAATCATTGACATTAGTCTGTGTTTATTTCCTTCGTCTCCTCTTGCCAAATACAATCATCCATCAGAAGTTAGACATCAGGCATCAGTTTTCATGTATTACCTGGAGAGGTCTCAAATAGTCTTGTCTGTTCGGTACTATGTCCAGATGGGAACTAATTTTCATTCAAAGCATTATCTGAATGCAACACTTTGAGACTAATTACAGAGAAGAAGCCATCCAGGTCTCTCTCCCTTATCTCTATCTAATTTTGAAGCTGCTTTACAGGGCCAGATTCCCATAAAACAGTGTACATAAAAGTAAATGAAAACATGGACACAAAAGTCAACGCATTTGAAATCGGTTCTAAGCTGCAAAACCGAATCACACCTTAGAAGGAAATAGTGAAGAAGTGGTTTTTAAGGCCTGTTTTGAGAGCCTGAGTTGAAGGGCCTTAGTATAATTCATATAGGTTACATAGGTTAGGGACCACTGTTGAAAAAGCCCTTGTCCTGTGTGATCTTCGGAGAAGGCTCATGAAGAGGGTCAAGCAAGGCTTGTTTCAGTGATGTTTTGGTGGCTCTGATAAACTTACTTGGGCCAGGTTTCTGTTTCAGAGAAGTACAAAATCTGATAGATTTTATATATTCTGATCCACCCATGAACCTGGGAGACGTTGACCAGGAGTTTGATACGCAGTTGATTAAGGTCAGATTTCTCAAACGTCCCTGCTGGCTTTCTCTCTATTGTGCAGATTTGTTATAAGATAACCGCTCTTCCAACATGCTCCACCATCCAAGACTATCATGGCTTGGGGAAGTGGGGAGAGGGAGAGCAGTGACCACTTAAAGTCTTCAACTGTTCCACCATCTTGGGTTTTACTAGAGGTGGTGAGGCAGAGAGTACAAGATTGCCTGGGATTTGCTTTTCATTCAAAGGTGTTGGCTTCTTTCCTGGAGTTTCTCCAGTTACCATATAATGGAGGCTGCATCGTACGGCCATTTCGAAAAACACATTGCACAGCTCTGCCCTGCGTTTAGCAAGATGAAGTGCTGGAATTTGGGCCTGGGGTGGATCTTGAACTGGTGATTGGGCAGAGTGCTGGAATGGAGGTTGCGCAACAGCACCCCTGATGGTCGGAGGTGGGAACCGCAGGCAGCTGCTCGGAAGCCTTCTTGCATCAGGTTAAGGTCCTTGGGGTTC
Source organism: Varanus komodoensis (assembly GCF_004798865.1). Taxonomy (NCBI): domain Eukaryota; kingdom Metazoa; phylum Chordata; class Lepidosauria; order Squamata; family Varanidae; genus Varanus; species Varanus komodoensis. The sequence goes on along the minus strand of NW_025335550.1, from coordinate 5,166,876 downwards.
AAGTAACAAAGATGACAGCAGAAAGTGTTGATAATACTCTCATTGTTTCTACTGAGAGCCAGTGCGCTGTAGTGGTTAAGAGCACTGGTCTGGGGCTCAGGTGACAACTCTAGTCCCTGCTCAGGAACCAACTGAGTGACTTCAGACTCTTGGCCCAACCTACCTCACAGGGTTGTTGTTGTTGTGGGAATAAGATTGAGAGCAGGAGGCGGGGAACGATCCAAGCTGTTTTGAGTTCAGTGGAAGAAAAAAGCGGGACATGCATCAAATAAATAATGGCTGATTTATTGAATTGTTCATTCCTAATTTAATAATAAGAATACTTTAGTTAATTAGCAGCTTTTTTCGGTACTGCTGTTCTACTGAAGTACTCAAAAGGGCTAACAGCATGCAAGGTCAGGGACAGGTGCTGTTTTGAATACCAAAGAGGCTGGTTCTTTCTGTCCATGGACTGACCTTGCCTTCCTTTATCCTTCATCCTTTCTTTTCACAGGTAAGGAGCTGTAGTGGAATAGTAGAGGGCATGCTTTTTTAGAAGGACCTGGGTTCAAATCCACACCATTTCCACTTCAAAACATTCTCTGCCTGAAACCCAGCAGAACCGCTTTGAATAGTGAGACCGGATAGACGGGATGGACCAATGACTTGTCTTGGTGTGAGGCAAAACGGCCTCTTCGTGTCCCCATGTGTAGTTTATAGAATGCAGCAGTGACTTGGGGGCACCACAACTCACAGGGCTGAAGGACGGGGAGCTTTTGACAGGTATGATTGTGATAACAGTCACATCATCGGCTGCTGCCCCGCCAGCCTTCAGGCTTCCTTGTTCCCTCTGAGCTTGGGAGTGGTTCTTGCAGCCATCATGGAAGTGGGGGTGGCTGTTGCTAGCAAGTGTAGAGCGCAAGATTTCCCTCTTGCAGCGCAAGGATTTGGGCGCGACCTGCCCCGGTGAAGAACTGGATTAGGTTGCTGCTGTGGGATGGACCAGCTGCCAGCGGTGTTGGACTCTCCTTGGTGCGCTTGGCCGCCTGCACCATCAGGAGGAGTGCGTGTTCTTCAAAAGTGTTGACCAGAGTTGGTTCCTCTTTTCCTCTAGTCGCCACCCCATCCAACAGAGAGGTAAAGGCCTTGAAAGGAAAATCAGGAAACAAAACCTCTGTCGCTGCAGAGGTTTGCAACAGTCCAAACCTTTTGTGGTGAATTCTTGCTTTCACTTTTGTTTACTTAGAAGATTTAACTGTTGCCCTTCAGTTAAAACAGCCACACCAGCATAAACAGAGAGAGTATCTAAATTTTATTTATTTGTTTATTTGATTTATAAACCACACCAATAGTTCTGTATAGGACATTTGGGTGGTGTACTGTCAACACTCAAACTGTATAAGAAAACAAGTAAAATGCAAAAATACAAAAAGTGCAAGAAATAAGCTGCTCTTCCCCCAGGGGTGGGAGGAGAATGTAGAAACAGTGGTCAAACAAGGCCATTTGTGAAAAACACGCACGCTGAAGTCATAATATTCCACAGAATGGAAAACCTTTGTGGTTTGAGTGTGATGCTAAGGCTAGGGAAATCCAGGTTCCCATCCACACTCAGCTATAAAATTTTGGTCCAGTCACTTTCTTTTCTTTCACTGCCCCCCCTTAGCCTAACCCCCCAGCCACAGGTGTAATTGAGTCATTGTATGCCAAAATGTGTAGGGAAAGAAACTAGTCTTGACTTTGCACCAAAACAACCTCAGAGTTGAGGCTGTGCAAGCCTTCTCTGCAGAGAACGTGCCACTGACGGAAGGCCACCGGTCACTCTCTGCTTAGCTTCCCATGATGGTGAAGGCAGAGAGGGAGACCTTGGCCACTGACCGCAGCGTTTGGCCAGACTCATGGGGTAGAAAGTGAGCCTTCAGATTTCTATTCTAGTCTAGTGTGCTCTTTTCTCCAGGTCGGCCCCTTCAACTCTCCCTCTTATGGGATGGACAAGGATGCAGGTTGGACTGTGGCTGAAACCTTTGGTGGAAAACAGCAAGGTGAAAAGGGTGTTTTGCTTCTCCAGTTTCCCTTCATTTATGTAAGCCATTTATACTTCACCCTTCAAGAAAGAAGAGGCCCCAAGGTGGCTTACATGTGACAAATACAGGCAAGACAGTCTGGGTTCACCTCTGGGTTCACTGTGTAAAAGACATGAAAGAAAAAGATAGAGAAGGAAGAGGAGGAAAGCAAGTGCAGGCACCGATTCCTGTAGCTGGTATTTCAGGAGAGCGGGTGGAATCGCCGGGCTCCCCTTCTCTCCCTTTGCCTTAGTCTATTCCCATGGCAGCTGCCTGGGGAGTCTTTGTTTGACCCTTCTTTTTAAATATTCCTGCACATGCTTCGTCATGGTTCCCTTTATATCACTTGTTTTTCTTTGGATGTCTGTTTTGAATTGTTCTTTTAATTTATTTGTTTTTATGTTCTATTTTAAATGAGTTGTTCATTTTAAAATCTGGATTCTGTGGTTTAGTTACCTTGAACAATATTTGTGGACTGAAAGTGGGGAATATAAATTTAATAAATAAGGTCTTCATTAAGCCAAACATTCTCTGTGGTGTCCTTTCAGTGGGAACAGCATTTTACTATGTATCGGCTTAATGTTGAGTGATCGGTCTTTACATTTCACACAATCGCATTTTGAGAGAGGATTTTTAAAGCAATGTACTACTTAATATACATAGTCTATATTTAGTTGTGACCTGAATATTAGGTTTGGGGGGTTTCTTTTACCAACAAAACAAAGGCATAGCTTAATTTTACTCTTCTTGTGGCTTTCAGTATTCGATGTCTGCACGTTTAGTGGCAGGAAGTATTTGCACTTCGTACGTGTGTGTACCTGAGTGTGGAAGTCCATATAAAAAGGTTAGGTGCATAACTGACTGCACCTAAAAAAGAGGTAGAAGGGAGAGTACAGGTCGGAGAGAATGGTGGTAGATGTTTGAAGTTTAATAATGCTTCTGCTTAAGCTCCATCCCAGAACAATCCCTTTTTCTGCCGCTGAGCATGAACAGCCAGTTGCCAGTTTTGATGTGCTGCCCCATGGAGCAGTGTCCTATGTGAATTCGAAGGGTTTTTCCCCCCGCCTCGCTCCCCAACCCAGGAGGCCTGGAAATAAAGCGTAGCCTCAGGTAGCCAGATTTCTCCTTCCTAAAAGGGTTCCCGAGGCGCTGCCTGGAGCAGTCTTCCTGAAATCGTTTCAGGCAATTTCTGTGGCCGACTATTTCCATCGCTGGTGCATTTCCCCCTCCCCATGTGGGTCCCCCACCCTCCACCCCCCTTTTTCTGCCTCCTCTGTTCTCCTGTCATTGGGGAGGAGCTTGAGGGAGGCAAGAATTCCTGTTTGCTTTAATAATACAGAGTAAAATAAGCAGAAACCAGTTTGTGGAGCTGGCATGGACTGCAAACAGGAGCTCCGCAGCAAGACAAAACCCAGTGGCCTTCAAAACTTTTTCTCCCCACACCCTCCCTCTTCTTTTTCGCCACATGACTTGAAGGATGTGGACAGTAATTAAAGGACCCCCCGAGTTCCTCATTTTCTGTGCCTGCTCCTTTGATCTGGTTTGTGTCGGCTCGCTATTTCCATTGTTGCTGTTTTTTCCTTTTATTCTCCACCAGCCCCTTTGATGTGAAAAATGATGATCTTCAGTTCCAAAATAAAGATGGGGTACAGCGGAGGGGAGGGGGAGAAAAGATATATAATATTAACAGCAATGCATAATACATTTCTCCTTATATATCTGCATACTTACTGGTACATACCGAAGCAGATATGGATGAAAGGAAACTGAGAAAAAAGCAAAACTTGAGCATAAACACTGAAGGTCAGCGATGGAGCAAATCTGTAACGCGTGTGAACTGTCCAAGGCCTGGTAGCCGTACTGTCCTCCCCATTGACCTCTGCGGAGCATCCAAGATTTTTAAAAATTATTTTCTGAAATTTATTGTTCAGTGAGAGGTTTATCATGACATGCGATCTGGAGGGAGTTTGCCCTAATTGTTCCCACGTGAGAGAGCCAATGTGCTGGAAAAGAACAGCGGAGTTCATTCTGACTGGCTTCACTTGGCAGGCGCAGTGGGAGTGTGGCAATCCTGTTTATTAGTGTATGTTAATAAACTTATAAGAGATCGGCTGCAGGTGGTAGCATAAGGAAATGTTAACTCAGGTAGGTGAAATAGCACCGGGAAGGCCGTTAGGAAAAATTAAAGGTGCAAAAGGCTGGAGGATCCTGTCCTGCAGCCGCGAAATGACATTTAGTTCTCTGCAGGCTCTATCTGAGCTTGTTCCCTCGCTCTGCCTCCGTGTTGAAATGGGAGGAGGGCCCCTCTCTTCTCCTGGTCCCAGCGAGGCATCCCCTCGCTCTCCCAGTCTCCCACTGGGCCATCAGGGGCCCTGGCTTCCCCCTGGGTGAGGGCAGGTGGTGTTTGCACAGGCTTCTCCCCTGGGGGGCTTTTTTGTCAAGGGGAGGGCAGCTGAGAATTGCTGCTGGTGGGCATGGCTCCTTGGAGCACTCTCCAGCCCGGCTGCCCCGGGGATGCTGTGAGTGAGTTCGTTTCCCATCTGCCCTGGCTAAGCCCTGCTCCCCGAGGACTCCCGGGAACAATGGATAGCCAGCCTCCGAATGCTAACCTTGAGAAGGAACTGGGTGGCAGTGGGGGCGACGGTGGGGCTCAGAAAGACGAAAACAACACCTGTGCGGTTTTGGAAGATTTATTTCCCATTAAATGCAGCGAAGCTTTGATTGGAACACGTGGTGCTGTGAGTTTCTGAAGAGCTGAGGTTTGGTTCTGCTGCAAAGGGCAGCCCGGCCTTATGCAGCATGATGTTGACCTGATAAGTCCTGCTGTACAAAGATCCTAAGGGCTGAAGCAGAGGAGCGTTTTAAAAGGGGACATGCAGTTGTGGAAATCTTCTGATTATACTGGGGCGGCAAGATGCTTTTTCCCCCCTTTAATGCCCGTTTCCCCATTACCTTTCCTGCTCCAAATTTCCCCCTCCGAGTTGCTGTTTGCCTCAGGGGCCAGAGTTGCAGGAACACGCATGTGCATGCGTGCAAGCGTATGGAACGATCCTCTCTTGCTGTGTAACAGCTCCAGTCCTCATTCTCCACCCCACAGCTGCATTTACTACTTCACAAACTGCAGGACATCCGGTTATGGTTCTCCCAGTCTCTAATGTCTCCTCTGGTCCTCAGAAAATGTCTTCAGTGGCTTTTCTTGCCATCTCTGCCCTCCAGCTGCATTCTCTCCATCTGCCTTTTGATTTGCTTCCCAATCCTACTTCATCTGCATGTGTGGTTTGCTTGGGTGTATGCTTGTTTGCAGGTACTTCCAGAAACAGGGCTCCTAGCAGGCATTGTACAGTGACGCCATCCTTTTCTTCTGGCATTTCTGCAGTCGGAAGAAAAGGTGGAAGCCGTGGTGGAAAAACAAGGGGCGCATACTGGGAATTTGAGTGAGGCAAGGCGATGGCATAACAAAAGCATCTTCCTTACTTGTTGGCTTCTTCTCCATCCTTCCCATTTCCTTTTGGCTTCAGGGGAGCATCCAGCTGCTCCTTCCATGCTGCTTGGCTGGAGAGGGGGCTTCATTCCTCCCCTCGCCTGTACAGTCCTCACCCCGCCTGTTCCTTTATCCGTTTCCCCCTTTTTGGTGGGTTCTTTTAAAAGCTTAATGTACTCGTGCGTTCCATGAGGCTCCCCTGAGTATGCAGAAGCTGTCATTTTTTGTTTGTAGGTAGCCCAGTGTGCTTCCAAAGGAATCATCTCGGGGCTCCCAAAGTTTGCTATTAGAGGAAGTGATGATATAAATACCGAAACAGGTGCACAGATGTAACTGGGAGTTTCTCTAATGTCTTCCATTTCTTCTCTGAGTCACCCGCGTTTGCCAGATAGCATAGATCTTCATCCTTGTAAGGGGATTTTTTGTAATCTTTCACCTGCAGTTAAGATAAAGACTGATATTTGTTTCAATTATTGATCAAAGCTTTCAACTCTCACAGCTTCCTCCAATCTTGTTCTCCTGTGTTCCAAGAGCCGAATCAAGCGTGCAGGTTCTCATCTGCTACTGTACAACTACAGTAGGTTTCTTTAAGAGGCAGGTTTTGGTGCGTGTGTGTGTGTGTTCCCCAATGTACTTGCACACTTCAAAATGTGCCATTAAGGGAAAGCTATTCATTGCACAACAATGCATGCACAGCAACTGTGTCACTGGGTTTATTTTTATTTTACATCTCCTTTGGGAGATGGTCATTTCTTATGCGGGTAAGAGGTGGGCGGTTCTTTACCCTTTTTCCAGCCTCCGTTTCTCCAGTACAGCCCAGTCTGGTTCTTTACTCCACCCCAGCTGCTTTTCCTTCTCGACTGAAGCTCCAGGGTGATTTGAAGTCAAGAAGTGGCAACCCACCATGTCCCTGTACCCAGTACCATACCCTTTCCCAAAAGTTGCACACATTTAATAATGCTGGAGTGTTTTTAATACCTGCAAACAGGTTTAAAAATGCCTTTGCACTGCAGTAAGAATAGGGTCTGGTTTGATCGCTCTGGTACAGAATGTCTGGTATCCTTTTCTTTTTAGAGGATGTGTCTCACTTTTTAGTTTCCTTTTGATGTATTTTGTGGCAGAGGATAAAGAGAGGATATCTTAGCATCTGGAATAATATATATAGCTATGCAAATTATGCTTTATGGACAGGAAAGTCAAGGCAGGAGTTAGCAAAGCAGTGCCACGATGACATAATTGCATGCGAAACGACAGCAAGACGACCTTTGATTGTAACATACTGCTTTAAATACCGCTTTTGATTGCAACGGTGGGCTGGGTGTTATCCCGCATGGGGAGTTTTGTGTTTGCAGGCTGGGGAAGGAGTGCGTGGCAGACGGCATTCTTCCTTGGGGTTAGGCCCAAAGAGAGGAACAAGGAACTCACCTGAGAATTGCACGGCATCGCACGCTTTTGCTCTGGTTGCCAGCCACACCCCGCCTCCAGCTTTCCTGGCCATTGGCCGAAATCAGTGCCATATTTGCTTGCGGACGGGGCTGGGCCTGCCGGGGTGAAGCCCTCCACCTGGTTCCTCTGGCAGGGTTGCCATCGCAAGTGCCTGCCACCTCTTGAGCAAGCTGAACTTGCCGTGGGCACCTGCTCTGGGAGAGCCAGTGAAAGGAGCAGTGGCAGCTCAGGACGCCTGCCACAGCTTACGGGCTCTGAGGAGTGCCCCCGTGCTGATGGCCATCCTGGTGTGCTCAGTAATGTCACGAAGGACGTTCCAGGCTGGATCAGGATCCGAAGAGGGCGTAGTCTGCTGGTGTAGATGCCTTTGGAATGGTGTGCGGTCCTCAAGAGAAGCAGTGGGACGTGACTGGCGGGCTGGGCCAGAGCCACATCAGTGGCATTTCTGTTTTGTTCTCTCTGCATATCCACCCCCCACAGCAAGCGCAGGCTGGATCTGGGCAGCAAGTGGCCCAAAATTCGGCAGCAAGTGATCGGTGTGGTGGCACTTAAAAGCAACCACGACACCTAAACTACCGTGTTGTGGGCAATACTGGAAAACCATGGGGCTCGACTCTGCGTGGTTGGGTGTGCATCTCTCCGTGAACTCGCATACTGGGTTTAATTGGGAAATGCAATTTCTGCTTTTTCCCAGAGGAGGGATTGTGGAGATGGAGCTGGGCTCTTTCCGTTTTCCATGACCTGGCTAGCTTGGGGCTGTGGAAGGGAAGATGACAGACAGCTGCCAGTCACTACAATCCATGATCCTACCTACCTGGTTACTTATGCTGATCTCTCACTGTCAGAGCAGGACCACAGTGGAACCAGCTGCCTATAGAGGTGGCGGACTCTCCCACACTGGAGACATTCAGAAAGAAACTGGGCAGCCCTCTGAGTAGAAGGCTGTGAATGGGTGTCCTGCAACAGCAGGGGACTGGACCCAATGTCCTTCATGGCCCCTTCCAACTCTACTGTTCTGTGATTCGGTGCTGCGTCGTGGAGGAATCAAGTGGTAATGCTGCATCGTGGAGGAATGATTGCCAAAAATTGTGTTTATAGTCCGGACTTATCTTCCACTGTGATTTGGTTAGAGGACCAGGTATGTGAGCAACCCCTGCTAGCACCGTTCTGACTCCACAACTGTCACTATTCACATCATTTGACTGTAAGATCAGTTTATCCAGAGTGAGCTGCTGCGGCGCCCGGAAGCAACTCAGGTGGACACTGTCGTGCGGACTTCCTGTTGGCTTTCACCAATTTGGTCCCAGTGTCTTTCCATTGAGTCGAGTGGAATTTGTGTCCGATTTTGCAGGAATATGCAGAAGACGCCTTGTATTGAGCTAATAGTTCAGCTCTTTTACCTTTTCCTCCCCTTTTTCATTTCTGAGGTTGTGTCTTCCTTGCATTCACTTAAATTTGCTTCCTGTCGTGACTCTGTGTATACAAATTCAGCAAAGCTGAGATCTGTTAACTTGGCCTTATTTTTCCAGTTTGCATCATTTCCCTTCGTTTTATACAATTTGCATCTTGGATTATTGAGAAATGTAGATTCTTCCCCTCCCTCTCCACACTTCCCCTTAGGAATTGAGAGAAAGCAGAATGAGGCTCAGAAATAAAAGTGCTCAAAGACTGAAGTTGGGACTGTGCTGCACTTTTTGGACCTTTTTGGACAGTAGAAGGAAAACGTGTCCGCCACAGATCTGAGTTTAAGCAACAGACACAGCGTAGGAACCATTGGCGGGTCTGGATAGGGTATGTCAAGAGTGAGCTGAAGGGAATGCCTCAGGCAGGGCATCACTGCTCTCCTGGGCCAATGTCATGCAATGACACACAATGCAATGGTTGAGCATAGTCCTAAATGAAGAGGTGGCAGCAGCCAGATCTTTCCGCCCATACACCAGTTTCCCCTTTCTCTTTTTGCTTAGGATTCCACCACCGTAAAGTGAAATCACGTAAATTCATCAGCATTTACACAATTTTGTCAGGTCTGGACTTTACTGAGCTCAGGGGCCCCTTCCAAAACAGCAATGTTGCACCTACTCCTTTCTGCCCTTGTAGTTCCCGCTCCTGAACATCAGCAATAACACTGCCTGGCGTGTCTGTGTTGCACATTTTCCTTGCCATTCTCAGTTTCATTGGCTGCCTCTCCAGGAGGAGGAAAACCTGCCACTGACCTGCTTGAAACAGAGTCCTGATACATTGCTAAGCAAATATAGAGAGGGTTGAATCAATTGGGAAATGGTCAAGCAGAGTTTTAACAGACTACTTTGCAAAGCCACAGTCAAAATCCAGCAGATCCGTCAGGAGCAGGTCTAGCTAGAGCTATCCGAGTCCCATTCAGGGCTAAGCTCATCAGGCTACTTGTCTTGCTTTCTAGAAGTCCCTTTCTTCTTGCAGAACCTTCATCGGTAGCTGAACACTTCGTCTTCAAGGAGTTTACGAGGGTGCCTCTCGGGACTGTGATGCGCTCAGCAGCTGGGTGGCTGCTTGACATCTTTCTCTGCCTCAGAAGCTGAGCTTTCTGCCTCTTGAGGAGAGATGAAGGCATCACTCTTGAAAAGCCAGGCTCGTCTTGGGAAGGCCCAGGGTCCTCTGAGCCAACCAGCTTCCTGGAGATAGGGTCTGAAGGTGCAAGCTCTTTCTCTGAAGAGCAATCCTCCAGGAGAAAGATACGGTGGTGACACGCGATCATCGTGCACTGTGTTTTGTAATGCAACTGTTACACCAACACTGGGAGTGATCGAGGCCTTCTGTTGTTTTGGTGGCAATCACCCGTGCTTGGTCACACCTAGTTCTGGCCTACAACATGGGCAACCAAATTCGTTGTTCAGGCTACCATTGCGTAGGAATACTGGGTTTGGAGAAAGGAAGGCCATGTGGTCACTAGTAAATTTTCTTGGCACTCCAATTTGCTTGTTAACCTTTTTATTGTTCAGGACTGGATTGCGGGGTGGTGATAATTAAAAAGAAAAAACATCCAGATTTGACATCCACATTGAATCGGTGAAATTGTGCAGAAAGGAAACACTCTTGCTCTATTTTCAGGAAACAAGTTAGCCTATGAGAAAAGTTTGTTTGCGGGCTAATACCCAGGTATAATTATGTTTTGGAAGAAAGGAGCTTCTTTTTTAAAAAATAAATTAATTAGAAATCAGAGGAGTAAGAGAATTGAAATCTGCTTCAGTTGGAGGTTTTGCTCAATGCTGGAATTCTCCTTAATAAGCTGAAACATTCCAGGGCTGCCTCAGTTAGCGGCTGGGTGCAGAAGTTTTTCTCAGGGGGTAGACATCTTAATGCGCCTGTAATTATCATGTAATTATTTTGTAATGTGGGATCAGAATTTTTGCATATATGGCATTCTTTCCGTGAAACTTGAAAATAGTAGTAACAAAAAAAAGTTTTGATTCATTAACTTGGCAATCTAGACATTTCAGTATTTCAAAAGAGGCAGCGCCTTCGCTTCCATCCACCCCCTTTTCAATCCCCTACTCTTGATACATACACAAATATTTTGAAACATTTTCATGGCGAGTAGCTTCAAGGTAAATAGAATAATTTAATCCTGTTTCGTTGAATATTTATCAGTTTCCTTGTTGGTAAAACTACCTTTCAACACAAGTGTCAAGTGGGTTGCAATTATCATCAAAGCTACTAGGTACAAGTAACGGATGGTCTTGTCGGTGAAAAGTAAGCACGTTTGTTTCATAAAGGGAAAATCTCGGGAAATGAGGCTGTTTCTGGGCGCTAATGTGTGCTTTCTGTCTCTGCCATTTAATTTCTCAGAAACAGAGCTACAAAGGGTTGCCTTTGACAAGCTGAGTTTCACTGAAGCTCAGATTGGGGGAATAAATTACTCCAGTGGTGTTCTTCAATATAAATTAGGGCTGTCAAGCCAGGGAATGTTATTAATTAAATAACGCAGTTGGGCTTTGCATTTATTGGATTCATGCCCCGTCTTTCTGTGTAAATGCTCTTGAGGTGGCCTACAATAAGCAATAAGACACAACCATCTCCACACCACTCCAGCCTGCAAGGTGAAAACAGATGGAAAGGGCAGTATCATGAGTGAACAGGCTAGAAATGCGATTGCCAGAGTCTCTTTAGATATGAGGCATGGACAATTGGTGGCCTTCCAGATCTTTCTGGGTGCAACTCATCAGCCCCAGGCAGGATGGCATAATGGGAATTGGAGGCCAAAACATCTGGAGGGCCAGGTGTTTCCAACTCCTTCCTTAAACACTGGTTTGGGGCCTGGAAGTGTTTCTCACCACACAAATGGACTTGTGAATAGCCAAGTTCTATGGTTAAAGTTGGTACCATCTGTATCAAGTCCTTCCTAGGTGTGGTAGGTTGGAGGCTTCTTGTCTTGTCTCTTCAGCCTGATATTTGGGGTGGGAGTAGGTTGTCCCTTTGGAGACCTATATTTGGATTAAGTTCATCCTGTTGCTGTCATGGGTTTGATGCAGTTTCTATTGATTGTATAGTTTTGGAAATAAGTGAAATATAAGTGAAATCAAGGGTTCCAATCTGTATTTGGTTTGCAGGAAGAAAACCGTATTTTTTAAATAGAAGACAATAGTTTTAATGATCCTATTCCTCATGGCAAGAAGAGCTTATTAATATATATACATTTTTCATTTTTGAGGTTCTTCAACTGAATGATTCATTTTCGCTGACAATAATAGATCCGCCTTGCAAACAGGAGGACTTAATTTTCTATTCTTCTGTAGTTGGTGGGGTTATGTCTCATGCGGTTAAGGAAAAACTGATGTGGAGTGGGTGCTTGAAATTTTTCTAGCTGCCTGCTCTCCAGTAGCAATAAGCCTGGCTGGGTTTTCTGGTTTTTTTTTAGTGGCACCTTTGTATATTTTTGTAAACCGCTCCAAGAAGCTGCGGAATCAGCATGGATTTCTTTCTAAAGGAAACCTATTCCCTAGGAACAATCCTTATACGTGTAGAAAACGTCTCCTATTAAAAGAAGAGGGGTTTTTTTTATGGAATTGGCACTTGGGGTGAGGGAGATCTAGTTATGGGAAAACTTTCTGAGAACAAGAACTTAATTTCTGATACCTCACACTCCCTGTTTCTTAAGCCCAGATAATTATAGTTTGTACTCTTAAGTCTGGGTTACTCATGCATGGAGCGTTTCTGATTTCTCCTTCCAACCGTGGTGCTTTGTTCCATGCCACCTGCTTTCCTCATGTACCTTCTGATGTACAGGGCAGACTTTTCGGAAGGGCAGTGGTAGAGTCCACTGTGCCGCCTTTTACAAAATTCAGCCAGTTTTTTGCATCTAACAGTGAGACTGAGAAGACCTTGCTTTGCTACTCAGCCTGAAAAGGTAAACCTAAGTGGTTTCTGTGCAGGCTCTTCTGAGTTAAGAATTGCAAAGCACTGTCCCTGGTATGAATGCTTAAGGTAAAGTAACACCTGTGGGGAATGTTATCTCTTTAATTGGGAAAGACGCTTGCGTCTGGGACAGACGTCCGTATATGCCCGACCGCCCTTTGAGATCTGTGGGAGAGTCCCTTCTCCGGGAACCCTCCATGAAAGAAATTAGGAGAGTAAGTACTCGGAGGAGGGCTTTCTCTGCGGTGGCGCCCAACCTATGGAATTCACTCCCCAAAGAGGTCCGCCTGGCACCGTCGTTACTGGTTTTTCGGTGCCAGGTAAAGACCTTTTTATTTAAACATCATTTTAATTGTTAAAACATATGATCTGGCCAGGGCAACTTCTTCTTCCTTCTCTTTTCTCCTCCTATATTTTTATTTACTTATTTTATACTAATAATTTTAATTTTATATTTGTAACTCAGTGTATTTTTTGTATTTTTGTATTTAATGGTAATTTATTATGTTCTATTGTATTTCAGTGTATTTTATTGTGTTGTAAGCCGCCCCAAGGTTTTGGCAAGGGGCGGCATAGAAATGTTATCATCATCATCATCATCATCATCTTGGTGAGAGGATGCGTGTAGTACTTGGAAAGTGGTGCTTGAAGGGGCAACTCAAGATTTGAGGGGGCATCGGTGGGATGGTGCCTCCTGGTAGACCCTCTCCCACACTTCCGTGAACCTTGGCAGGCGTACCTGGTGGTCAACGGCAAGCAGGTAGCAGCAATGAGTGTATGGCAGCTTGGAGGGAGGGGCCATAGTTGATTTGACAGAGCACCTGCTTGGCACATGGAAGGTCCAAGGGTCAATTTTTTGCATCTTCCAGGTAGGGCTAAGAAAGACTCCAGTTAGAAAGCCCACATAGCCCCTGCCAATCCATGTTAACAGTGCTAAGCCATTGCTGGGATGCAGCTTGGGTATGACAATTACAATTTCTCATAATGTTGCAGAACATAACTACATTGGAGCATTCTGGAGGCATTGTAAGAATGCTGGTGGCTCCAAACTGCCACGTATCCATCAGAAAAAGGAGCCCTCTGGAAGGTCCCTCCTGCTGTGAGGAGTGGATAAAATGTGCTTCCAATAACTTGGTCAGCAGGTATCGGTTAAAACAGGTAGCTTCGTATGCTCAGGTATGAATAAGGGGAGGTGTGGAAGGGAGATGGTCACCTTACAGATGTGTATTTTCCAAATACTAACAGATCAAACAGACAATGTTTCCCATATATTGCTTGATAGAGAAGTAGACACTATTGGTTAATTTGAGAAGACATATTTAATAGGTCTACTTTTTGACAATAACTGCACAAATGGGAAAATTTCAGTTTCAATGAATGCATATGGAAACATCTGCATTAACATGGTACACTGTAAAGATCATTAATGCTTGGGGTATATAATCAGGTGTTCTCTAATGCACTTTTGATGAGGTTTAATGATGTTTGTTGTATGCTTAAAAAAAAGAAAAGGAAAAACCAACTTCCCTTCTTCCTGCCTTTCTGCTTCATTGCGGTAATGACTTAAACCCAGATGGTTGACTCCATCCTTAAAAGACCAAAACAAAAGGTTCTTGAGAGTCACGGAACTCGCTAAGGTCCTTCCACCAATCCTGGGAGGAACTTAGTCCACCCTCTTGGGTTTCTGAAGTTGCTCAGGTTTAGGGATGCTCAAGGATTTATTAGGCGCACATTTTTAAGGAGAGCAACCTGGTCCACACTTTGACTAATGCAAGAATGCTTCTGGATTTTGTATTTTCCTGAATTCTGTGATACACTTCTCTTTTTGGCAGATATAAAAATAAGGATGAATACAGTAGATACATGTGAATCAAAGTGGGGATGGAAATGAAGGGGCACATGCTTTGTTTGTGGTAAGTCTCCACTGCACATGCCACACATCTCCAGGTAGACCTTAGAAAGACCCTGTCTGAAGTCCTAGTGAGGCACTATTTGACCTCCTATGCCACTCATACTGGTTCTGCCGCACCATCTCTCTGCAGAGAGTAGCTGTTTCACAGAAGGGCTGCACCAAAATGGAGGAGCACATGGAGATTTTTCCTAATTCAGTCCCTGGTACCTTCAGACCCCTGTCTTGAACCCTGCCATTCCATATCAGTGGTGCTGGACGAGACACCAACCTAGCTCTGTACTCTGGCACACATTCTTTACATTCAATGGGTTCTAGATTCAGGCTTTGCAGCCCCAGTAATAAGAGTCAAGCATGAACTCTGCCTGAGACCGGGAGAGTCGGAGCAGAAAACATGGTGGTGGATACATTGATAATCTGAGTTGGAGACTTCCTTCTGGTCACCTATGAATAAGAGAAGGATAGAACAGAGATGGCCCCCAGGAATTTCTGCGATGGATGGCCGGGTCTCTGCTGGATTTGGTGCTCCCTGCTGTTTGGAAAAGGCTCCCTTTGGGCACAAAGGGCCCTGTAAATATTTTTGGATTATCCGTCAGGAAATAATGCCATTGAAAGCAACAAGACTGGGTACAAACACAAGGACAGAGGGTGGCTCTTTCTTCTTTGTAGTTCTCCATGGCCTTGACTGGGTTTTTGAGGATTGCTATTCAGCGGATGCCTTTGTTTTTGGATAAGCTGACATTGTCCCCAATATTTCTCTTGTGTAATTTTCCTTTACCTCCCTGTGACTCAGGAGAATTAAACCATTAAGGACTGATTACAATAGCTAATTGTAATTTGCTCAAAGACTAAGGGCAGCAGAGCAAGCTTTATATGCCAGCACACAGCAGTGTGTGGAAATAGGAAATGAAGAAAATTGTGGTCTGACCATCATCCGTTGGTTGAAGGAAACTTTGTGAAACCGTCCCAGCCCCATGTCCACCAGTCAGACCTTTCATAGCCTTCAAGCGCAATGCCTCACTGGTTATACCTAGTGAAGTGTGTGCCCATGTTCTGTTGTTGTCACTTGTGGTCAAGTCATCTCTAACTTACGGAGAATGGATGTTCTCCAAAATGTTCGCCTTATCAGCCCTACTCAGCGCTTGTACACTTAAGGCTGTGACTTCCTTTATGGAACTGATCCGTCTCAGATTTGGTCTTCCCATTCTTCTGCCTTTGACTTTCCCTAGCATGGTTGTCTTCTCCAGGGAGTCTTCCGTTCTCAAGATGTGCTTGAAGTACAGCAGCTTCACTCTTGACATTGTCCCTTCTTTTCATGTTGGCAGCCCTGTGAATGGATGCCTTCAGAAATGCCCTGTCCTTCACAGCCTTCTGTAAATTCAAGGCTGTGGCTTCCTATACAGAATTGATCCATCTTGCATTTGGTCTCCCTCTTCATCTTTTGCTTTCAACTTTCCTTATCATTATTGTTCTGTCCAGTGAGTCTTGGCTTCTCATGATGTACCTGAAGTACGGCAGTTTGCTTCCAGGGAAAGTTCTGCCTTGATTCACTCTAGGACCCACATGCTCATCTTTCTGTTGGTCCAGAAGTGAAGCTTTCCTTCAGCACCATGATTTGAATAATCATGTTTCCTTCCCATCAACTTGCTCCACTGGCCAGCTTTCACACCTGAATATAGTAATCAGGAATACAATAGTGTGAATAATCTTGGCCTTAACTGCCTGTGAAATGTTCTTACTCTCAGTTATTATTTCTAGTTCCTTCATTGCTACCCTTTGAGGTCTCAGTCATCTTCTAATTTCATGGCTACAGTCTCCCTTTGAATTGATGATTGAGCCAAGATATACAAAGCCTGCTTTTGCATGTTAAAGACATATAATTTTACATTGGGCCTGTAATTTAACACCTTTGGCATGCTGACTTTTTCTGTTTCATTCATGGCTCTTGTAGCTATGAAGAGCCATTTGATGGCTATGAATCTGGGCTTTGAAAGATTAGCAAGCAGCACCTAATGAATCTCAAAAGTGAGGCGAGGAGGAGCAAGATTAAAGAGGTAAGGTGTCAGATCCAGGTAGAAAACCCTTTCCTATTAGTGTTGCATCAAAGCAAGCCTCCGTTGGATGAGAGCAAACTGGAGCGTAACTCAGGCAAGACAGATGTGCTGCTGGTTAGTTGAAAGGCAGTTCGGGGAATACGGATTCAGATGGGTGTTACACACTTCCCAAAGACTTCGGCCCAGTGTTTGGGTGTACTTCTGGATACAGCCCTGTCAGGTTTTGCCAGTGGCCAGGAGTGAATTTACACAGGTGAGGTCTACTGTATTCATTCCAAGGGATAGCTGATCTGGTATGGTCCAATATGCCTTTAAGTCTGGACTAGTATTTTCATGTGCTGCAGGAGACCTGCCTTTGAAAACTCCTTGAAATCGTTGCTTGGACTGGAATGCTGTTGCCAGGGATGGTTCTGGGGCAGTAGATGCTCTGGATATAGCTTTTCACTGGCTACTGGTCTATTTCCAGGCGCACTTCAGGCTGTTTATTTTTTATTTATTTATTAAAACATTTCTATGCCGCCCCTTGCCGAAGCCTCGGGGCGGCTCACAGCATAAAATAAAATACACAATAAATTAAAACAATAACAATTAAAATATATACATTAGAATAAAATAAGCCGCCCTGGCCAAATAAAATTCAATAGTATTAACATTTAAAATGCTCCTTAAATAAAAAGGCCTTCGCCTGGCGCCGAAAAACAAATAACGACGGCGCCAGGCGGACCTCTCTGGGGAGCGCATTCCATAGATTGGGCGCCACTGCAGAGAAAGCCCTCCTCCGAGTAACCACCCTCCTAATTTCCTTCACTGATCTCAGGGGGCGGCTGGGCATATATGGATGTAAGCGCTCCTTCAGGTAACCAGGACCCAAGCTGTTTAGGGCTTTATAGGTCATCACCAACACCTTGAATTGGGCCCGGACTTCAATGGGGAGCCAGTGAAGCTGACGGAGAACTGGAGTCATGTGAACATAACATCCAGTCCCCGTCAGCAGCATGGCAGCTCTGTTTTGAACCAATTGAAGTATCTGGACTGTCTTCAAGGGTAGCCCCATGTAGAGCACGTTACAGAAGTCAAGACGGGAAGTTGGTGTTATGACCCATGCACCCATGGCTTGGGACTAGGCTGCCCAAAAGCTTGCACCCATATGTGCTTGCGTGATTTTTAGGAACTTAGGAGGATGTCCATGTGGTGGAAAAACCAGAAAGGACCTTCCTTTTGTAGGAACCTCCTGCGGAGGGAGGCTAGGTTGGCCCCATTTCTGATGTCCTTCCATTAGCAGCCAAAGATGCTTTTTATTCAGGTTTGTTTGGCATGTGCATTGCTGTATTGGCAAAGGCTGATTTAATTGTTTGGGTACTGTGTATCTCTCTTATTGTTGTGATTTTAATTTTTTATGTTGCATTTTAAGTAATTTGTATGTTTTGGGAGAAAACTAGGTTATAAAAAACAAGTAATATATTTGAAGGGAGAAACACTGAATAACATGCACCCTGCAAGAATACCTTGGATTCCCATTTCTATCTGAGCATTCTCTCACCTCTTGCAACCTGTTCTGTGAAGACCCAGAAAAATTGCCTTTTGATTGAAATTCTCTTGAATTTATGATGTCACATGCCTTAAATGTATGCTGCTGTGCTTTAATGACAGAAGCAAGTTTTTGTATCTCTAGAGAGGGTAAATTAAGGTAGTTGTTTAAAGGTTGTTCTTCAAGTTAGCCCAGCTGTACATTAGGGGTGTGTGTGTGTGTTTAATTTTCTACTTTGATCCCCTTAGGAAGAACTCTGAAGTGAAATGCCTATAAGGAAAATTATGCTTTTAAGTTGCTTTTTGCAGCATTTTTATCATCAAGGTGTACTTTTTGCAAATGTAATCGGAGGTAGTGCACTTAGAGGGAGAGAAGTTTTGCGACTTCTTTTGTACAGAAGGTTTTTCTGCACCCTCCTCTTTTCTACACAAAGGCTTTCTGAAATCATGTTGTGCCCTCCCCTCCCCCGCCTTTTAAATGTATTTTTATAAGGCAGCATTTAAATGGGCACCTTTTATTCTTTTTAAATTGTGCATGAGTTGCTTTAAACTGAGGCGGGTTGCAAGTGAGCTGGCTTAAGTGTCGTTCCCCAGGCGCAGACCACTTTTTAGACTTCCTTTATAATAATTTCTGACTGTGAAAAAGGCTTATGAAAATTTGGGTCATCTTCCCCTTTCCCACCTCCACCCATAAAGAATATCCATTATCGGGCTATTCCATTAGGTGTGCTGAACGGGAGTGAATTACCTTGGAGGAGATAGAAGTGTTCTTCAGAGTTCTTTTAAGAAGAAAAGTGCAGCACGGGGAGACACTGATCCTCAGACAGAGTTTGTGTAGCTGTTACTACTGTCTTGGGATCCTGTTCCTTAATTATTATTTTTAAGTTTCTAGCTCTCACTGATGTATCTATAACGTAGAGACTACAATGCCAATTCCTGCAAACTTGATCACATTTTGGTAAAGAAAACAAAGCCCTGCTTTTAAACTCTTGAGTTTCTTTTCTGCAAAATGAACTGTGATGTTGAGTCAGAATTCTGCAACCTGGAGAAGGGGTAGAGATTTGCATGCATTAATCTCCTGCTTCTAGCCAAGGGATGACAATGTGCCGAATATAAGGGCATGGAGAACCCCCTTCAAAACGAACGCTTCTTTAAATCCATGAGTCATGAGGCTGTATATATACTGAAGCTTCTCCAGTATGTTTGCAATTAGCATATATATAAGGCAATTAGCGAGTTCTTGCATGTACTAGGTAGACCCACTGCTAACCACAACCTGTAAATTGCACTGGATAAGTTTTGAACTGGGCTTGGGACCCCCTGCGTCTTACGTCTCCCATGCGGACCATTCAGCAGAATGGTACCTGCCTTGATGGGATGAAGAGCAAGCTTGACTCAGCTGGGAATTGTCGCACAGACTTCAGTGGTATTCTAATGAGCAAGCAGTGTCATCTGAAGAAAGATTGTACTTGTCACTTGATTTCCACCTTTGGAAAGGGGGAAAAATCCTGTCAGAAGAGTCTTTGCAATTTATTATTGGTTCCCTCCATCAAAGAGGGCAGTTGCCTTTCCGACAAAGTATTTCTTGTGCAATGCAAGTCGAACCTTCAGATCACAGGCGCCGAGGTCAGTGCTGGTTAAACACGGAGGGCCTCTGATAGGACGCCAGTCTTGAAAAGCGAGCACTGATTTAAGATGACTTAACAGGTATCAGTATGTTTTGTCTGTCTTTCTTTTTTTAAAAAAGTCATTTCTCATTAAAAATGACGGGTGCTCTTCCCAAAAAGAGGGTGGCAAATCCATGAGCCTGGTGCTCTCCCAAGCAAGCAGAATGGCTCAGCTTTTATCTTTCCTGCATAAAATTTGCACTCTTGCCCCCACCCCCGCCTTTATCTCTGTTCGGGGTTGATAAGAATTTCCCATGGCACTCCTTTAAATTCTGCCCTGTGGCTGTTGGTACAAATGTGGGTGATGCTTAAGTGTGTGTGGATACTTCTGGTCCCCATTACTTTTTTCCTGCATTGTCTTCCCATCCCTGGCAATTATCTGCCTAAGGGTTCAGTTTTGTGTATATTTAGACAGGAAAAAAGTCTCCATCTCCCTGCATAGAATCTTGGGATGTGTAGGACTCATCTAAAAATGTATAGGATTACCTTTAATCTATTTTTTAAAAAAATAATTTAGACACACTTATTTCAAAATATGGGGACTGCAGGTGGCACAGTGGTTTAAACCGCTGTGCTGCTGGGCTGGTTCATCGAAAGGTCGCCAGTTCGAGTCTGCAGAGCGGGGTGAGTTCCCGCTGCTCCGTCCCAGCTCCTGCCAACCTTGCAGTTCGAAAGTATGCAAATGAGAATAGATACAAAGGTGCCACTTTGGTGGGCAGGTAACAGCGTTCTGTGCACCTCGGTGTTTAGTCATGCTGGCCACACAACCACGGAGGCTGTCTGTGGACAAACGCTGGCTCCCTCGGCCAGGAAATGGAGATGAGCACTGCCCCCTAGAGTCAGGCATGACTGGACTTAATGTCAAGGGGAAACCTTTACCTTTTATCTCAAAATATACATTTCTAAATGTGTCCTTTTTCTCTCAAGGAAAAAAAAAGAATTCCTTGATACTTTGAGCTGGGAATTCTTTCAGAATGTTTGGCAAGTGCAAAAGCAAAGTCAGATCTGCACAATAGTTTGGGAGCTGCATAACAGGTCACTTGATACCTGAATTTGCAGCGATCTAATTATTCAAGCATCCTCGTTAATGGCATGTTGTCATCATATGCTTTTTTGTATACAGATACTTTCAGCCATGTAGGATTGGATCAGCATAGCTGCTCTGAGAGGTCTTTTTTGGTATTGCCAAGCGGGCGCCGAAACTGATGAAATGAATAACGATCTGGTTTGGATACAACCCTAAGCCACAGTTTAGTGGGTAAGGGGGTGCAGCTCAAAGGAAAGCCTCGGCTTTGCATGGAGAAGGTCCCAGGTTCAGTCCCAGCTGGTGCTAAGGCGGACTCTTGCCTGAAGCCAGGCGCTGCTCAGTGTGCAGTACTTGCGTAGAAGGACCAGAGGTCTGATTCAGTACAAGACAGGACACCTGGTCCTAAGTGACCTGCAGAATCCTGCTCCCAAGCTCCCCTCCCCTTCTCTGGTGTGGCTGCAGGGAAGGGCTGGTACCACCTCCTGCCATTTTAAACTAAGCACCCGTCATTCTTTTATCTGCGCTGGAAGCTGAAGTTAGTTTAACTGTGGACTATCCAAACAAGGATAAACCCTCCTTTAGACCCAACTGAGCGTGTGCATGACTTACCAATACGGGCAGGGTCCACATGCAATAATCAACCCTCGTTTAAATGCATGTGCCTTGGGTTTGCACACTCCCTCCACCTGTGTGGTCCACCTGAGGTCAGAAACAGCAGCTTTCATTCTAAAGCAGCCCCAGTATGCTGTTTTGACTAAACCCGGACAAACTGTGGTTAAGTTAAGCTCTGTTTTTCATCATGGCTTGCTTGAATTAAACCATCTATGATTCTTGATTTTGGTAAAGTAAACGGAGCTTAAAATGAAGTAGATGTTGCTAGTGTCTGAGTAGGAGAATGGAAAGCAGTTGGCTTGGCATGCTGGACACGCTGAAGGAGTTTGATCTTTTTAACTTCTGATGCCAATCTGACTCATCTGGGGACCCAAATCCTTCCTCCAGGGTTCCATAGATTACCTCACCCCTTCCTTTGGCCTGGCTCATATCTCTGACTGTCAATCATTTGGTGGTTTCCAAACACGACTGGCCAGCTGGCTGCCTTCCTTCTTTCCTTCCTCCCTCCCCCACTCCCTCTTTGGCATTCTCTGTTCTACCTTCAGTTACATCCACCATTGGAATCAGTAACCAAGTCTGAAATTCATTTTGGCCCTCAGGTTAAAATTGATTCCACGTCCATGTCCTGGTGTCTACAGGCAAAGCCCCTTCCTTTCCGAGGTTCTCCTGTGCAACTCCTGTGCAAGTTTCTAGAGCCAAAAAATGGGGAGCAAAACTGCCTTGCCTCTGGTCACTGCTAGAAATGGGGTGCTTAAATGTTGGGGGGACCCCAAAGAATACTGCAGCCCCATCTTTCTATGCAAAGTGCCCCAGTTTAGAATGGACTTTCATTCATTCCACCATCACTCCTGCAGCCTCTCACAATGATGGGTCCATTGCTAGTCAATAAATAATTTGTTAAAAGTGATGTGGTTTCTCAGTGAGTGGCACACGGTTTGTGCCAAAGCGCTGGTGCATTTAGCAGTTGAGTTGCTGTCCCTTTTGCGAAAACAAACAAACAAGAACTCTGAGCTGCTCATGTGCATGCTAGCAGAAGAAATTGCTGAGTAAATATATACACACACACACACACACACGTGCGCGCGCACATATACTCATAGATAATCCTAAAAATTTCCATAGAAATTGGCTAAGTTATTATTGATTCACAGAGCACGACAAAACATCACTGCATGAATTAGCAAACAGCTGTTTCTAATTTGAGTTTAGAACTGTACACAGAGGAACTTGTTTTAGTGTTCACTCCTTTCATTTATAATGAATTTTAATCACCGCTACAGGTGAGAAAAATGTAGAAACAAGCTTGTATCTTGTGGAAGAAACAAAGGAGAGACAGATGCTAACAGATTTACAGTCTGTGATAAAAGGAATGTTTTGGTACACTTTACATGTAATTAGGGTGCAGCTGTTTGCAGTCCCAAGTCCACGATGCACAGTAGAATATAGTATCTGCCGCTGTTCCAAAGGGAGCACAGAAAAACAGTGATTCAACCCTGAAAGCATTTAGTTTATTCCTCGATCTAACATAAAACTTTTCTCTTCCGCCCCTCTCCAAGTCATTTATCGCCGTGTAATGCAACTTGCTAAGGAAGATAGATTGGGGGAGGGGGTCACTGCACACAGATTTCGATCTGTTCTATAAACGCTCTAGATCTATGGGGTATGACATTGAATCATCAATGGCTTGCTTGCTTATTTGTTTATTTTATTCTATTTCTGTGCTGCCCAACAGCTGACATGCTCTGGGCAGTTTGTAAGAACTCATCAAATACAATGTAAAATACAGGCAACAATAAAAGGTCCCTACAAAATTTAAAAAACTGAATTTAAACAACCTGAATTCCCAGGACAGGTAAGATCAAGCCCTATTAAACAGCTGATGGAACACCGCTCCATGTACTATTTAAAGCAGTTAAACGCCATGGCATGGAGGGAAGTCCTAACTCAGCACCAAAAGGGTAGTAGAGTTGGCATCTCAGTGGAGCGCTTGTTCCAGTGCAGTGTGGATTACTGATATCGGGGTCCGAGTCCCCAGTTGGCCTTGCAGCTCACGGAGTGACTCTGACCAGGCACAGATTCTCAGCTCCGCCTCCCTTAAAAGATGGCTGCTGTGAGGTCTCGTACTTATGAAAGCTGCCACAGGCTCCTCAGAAGAGGGGAGAGGCAGGAGAGACGTGCAGTGCAGTAAGAGCAACAACTGTAATTGGGGATCTGGTGCTGGAAAGGCTGCCTTGCTTGTCCCCAGCTGAGGCTCCCTTGGACAGGCCAACAGGAGGAATGTGCCAAACGCTGATCATAGTGTCCACATGGATTTGGAGAGGCATGTGTAGTAAGTAAGAAAATATCGAGTAGGTAATTAACAGTGAAAAAAATGATCAGATAGGAAAGTCTGACCTGCTGTGGTGTTGGCACCATTTGTGTGTTGTTGTACACATCCCAGAAAATTCAGCGATTGGGTGGTCTACAAATACCATACTAATACTACTAGTAGTATCTGTAATGGTACTTGCTGAATTCTCTGTGCTAATCCATTTTGTACTGTCAACGGTCAGTTGAGGGATGTGAGCAGTTGCTGTGTGGTTTAAATTGGGCATTACGCTTGCTAGATAATTCTCTAAATCATCTTTTCATAACCTGATGCCCTCTGGATATTGTGGACTAAAACTCCCATCACCATTTCCTGCAGCTATCATGGCCGTATTCAGCGTATCTGGGGATCTCCAGGCTGTGGAGAGCTGCTCTAAGGGCAGTGCTAAGTACCGGAAAGTTCCAGGGCTCAGGCCCATTGGAGGAGAAGAAACGTGTATGCTTATCCGCATATGTTCTAAAGTCTTTCTATGTGGCTGTAAAGGGCATCGTTTCCTAAGAGCATCCCTCTTTGTACAAAGGAATGTATGGACAAGGAAGAAGGGGGGCATTGCAAGAAGAAAACTCAGGCAGAAAGTTCGGGGAGAGGGGCAGCAGGAAGTGAAGTACATAAAGGAAAAAGCCAGATGCAGCCAAGTTCTATGCCATTATTTCAGCAAATGCCCATGGGCATTAGGGTGGTGGAGTAGGAGGAGGACTCCAGCCCTAGTAGGCTGTTTCCCAACACTCTGCTGGCTGTCCTAAAAGGTATCTCTGAACTAACCAGATGTATGATTTGTTTGTAGGCCATGGTTGGGAGATTAAGCTTGCCTGCAGCTAGATCAGGTCCTAGGATTACTTTGTCCATACGAATGTCTCACTTTCTGAATATGTGCTGAAGCAACAGCTTGTCTTTGTGGTTGTTTTGAAGCAAAAATTATATCATGGCAGTACTGTTCCTCCATCTGGTGCTTGCCTTCAAACATCATGGCTGGAAGTCATTGCTTGACCCACAATATTGGAAACTCCAGAAGGATGCTGTCCTTTAAGATTTCCTACAAGCCATTGTGACAGAAAAGCAGCACAGCTTAAATTGGAAGGAGAACCATGAGTGCGCAGTGCACAGCTAAGTGTGTGCATTTGTTCATCATCACTGAAATAATTTAAACTAAGCATTTGGCTCTTGTAACCTTGTTGGCAGTGTATGGCTGTGAGAGCTGGACCATAAGGAAGGCTGAGTGCCGAAGGATTGAGGCCTTTGAATTGTGGTGCTGGAGGAGACTCCTCAAGTCCCTTGGACCACAAGGCGATCAAACCCGTCAGTCCTAGAGGAGATCAACCCTGACTGCTCTTTAGAAGGCCAGATGCTGAAGATGAAACTCAAATACTTTGGCCACCTAGTGAGAAGGAAGGACTCCCTGGAGAAGACCCCGATGCTGGGAATGATGGAAGGCAGAAGGAGAGAGGATGGCAGAGGTTGAGGTGGCTGGTTGGGGTCACTGGAGAGGTGGGTGTGGGTGGACTCCAGGGGATGGTGAAGGACAGGAAGGCCTGGAGGAATGTTGTCCATGGGGTCATGAAGAGTCGGGCACGACTGTGACTGAACAACACCCTTGTTCGGCACCTCACAGCAGCCGAGTGTGGTTGCCATTGACGGTGAGAATGTTAACTAAGCAGTGCGTTTGAATGCAGTGGGATAGTCTCGCAACACAAGCCTTACATTACGGTTTAACCACCGGTCACATTGTCTTTCTGTGTTTCCCTCCGCAGTCTTTCAAATAAAATCACAAACATCAGTATCCAGTGAAAGATTCCATCAACTTGTGTGCTTGAGTATATGAATTAATCTAGGTGGAGCACAGCAGCGGCTGGAATGAGTCCAGTGGAGTCTCTTTTTTTAAGCCCCACCCCCACCCCCCAGGGTGGGGCAGAAATTCAGCATGAAAGTGGCTGGAGTGGAAGCACCAACCCTCCTCTCCCAATCCAAAAAGAGCTGTGCACGCTTGCAGGAGAGTGGACGAGACAGTCCAGCATTATCACTGAGCCGTGCACGAGCAGTGGAGCATTCACCTGGGCCTCTGGTATGTGCTTGTAGATGTACATGATCCAGGCCTGTAAGGAGATTTTGTGGTGGAGGTAGCTAAGTAGGCAAATACTCAGCCAGCATATAAATTCACAAGGCATAATTAATTTATGGGATTCACTGCTTGTGTATTAATGCATTTTCCTTGCGACAGGAAGAAAGGCAGGATATAAATGTAACAACAACAACAGCAGCAACATAATGTTTTGTTGTTTCTTTGTGTGAGCAGCCAGGAGATCTTTTTGTTATGGGGTGGCTTATAAAGGAAAGGTTTAACATTATTTAATGGTCTTATTTCTTAGTGAATAGTTGTGTAGAATCCTGTCCACTTTGTGCCCTTCAGTGTGTTAGTAAGTAAAATGGTGAAAGTGGATTATTATTATTATTATTATTATTATTATTATTATTATTACATTTCTATGCCGCCCCTTGCCGAAACCTCGGGGCGGCTTACAACATGATAAAATACATTGAAATACAATAGTACATAATTTTCCCCAGTCTGCTTGCCTTGAGATGTTTTGGCTTTCAGCTCCATCAATTCTGGAGGACACCAGTTTGGGGAAGCTTGGGTAGAGGTTAGGAAGTTTACACACACACGCACACACAATTTTGTATACCAAAAAGGGTTTCAGACTATTTATTTATACATACATGTATTAATTAATAGGCCACCTATAACTGCTAAAGCTTAAAATACATAAGCAGCTTCCTAAGCAGCTTAAAATACATAAACCATATTAACAAAATAAAGCACATTAAAACCAATTAAACCCCAATGAAAAAAACATCTAGGAAAGCAATATAAAAAGGGTCACAGCATTCAGGCTAAGTGTTAAGAAATTGCCTAAAAAGGTAGCTCTTCGCCTGGTGCCGAAAGGAAAATAAAGATGGTGCCAGGCGGATTTCCCTTGGGAGGGAGTTCCAAAGATGGGGAGCAGCAGCGGAAAAGCCCCTTCACTCAGTTGCCACCCCCTCTTCTCCCTGAGGGGCGGTTCTCGAGCCTGATCTAAGGGGGTGGGTAGGTATATATGGGCGCAGATGGCCCTTTAGAATATGCCATGCCTCTCCCATTCCTCTTTGGGATGCCCAGCAAACACCCTTGCAGAGGATGTCGGTGCAGTCGCTTGTGCAGCAGCTGTGGGAGGTGGAAGGGACCTGATCTTGGTGCCCCAGCTCTGAGGCTGGCATCATTTGGAGCTGTCCCTGCTGCTGTCTAACGGCTCTATTAATGAAGCATATCCTACCCTACACTACTAAAAACAGAGGATATGTTCATTTTTCTTTCTCATCTTAGGAAGGCAGCCCAGGAAATATTTTGGTGCAGGCTCTTCGTTGCTTCCTGGGTAAAATTGTGTACGGAGCTGAAGTTCATCTGAAAGATAAATGGTGCTCAAGCATGATTTATATGACAGTTTGGGCCAAATTGCTCTTATTAGAGGAAGAAATGCATTTACTGGACTCATCCCATCTGGAATTAGCTCTTCAGTGATGAAGATGAATGCCAGCAGCCATGTAAAATGCACTGAACATTAAGTTGCTAAATGTTTCTACTGTTTAGTGATTGATTATCGAGTTTGTCCATGGATGCGCCTTGACCTGCCCATCTATCCTAGGGAAGGCTTGGATTTGCAAGCCCGCTTAGTTTTTCCCCCTCCTAATTACGTTTATTGAATCTCTTTCCCCCCTTTTCATATTTACTCTGTTACATGTGTGTACTGGATGACAAAAGCCTTCTGCTTGTCACATGATTTCCCTATTTTGGAATAAGCCCACTCTGTAGGATTTGCTTTTTTTAATGGCTTTAATCTCTTTTTGGAAAGTGATTTTTCCCTTTCTCATTCTGCTACATTAGTTTGATTGCATTAGTGTAGAATTAGTATTCCGATGGACAAGAACTGTTATCCAACCCTTAACAGTATTAGTCTCCCTCTCAGTGCCTCTTCCATATACAAAATAAATAGATAAAGTAAAAATAAAATGAAGTAGTTTGTTAGCTGCCCTGGCTCGGGCCTGTTTCCAGGCTGGAGCTGATGCAGCTAATGGACTGTTTCATTCCATTTCTTTCATTTCATTATTAAGAATGCGGAGTTTTACCTTTTAAAGCCCTTTATACTTAGGACAACGATAATGAAAGATTGTCTGTGTGCATATGTTAATATCTTCAGCAGAGGACTGTCTCTGGGTAAGGTGAATGTTCATTCCAGAGAGAATTGATAGAATTGCCAGACGTCCAGTCCAACCTCCTGCTCGATACAGGAAATCCAGAGCTTTCTACCTCCGACAGATGGCTGTCCAGCCTCTGGCTGTAGACTTCCCTTGAGGGAGAGTCCATCGCCACCCTTGGCAATTATTTCCCTGTTCGCATTGTCTGAAAGTCCCTGCCAATGTTCAACTGAAGTCTGCTTTCCTGTAAGCCCCTTAGATCTAGGCTTTCCCTCTGAACCATCCAAGAACACCTTTTTGCACTCTTTTATCTGACGGCCCATCATCTATTGGAAGAGTCCTAGCATATCCCCACACAGTCTCCTCTTCGTTAGGCTAAATGTACCCAATTCCTTCAACCTTCCCTAGGATTTGGTTGTCATACCCTGTAGCAACTTTGCCACCCTGCCCTGCTCTCCACCTGTTCGAATTTGTCCCAGTCCTCCTGAAGGATGGAGAGCCTCCCATGTTATCTTTTCAGTCTCTGGCAAAGATCTCTTCCGTCTCCCCTACCACTGGATTTTTTGATGCAGCATTCGTCCTGCTGAGCATTGCTTTTCAATGATTTTGCAGCCTTTTCGGGTTTTGTGTTTACCATGCTTTGTTTGATTTGTTTAATTTGTGTTTGAACTCTTTTAGTGTATCTCTTTTCATGTAAACTGCCTGGGGCAGTTCCATTGAAGGGTGATATAGAAATACCTATATTAATTAATAGAGAAATAAATGGAAGTGCCACAACTGAGCTGGGGGATGGAATGTAGGTCAGTGAGAAAACATAACTTTGCTTGTGGAAGGTCCTGGATTCAGGCCCCAACATCACCACGGAATAAAAAAGAATTGGGTAGCAGTTGATTAGAAGACATTTCTCAAGGACCATGCAGATCTGTGGTTAATAGAATAGACCACCCTTCTACCACTGGGGCCTGTTCAGGACTGTTGCTGGGGTCTGTGAAATTCCCAGGCAGTGTGGCTATCGGCTGGCTGGAAATGACCCGAGTTCCAGTCCAGCGCACCTTCAGGGCACCAGGACTGTTGTGAGTTGATCTTGGAAATACCTTCTGATGAAGCAGGCTCCTCTGTTCCTGAAAGGAAGAGCCTTGCATTCAACGTCCAGCAGAACCTTTGTGGTCTTCCCAAGGGATGAGAAGAGCTATGTGGAGCCATGAGATTATTTGGGTGCAATTAGACTGCTGCACTAGCTGAAAGATTGTTGAAACAAACTTTCCTTAGGAAATGCAGAGAGACAGTGGCTGGTGGATTCGTTTGGCTTAATTTTTGAACCCTGTGTAATGGCTAGATCTCCAATTGCACCCACAAGGTGGTGGCACTTGTTGTGGTACTTGTGGGTACCCAATTTTCATAGAACAGTAGAGTGGGAAGGGGCCAGAAGGCCATCGGGTCCACCCCCTGCTCAGTGCAGGACTCGCAGTTAAACCATCCCTCTCAAATGGCTGTCCAGGTGTATCTTGAATGCCTCTAGTGTGGGAGAGCCCACCATCTCCCTGGATAATTGATTCCATTGTTCTTCTGCTCTAATAGTCAAGAATTTTCCCCGATATATGTTTAATTCTTTCTCAGTGCACAAATGTGGATTTTTATGAAATGCTCACCACCTTCTAGTTCTATACATTGACTTCAGCAAAAGTGAGTCAGATATCCAAGTAAATAACTGCAGTTGGCATCTGTTGAGCAGCTAATCATCTGTGAGCAGCACTGTATGGTCCTCAATGCATTCCAGTGTGAGAGGAGAGTGCTTTTACCTCCAAATTTTGGAATATCTGTCTTCTAGCCATCCCAACCATATGCCAATTCCATTTGTCAATTTCATGCAGCAGGTTAAATAACTTAATAAAATAATTTAAAGGATGCTGATATCTGTGAATATTCAAGGTTCTTCCTGTGCAAGATTTATCTGGGTAATAATCTCCTCCCGCAAAGATACTACTGCTGGGCATGGCCAAAACATAGGTTAAGCGTATTGACAGTAATTCGCTGAATTAGGCAGTCCGTTATTCAAGAGACGTTGCTGTGTCCAGCAGACCTGAAACAGAAGGTCTTGCTGAATGAGATGCATTGTCATTTCCACAGAGGTGACAGGGAGACACCAACTTGGCGATCCACTGATTAAGCATTTTGTACTGGTACCTGAGCTGGTTCTCAAATTCCTAAGTATGTCCCTGGATCCAGGATGATTAGTGACTCCTGACCTAGATAACTGGTTTTCAGCTGGTAGGTTAGGACATGCAGATCTGGACCTAAAGGCTTTTCCTGAGAATAACTCCAGCCTTCTTTCTTTCTTTCTTTCTTTCTTTCTTTCTTTCTTTCTTTCTTTCTTTCTTTTCCTTCCTTCCTTCCTTCCTTCCTTCCTTCCTTCCTTCCTTCCTTCCTTCCTTCCTTCCTTTCTTTCTTTCTTTCTTTCTTTCTTTCTTTCTTTCTTTAGGATGCTCTTGGAGAGAGAAGAGCTGAGGGCAGGGGAGCCAAGGAGGAGGATGAAGACAGTGAGCTTAGATATTTACAAAATGGAAATGAGATCCATGGGTGGGTGGTTGACATCACAGGTGGCCCTTCCAGGTCTGAAAGACAAATGGTCTAGAAGAACCTTCCCCTCGTAGATCCTGTTAGATCTTTTGGAGCACAGCTCCTGGCATTCCTTACTGTTTGCCATGCTAGTGGGGACCAAGGGGAGCTGCTGTCCGAAACATCTGGAGCAACTGGGGAGTATCAAGTTTGGGATGGATGGTTTGGAATTGCTGCATAACATGGATGGAATGTGAGGCGAGGATCGCTCCCAAAAGCTTTCTATGGTGTTCCCAGCCATTCAGATGGTTGGATTCGGGAGCCAATCCATGCTTGAGAAGTCTCTGGACACACAGGAAAACGTGGGAAGATTCTATTGCTTTGTTCGTTCCTTATGCTGGTTTTAAGCCTTGGCACGTAGACCTGCAGCCTCTGGATTGTGGTCCCTGAATGGCCATCACCTCTGAGCTGCAATCCTACACTTACTTCCCTGGGAATAACCCCTGTGAGATCGATAGGAGTAAACATTGCATAGGATTTCTCATTTTAAGAGCAAGCCATTGTAATGTGTTTTGCAAATCTTCAGCCCTTAACTCTTGCAGGGTTGCATTTCGAAGCACTGGCTCAGTGAATTCCTGCTTTTAATAACAAGATAGTGGTATGAAGTTGCCGGTTTTAAAAATAAGGAAACACCTTGAGAGCCAATTCGCCATTTGCTGCCCTAGTTTAAAAACCCCCATGTGCCTCCCCTGTCCTCCCCCCCACCAAATCTGCATCCCCCTTGAGAGGCCCAGCTGGCGTGAGTTGGGAATTAGTCTGTGCAGTGGTTTGCTGGTCCTTTCCTGCTGAATCTAATCCAGGGAGCAAGCAGCCAGCTGTATCCTTCCAGTCAGAAGAGCCCATTAATTCAAGTCCTTGGGGGCTGAAAAAGCAACCTCCCCCTTTCTTTCTTGGTGAGAGAGGCCCCCTGTGACTGGAGCTGGCGTGAGAGCGAGACAGAGGCTGTCCAGGGCAAAGCTTAAAGCTTGCTCGTTACGGGCAGTGTTGTTGATTTATAATCTGCAGAGCTTGGCTTAATTTCTCCTCTGCACAAGATATAATCCTGCATAGGTGTGGGGAGCAGAGTTGGGGCTCATGTGATGAATCGGACAAGTCACAATTTAGTCTTTATATATTCTCTCTTAAATACTCACCAGGTTTTTCTTCTGTG
Source organism: Varanus komodoensis (assembly GCF_004798865.1). Lineage (NCBI taxonomy): Eukaryota > Metazoa > Chordata > Lepidosauria > Squamata > Varanidae > Varanus > Varanus komodoensis. The sequence goes on along the minus strand of NW_025335550.1, from coordinate 5,135,365 downwards.
GCAAGAGAGAGAGCCATCCTTAGCTGGCTGCATCTTTTAGCTTATTTAATTTTACGTTCTTGACTATTCTCTCTCTCTCTCTCTCTCTCTCTCTCTCTCTCTCTCTCTCTCTGTGTGTGTGTGTGTGTGTGTGTGTGTGAAAGAGAGAGAGAGTGTGTATGCTTTTTCATGGATCCATACCCAAAGCAGTTTACATGAAGAACTGACAGTAAAAAGAAAAGAAGGCATAGCAGGAGAAAAGATAATAAAAAACAGCAGAGTGGAAAAAATTAGCTGCCTAATGCAAGAATAAGCAGAACTTGGCAATAAAATGCAGGGCTGGAAAGTTCAGATCTTATTATTTGTGAAAGGGCAGAGAGGAAAGAGAACGCTATCCCAGATGTCTGAAGGTATATGCTGCATGTTGCTAATTACATTGCATTTATATCCTGCCCTTTTCCCGCTTGCAAAGAACCCGGGGGAGCTGACATGGGTCCATTTTATCTTCACAACAACCCTGTGAGGTAGGTTAGGGTTAGTGACTCACCGGAAGATCTTCATGGCCGAGTGGGGACTCAAACCTGGATTTCCCAGGTCCCCAGTGCAGCACTCTCAGCACTGCACCGTGCCGGTTGATGGTTCTCCCATGGCACAAATCCTGATACATATCATTTTATTAGATTTATAAGGAAGGCACCCAAGAAAGCACACATGGTTGTTCCACTATACAAGTGTTAAAGCTTCCAAGGGGATCAGGCCAAATGGAAAGATTCCCCAAATGTGCTCTGTCTGGGATATAATAATAATTAATAAGTCTTATTAATTAACAAGTCTTATTAATTGCCAATAATTAAGTCTCCATGTTACTGAGAGGTTATGACTGCCCATCAAATGATGTACCCATACAGCCCTATCACAGTTCACACAAAAGCCACACTATCCTCAGTGGGGGTACTCCTAGGGAACAGTGTGTAGGAACACAACCCTAAAATACAAGTGAATGCATCCTATGCTGTATTGGCAGTAGGCTGGGATACAGTAAGACCTGAATGCCGAGCATGCCATAAAATTTACTTTCATCCTTCTTCTGCAGACATGGTCCCCCACCTCCATTTTATCTTCTCAACAACCCTTTGAGGTTGATTATGCTGAAAAATAGGTCAGCCTGGCAGTTCCCTAACCAGCTGCGGAAGGCAGTCTTGGGTCTCTCTACTGGAGCGAACGCCGATCGCTCTGGCCTTCTCGGGCCATGGCGAGTATAATAGTTGTGGTCCAGTCCTCGAGAAGATCCTTCTTTGTATGGGCACATTCCTAATCTTGCATAGACATGGAACAATCCCTTCTGAGCAGAACAGAATGAGCCTGAGGTGATGGAGACAAATGTGGCACTCCCAAGTTGTTTAGATGACAATGTGCGGATAATAATTGGCATCTTAGCAGTGAGCCCAGAAGCAGATGGGACCTTTTGGGAAGGAGCCTGTTAAATTTTAGCAAAGTAAGACTAGGCTTCTTTTAAAAAGAATGGTGGGAAAGGGGACAGATGAGAGGGAGGGAAATGATCAGTTTTTCTCAAACTGGACTTCTGCACCCCTCTAAATTGGGGGGTGAAGACAGACAGTCTAAAGTGGGGTAGGAGTGAAAATTAGGAAGCTATTTTTTACGAAGGCAGATCTCAGTATTACCTACTTATATGGATTGTCGGTACCAATCTAGGGTTTTAGATGTGTCTTTCACAGCTTTACTTGGAAATGCCAGGAGCCACAAAGCCAGTTCTATGATAGCATAATGGCTTTTCCACTCGAAGTGGCGGTAGAACAGATGAGGGATCTGTGGTCAAGCCACTTCTAGCCGTCCTGGGATTTTCTTCCCCCTGTAAGCCTTCCTGTTGTTCTGCTTCCTTCCAAAGCTACTGCTAGCCTTCCTTTGGATAGGTAAAGGCACAGATTCTTCTGATGTGTAGGCAGCCCATTGTTGTGTGCCTAGGAAACTGGATGGGGTTCTCATTCACCAGGATACTTGATTTTGTTGCATTGATGGTACCCTGTTCCTTCCCAAGAGCTCAAGTTGAGATCCATGGGTCTCTGTTCATCTTCTCTTTATATCCTCACATCCCCCCTCCAGTTAAGTTGGCGGTGAATGTCCGGAGGCATCGCGGTTTGCTTCATGGCTGACAAGGTGTTTGAACCTGAATCTCTCTTGCTCCTTATCCAACTTTCCACAGTGGAGCTCTGTTAGAAGGAGATTTGATAAGAGAATCTTGCTTGTTCTCCTAGCTAGCCTGCCAAAAGCTCCTATGTTGCCCTTTCCTCATGGCAGATTTTGTGGTTAGCAGAGTAATCTTGGGTCGTGCTGTGCTTAAATTGCCACTACTAGAAGAAAGAAACTTGAGCTAATCCTGCTGCAAGAACTTTGCCCTTCTGGATTTTTGGGGGCTCCCTCACAGTTTGGGAACAGGTGACATAAACAGACAGCAGGCCAGTTTTTAAGGAAAAAATAAAATCTTAGTATCTGTGACATTACAGGGCAGGCCTGTTCTAAAGAATGCAATCAGATATTCTTTGGTTGGCCATGAACACTGAAAATGGAGAGTCGTGTGCGTGCCTGTGTATACCTTGATGATTTTTGGATCATGTAAGCAGAAGCCTCAGAAGAGGTGGGGAAGAGTCGGGTTGCTGAGAACCAGTTCTGGGCTGGTTTGCATGACTCCCAACTGGTTGACATGGCGCAGTAGCTTTGTTAGCCAGCCTGACTTACCTGTAAATAAATAAATAAATAAATAAATAAATAACTAACTAACTAACTAACTAACTAACTAACTAACTAACTAACCTTGCTGGATTCTGGTGTTGCCTAAACCTTGACAAGGATGGCTTGTTGGAGTGGTTAACAAGCCCCCCAGAACCATGACCTCTTGGAGGGCTGTGGCATGGCTTATTCCCATTCACTGCACAAGCTCACTTGTTGGGTTCAGATGATATGGTGGGTGGGAGGGGGCTGAATCGGCAACTTGATACATGTGGGTGTAGTTCTGATTGTGGGAACAGGGTCGCTGTGTGAGCTGGCTTGCCTGGCATGACGATGGTTAATGAGTCAGGGGGGTGTCAACCAGCCTGCATGTGCCAGACTTGTGCAGACCTAATTGCCATAATCATGCTCGCAGTGCGCATCCTCCTGCGTCGTCATCTTCTGAAGCCAGTGAGGATGATGGGTGGTTAATCAATGGACAAGCCACCCTCCCAGGGTTTGGATGGAGCAAGAAATGGTGGCAGGGAACTGGAACGATAACCTGGGGCCCATGGGTGCTGCAGCTTACCTGTGCTGACCACGAATACCTGGTCTCCCTTTCTTTCTTTGTCCACTTGTCAAAGATGTGAAAACACGAGCAAGGCAAACACTAGCAGTGAATATGATGGCAACACCAGCTGTGTAGGGAAGTCAGTCCTTTTGAGTTGAGCTGCCCTTTTTCCCCTTTTGCAAGGGAATAGGCTTTTGCAAATTGGAAATTAGCAACACGATCAGTGTCTCAGCCTTAGTCTTTCCTTACAATGTGGCCAAGGTCTCCCAGCAGACCTTCCCTACGCCATGGCAGTGCCAGGCCCTGGAACCCTCGGCTGTGGCATCAGAGATGCTTGCCTTCTCTGGCTGCTGCTGAAATAGCTCCTGTCTTGCTGCAGAGTTGGCGAGCACAGATGGCATGAAATTGGCACTGACGCCGAGCTGACTCCGACCACAGAGAAATACACCTTGAAAGTTAGGTGCGTAGTGTGGAGTGCTGTCCTCGCACCGCAAGCAGGGGGCACCTGTTTTGCTGCTAATTGATGGCTGAAAAGTCATTGGAAACCTTATTACCCTTTTGAGCTTCTGACCATTGATTTCAGTATCATTTCAGGTGCAAGTGGGCTTTTGGGAAATTCATCGTTTATGTCACTCTGGTATTGAGTGATTCTCTCTCTCTCTGTGTGTGTGTGTGTGTGTGTGTGTGAATGAGAGAGAGAGAGAGAGAGAGAGAGAGAGAGAGAGAGAGAGAGAGAGAGGGAGGACTGTAGCTGCCTCAGTGCAGCCTTTCCCATTTTGAGGCAAGGTTGAGAAGGATTTTCCAGGCTGTATTATTTGAAATCTGTTCCAACTAGTATCTGCTGAAAAAATACTCACGTACGAGCATTTAACGCAGCAGCTCTTAGAAATGTTTGTATCGCTCTGAGGCATGTTGTGTTTTGTTTTCTTGACTTGCTGTTTATTGCTTGGCAGTGGAGTAGACAGGTGTTAAGCCTGCTTGGGGGACAGGGGATGGGGAGGAAGGAGAAATTACTTAGCATTAATAGTGATGCTCTGTGTTTGGCATGTTTATTTTTTTAAATGGATTTGTGCAGTAGGCTATCTGCCTTTTTCCTTATCTTGCTCAAATATCCATTTAAGATTCAAGAGGCATTGGAGGCATCGGTTCTTTTGGTTTTGTTTTCCTTCAGCAGTTGAATCTTCCTCTCTCTTTAAATACTGTAGTAGCAGAAGGGGCCATAGTGTTGTTGAATGGCTTTGTCCCTATTTTCACAGATGCACTGGGAATTGTTTTTAATCTCCTTTCTGCTTTCCCATTACAGATGGCGATGACGACCCACAGCTCTCCTGGGTGGCTTCATCTCCCTCCAGCAAAGACGTTGCATCACCCACTCAGATGCTAGGAGATGGGTGTGATCTCGGCATCGGGGAGGAGGAAGGGGGGACCGGCCTGCCGTATCCCTGTCAGTTTTGCGATAAGTCCTTCATTCGCCTGAGCTACCTTAAGCGGCACGAGCAGATCCACAGTGACAAGCTACCTTTCAAATGCACCTACTGCAGCCGGCTTTTCAAGCACAAGAGGAGCAGGGACCGGCACATCAAGCTGCACACGGGGGACAAGAAGTATCACTGCCACGAGTGTGAGGCAGCCTTCTCTCGCAGCGACCACCTCAAGATCCACCTGAAGACGCACAGCTCCAGCAAGCCCTTCAAGTGTACCGTTTGCAAGCGCGGCTTCTCCTCCACCAGCTCTTTGCAGAGCCACATGCAGGCCCACAAGAAGAACAAGGAGCACGTGGCCAAGAGCGAGAAGGAGGCCAAGAAGGACGACTTCATGTGCGACTACTGTGAGGAGACGTTCAACCAGACGGAAGAGCTGGAGAAGCACGTCATGATGCGGCACCCACAGCTCTCGGAGAAGGCCGATCTGCAGTGTATCCATTGCCCGGAAGTATTTGCGGATGAGAACGCCTTGCTTTCCCACATCCACCAAGTCCATGCCAACAAGAAACACAAGTGCCCCATGTGCCCAGAGCAGTTCTCTTCAGTGGAGGAAGTCTACTGCCACCTGGATAGTCACCGGCAGCCTGATTCCAGCAACCACAGCATCAGCCCAGACCCCGTCTTGGGCAGCGTGGCCTCCATGAGTAGCGCCACCCCAGACTCCAGCGCATCCGTGGAGCGGGGCTCCACTCCTGACTCGACGCTGAAACCACTGCGAGGGCAAAAGAAGATGAGATCCCTGGAAAGAGAAGAGGGGCAGACCTGGTCCAAGGTTGCCTACAGCTGCCCGTACTGCACCAAACGTGACTTCAACAGCCTTGCGGTCTTGGAGATCCACCTGAAGACCATCCATGGGGACAAACCCCAGCAAAGCCACACGTGCCAGATCTGCCTTGACTCCATGCCCACCTTGTACAACTTGAATGAGCACGTGAGGAAGGTGCACAAAAACCACGCCTACCCAATGATGCAGTTCAGCAACATCTCGGCCTTCCACTGCAACTACTGTCCGGAGATGTTCGCGGATATCAACAGCTTGCAGGAACACATCCGTGTGGCACATTGTGGACCGGGCACCACAGCTCCGGATGGCAGCAATGCCTTCTTCTGCAACCAGTGCTCCATGGGCTTTCTGACAGAAGCCTCCCTGACCGAGCACATCCAGCAAACACATTGCAACATAGGAAACTCGAAATTGGATTCTCCCGTGGTCCAGCCATCGCAGTCTTTTATGGAGGTCTATTCCTGCCCATATTGCACAAACTCGCCCATTTTTGGCTCCATCCTCAAGCTAACCAAACATATTAAAGAAAACCACAAGAATATTCCCCTGGCCCACAATAAGAAGTCCAAAGGGGAGCAGAGCCCGGTTTCTTCTGATGTTGAGGTTTCGTCCCCTAAACGGCAGCGACTCTCTGCAAGTGTCAACTCTGTTTCAAATGGTGAATATCCTTGCAATCAGTGTGAGCTGAAGTTCTCCAATTTTGAAAGCTTCCAGACTCATTTGAAGTTGCATTTGGAATTGTTGCTAAGGAAGCAGTCCTGCCCTCAGTGCAAAGAGGACTTTGATTCGCAAGACTCACTCCTGCAGCACCTCACTGTCCATTACATGACGACCTCCACTCATTATGTATGTGAGAGTTGTGACAAGCAGTTTTCATCAGTGGATGATCTACAGAAGCATTTGCTAGACATGCATACTTTTGTGTTGTATCACTGTACTCTGTGTCAAGAGGTTTTCGACTCCAAGGTCTCCATCCAGGTGCATCTGGCAGTGAAGCACAGCAACGAGAAGAAGATGTATCGATGTACAGCCTGCAACTGGGATTTTCGGAAGGAGGTGGACCTTCAGATCCACGTGAAGCATAGCCATTTGGGCAACCCTTCAAAGTCACACAAATGCATCTTCTGTGGGGAGACCTTTAGCACTGAGGTGGAGCTTCAGTGCCACATTACAACCCACAGTAAGAAATACAACTGCAAGTTCTGTAGCAAAGCTTTCCACGCTATTATCCTGCTGGAAAAACACTTGCGAGAGAAACACTGTGTCTTCGATGCCAGCACCGAGAATGGCACAGCCAACGGCATGACACCCACCAACAAGAAGGCTGACTCTGCAGAAATCCAGAACATGCTGATGAAAAATCCAGACACGTCAAACAGCCATGAAGCTAGCGAGGATGACGTTGATGCTTCTGAACCCATGTACGGCTGTGATATATGTGGGGCAGCTTATACCATGGAGGTCCTTCTGCAGAACCATCGCTTGAGGGACCATAACATCCGACCAGGAGAGGATGACTGTTCCAGAAAGAAAGCCGAATTTATTAAAGGTAGTCACAAGTGTAACATCTGCTCGAGGACCTTTTTTTCAGAAAACGGCCTCCGGGAGCACATGCAGACCCACCGAGGCCCGGCAAAACACTACATGTGCCCCATTTGTGGAGAACGCTTTCCATCCCTTCTGACCCTGACTGAGCACAAAGTCACTCACAGTAAGAGCTTGGATACAGGAACGTGCCGGATCTGCAAAATGCCTCTGCAGAGCGAAGAGGAGTTCATTGAGCACTGCCAGATGCACCCTGATCTTAGGAATTCCCTCACTGGATTTCGCTGTGTTGTCTGCATGCAGACGGTCACCTCAACTCTCGAGCTGAAAATCCACGGAACATTCCATATGCAAAAGTTGGTCGGGAACTCGGCGGCATCATCTCCCAATGGCCAGGCCTTGCAGAAACTCTACAAGTGTGCTCTGTGCTTGAAAGATTTCAGGAACAAGCAAGACTTGGTGAAACTGGATGTTAATGGGCTACCGTATGGTCTGTGTGCTGGATGCATGACAAGGACCACCAATGGACAATCCTTGGCCATGACCGCACCGGAAGTTAGCGAAAGACCTTGTGGCAGCCTGAGGTGCCCAGAGTGTAGTGTCAAATTTGAAAGTGCCGAAGATTTGGAGAACCACCTCCAGCTGGACCATCGAGACCTGACACCCGAGACCAGTGGCCAAAAGAAGGGTACCCAGACGTCCCCCGTCCCCAGAGTAAGTACAGCCGCATGCGTTAGCTTTTTCATAGTCGTGATCATGCATAGATCTTCAGTTCAGGAGTTTGCGTTGTGCAAATGGCTCCAGCGTGTACTTAAAACACCATGATCTGATGGGGCTATCTCTGTATTGAAAATTCAGAGTATTCAGTATTGAAAATTCTCATGGTGCGTAGCGAGTTTTCACACCAAGGTGTGAATAAATGAGCTGCTACTTGTACAGGCGCACTATGTGAGATCTGGAGCACCACAATGGTTTGTGGAATGTGACTGCTCTACCATTAGTCGCTAGAAAGCACAGGTGTAAATGTAGCATTATCTGTTCAATTTTATTTTGAAGCACCAGGTGCTCGTACTTTTTAAAAATATACTTTAATTTTGCTTCACAGGAATAGGGTTCTTTTGTCAGAACTATTTCACTTAGCTACTGGTCCATTGGGTGGGAAAGGCAGTTATGCGAGCTTAGGCAAACATTGCTAGTTTCATTATCTGTATCCCTAATATTTAGTGGAAGGTGTCATTTTTGTATAGTTACTCTAGATGAAGTTGCAAAGATTTGCAAAAATGGCTTCATCTTCTCTGAGTCGATTGGAAAACTAGATGGGATCTGGATAAAGCATTTATTATTCCAAATGGGTCATTTCACTTAAAACCTCAGATAGAGGTTGACTGGACAATGGTTAAATCATATTTCATCCAGTCCTTATCTGAGTGCGTATGTAATTCAGCACCGAAGAGGGGAAAGCACACACACAGCGGTGGGTTCCATAATGCAATCCATCCATTCTCCTCTCCCAGTGCGCCCAGGTGGCTCATGGGAACTGGACCAGAGCCCATGAAGAGGGGTCACTTTAGGAGGCCAACCCACATCTTGCAATCTTTCCGCCACACCAGCTGCAACTGGATCATGCCAAGGCCTTCCAGACATAGCCCACGGTTGCTCCAGGGGTCCCTTGCCAGCACAGAGCCTGCAGCGCAGCCTGGGAGAGTGAAAATAGTGCCCCTTGCTGTATCAGTTGCAGGTAGCATTTCTGGAGGTGTTCAGAATGCATCCCTCAGCAAGTGTTATATCTACTACGGTGCTGTAGTGGTAAGTTTTGAGGCACATGCTCCCATCCTGCCAGTCCCTGTAGCTGCATGTCCCAAGGAGATGGAGGCAGCTGTGTGGATCCGGATCAAGAAACCAATTCCAACAGCTTTCATCTCTGCCAGGAGCAGGTCTTTAATAAAGCTACAAGGTCTTAATTGCCTACTTAAGACCAGGCCATCTCAAAATCCTTTGTAGGACAAAGGGAATTGCCCACAGCTATAATAAAATTCCCCCTTCACCCCCACCTGAGCAACGGTGAGGATTGTGACTAAGCTCAGAGGGAGCAGCGAATGTGAAGGGAGCAGGAAATTACACCAGTATCCCTGCCATTAGAAAGCGCTTGTGCTGCATTCTGGTTCTTGGGACCCCACTGGCGAATTCTGCACCAGGAGTGCTTCCACCCTGGTTGGTACCAAGGATTCTTTCCCGGAGTCCAGCTAGGATGGAATTCAGGAGCATTCCTAATGGACAAGTTGTCATCTTTGAATTCTGGCCCGAGTGTGGGTTTTGCTTTGAACATGTGTACAGGCAGCTGATACAGGTTCGACAGCAACGAGGAACGCCTTCTGCTGCCCGTCAGTTGTCAAAGCACAGAGATGTCTTTTTCCCATGCAGAAATTAATTGCCATGTTAGAAGAAGTAACATATGAAATGTCTCCTCTGGGAGGGAAACTTGTTAATCTTAAATTTTTTCTTAGTGTTTTGGCAGGTCACTGCTGAGCTTGGGATTCATACAGGAGGAGGAGGAAACTCAGCATTCTAGCTGTAGAGTAGTGGTGTAGCTCACACTTTGCATGCAGACAATCCCAGCTTCAAGCCGAGCATCTCCAGGTAGAGCTGAGAAACTCTCCAGAGCCACTACCAGCTCTGGAGAAGGCAATCCTGAGCCAGATGGGGCAGTGGTTTAGCTCCACAGAAGGCCATTCTCTAGCTTCCTTCTGCATTTATTCAGCCAACTTCATGCCCTAAGAGGAATGGCAGAACACACCTCGGCCTGATGCTGGAAGCAGGCGTTGTGGGAGACGCCGGTAACAGCAGCACATCTTCCTGGCCTTCCTAGGGATGGCTTCTGTCTCAGAACATGGGGCACTGCATGCTGTCCCACCGTGTGTTTTTTCAGCCTGCAAGCAGAAGCCGGTGGCGTTCCCTGGAGGTCAGGAGAGGCACAGCGGATGTTCAGGCAGGATGAGGTGGCATCAGGACTGCCAGAGGGGGTCCTGCCCTCGAGCTTGCCAGTGGCGAGGCAGCGGTGCCCCAAATGGCAAAGCTGCCATCTTGATTCTCGCAAAATGTCTGTGTAGCATCATTCCGGGGCACTGGAGGGGACTGCGAAGTGGCAGTTTCCTGGCCTCCCCTACTCAGGACGGTAGGTGGGACACCTCATTTCCATCAGTGGTTGTTCCTCCTAGCGCACGGAGAGCTCGGTGAGTGCTCAGGTGTGCTGGGCACTGCCCAACAGCCCGGCATCATATCACACCTTTGATGCAAGATACTTTCCCATTGTGTAGTGAAGAGGAAAAAAAGACATGAGGCCACTTCTTTGGGAAGCCATCAGGCACCCTCCAACTCTTAATTAAAACCAAACTCCGTTCTGTCTAGATATTTTCTTGAGAACCACTTTTCTATTGCTTTTTGTTTCTTTTTACACCAGCGTAGATTAAATAGGAACTTACTCCCACATCAGCTCATGACCAGGCCAACAGCTTCCTCCTCACATGAGTTTTTGAAGATAAGTCTTCTGCTGTCATGGGTACTTCATAGTCTTTGCCGTTTCAGCACCTTCCAAGCTGGAAGGTTTATATTTCCCATTGGTGGCGCTTGGAAATATTTCTTCAAACTTCCTTTTGTGGCTTAGTACTTACTTCTCAGTGTCCCAAATAAAACCAGCAAGCAATGAATTTTGGTTGATGAGTAAAGCAGCGGTACAGGTAGCATTTTTCACACCCAGTGACCATTTTTAATTAAGCTCGATTTTACGTATAAAGCTGCCGACTCACTCCGTGCTATTAGAAGGTCCTTTCCCCCATCTGAGCTGGGAGCCCCCATCCGCACGGACGACGTATCCTCTTGTATGTGTCGGGGAGGATAGAGCTGTTAAAAGTCTGTCTTGTAGATCTTGCTGGTTGTGACAATCTGTTGGGTTCAAAGGATTTCTCAGAGCTTGAAACAATCCGAGCGAAAGATTCTTTGCTTTGTTTCACTCACTGCTTTAGCACTGCAACTGCATAGGGGCTCCCTTGGGGTCAAGCAAATCGGTGGCTAGATCTGCTTCCAGCTGTGATATACATCTAATTCTGCAGAGAATAAAATACGGAATGGAAACACCTCTCCCTTCAGTGTGAAGCCTCATGAGAGTTCATCATCCAAAACTACTTATTAGACCCATCATAGTCTTTCTACTTCTGGGTTCTTCATTGTGTTTCACATTCCTCTTAAAGAGCAGGCCTGTGCTTTTATGCCCAACTAATTCCGATTTCATATGACTGCACACACAGAGGCTAAAATACTTCAAGCTCTTCTGTACGTTTTTCCCCCTCCTTTCCTCTCCGCAACTGCCGTAAGTGGAAATTGTAGCCATCCCCCTCACGCCTACTTTTAACGGTGTCTCTTCAGCGAGAGCTTCCATACCTCCTCCTCTCTCAGGAGAGAATTTAAGTTCTTCAACAAAGTAAATGCTTTGAATCTCATCCCAAGAGGGCAGATTTCTTTTGTGAAAGATAATGAAAAAATCAAAATTCAGGCCTGCACCAAATTACACATTACACAGGAGCCTGCGATTGGCATGTATGCTAATTCCTTAGACCTGCTCTTCTACCTTCCCATTATCAATAACAATCCCGCGAGCGCTGATGGATGCAAACAATGCTTTTGCCCTTTCTGTTTGTCCCCTCATAATTCTCTGTGGAAACGATCAGTTTGGCCTAATACTGCTTTTAGTCTGGGCTCTGGCCTGCCACTTCAGCCTTTGTCAGCCTTGACATTTAAAAAGAGACGAGTGTGGCCCATTTCCCCTGGGAAGACTCCTAGTGCGTATGTGAAGTTCTCCTTTAGCAGCACAGCTTGAATTGCAATGTCCTCTCCAAACCCTCCTGCTTTTTGCGATGAGCCCTTAGCTATAGTTTTAGAAGCCTGAGGGAGACGTGCCTTGGCTCCCACCTATAGCCGGAAGCCCAGCCTGACCCACATCTTGGATTTCTGCACCACATCTCTCTATGTTCATGTCCCCAGCTGGGGAGGGCACTGTAATCTCAAGGTTGTCACTGCTTTATTTGATCCTTTGTGATCTCTCTGCATCACACACATGAGTTCTGTGCACATGCGTGGAGCTCTCGAATGGAATTCACCCATTCACCCATTCAGAGAAGGAGCATGTCCCCCTTGGTTGTCGTTTTTGGAAGCTGGCGATGGCATTCCTTTTGAAAAGTTGCGAGTCAAAAGAGCCTCACCCCTGATATGTGTGAGCAGGTAGTGAGTGCTAATGAGTGGATGGGATTTCAACCAGCTACAGTTTAGTGTCAGAGGAAGGGGAGAAGGACAGTTTCTTATTCTTCTGTGTTGACCTAGGAGTGAGGCTTAGTTGGCATGTTGCTGTGACCATCGCCACAAGGTTTTGTGTCGCTCAGGATAATGTGCAGCTCTTCCACTGTAGAGTGGAAGGATATGTACATGAATCTTGTGGCTGAATGCTTCTGGATGCAGGAGTTACTTGTTCGGTTTCATTGATATGGGTAGTGTTTGCAACGCAGTTGTTTGGGAACCCATAGAACCAAGGGTCCAGAGGAGAGCAGCAAAAATGATCCAAGGTGTGGAAACACTGCCCTGTCAGGACAGACTGAGAGGACTGGGCATGTTCAGCCTTGAGAAGAGAAGACATGATATCCCCCTATAAGTACCTCAAAGGCTGTCACAAAGAGGAAGGTCAAGCTCTCTTCTTGCTGATGCCAGAGTGTAGGACATGGAATAATCAAGTCAAGTTGCGACAACCCAGATTCAGGCTGGACATCAGGAAAAGCTTCCTCACTGTCAGAGCAATGCGACAGTGGAACCAGTTGCCTAGAGAGGTTGTGGGCTCTCCCACACCAGAGACATTCAAAAAGAACCTGGACAGCCATCTGAGTGGGATGGTGTGAATTGGTGTCCTGCAACAGCAAGGAGTTGGACCCGATGGCCTTCATGGCCCCTTGCAACACTACTCCTCTGTGATTCTATGATTCTAAGTGAGGCTTCCACCCAGGCCAGTAGGGAGTAGCACTGTTGCTCACACTTGACTTTGGCTGGATCAGGGCCAGCAAATGCCAGATGTGATCATGTGGGCTGAGCAAATGAGTGTTGGGGTAATTAGGGCAAATGAACATGTTTCTTCAAAGATAATTAAAGTCAATTATTTATCTTTTTCACTCTGGTTCCTGTGCACACAATAGCAGTGATTCTGAATCAGATTGCTCAGAAGTAGCCCCACAGATCTGTAGAAGCTTTGAAAAATGTAGTCAGAACTGCTGAACACTTATATCCTTTCCAGAGAACAGAAACTTTCAGTAGCTTGTTAAAACAGTTGCATCAAAAGATAGCCAGACAAGCTAAATTGAACAACATGCTGTTCTCTGTTTTCTAATCTCTTGTTGATTTGTAGTACAACAGGTAAAATGCAGTTTATATTCAGCCTTCCTTGTGTGTGTGATGCAAACCGAGCAGCCAACAGCTGTCCAAACGCTGTTCCTGCTCTATAATTCTTGACCAGTTCCTCTTTGTTTTTCTTTTTTTCTTTTGGAACATTATTGATTTTTTTTACACTGAGTGTAACAGTAGAGGATTAGAAAAATATATAGTCAGAGAAGAAGCTACATTGAGATTACATTAAAAGCAATAAGAGTACATGTTTCAGCGAATGCCAGGATATATTGATATTGTAGCTCAAGAGGGAAAGAGCCTGTTCAGAATATAGAAGATGTTTTGGATGCCAGGAATCCTCCACTAATAAGTACACCTCTGAAATCCTGCAAGGGAGGCTTAGGGACTCCTGAAAAACCTGGCAACGAAGCCATGAGTGCGTTTGCATGACGCAGCAATCCACTGCATGAAACCAGCCAAGGTCGGTCACCATGTTATCCAGGAGAACTTGTTTGGGTGCAGCAAGGCACCCTGACAAGCCATGGCTTGTTCTACAACTTGTTTGGCATACACTGGATTGTCATGTTGTTTGACTCTCACAGAACAATTTCATGGTGAGTCACAAAAGGCCATCCCTTTTCATGGCTCCGTTTCAGAGCTGTTTCTGTAGTTTCACGACAGCTGTCAAAAAACCTCGAGAAGGCGACTGAACAAGACGGAGGAAACAGTGCCACATTAAGCAGGTCAACCCATTCTGAGCTACCCTGTTCTGTCACCTCAGACTTGTCCCGTGGGCCTCCAGATGTGACGGACTGCAGCACGCTGGCTCGGAATGACGGGAACTGCGATCTCTTGCGTTAGAAGGGCAACAAGTTGGGGAAAGCTGGAATTGATACTTTTAACACAACATTCCTTGTATATATAGAACAAAAAAGTCCCAGTTCCTCCAAATTCATTCACTTACTTACAATCTTTCTCTACCTCTCCATGTTCAAACAGATTCTGGAACAGGGAACTGTGTGAGCTGAAAACAAATGAAATAATAAAAACAATGTGCTCAGAGCTTAAAAGAAGGCCGTGACTGGTCAGCAAGGAAAGGTGCCCTAGAAAGAGAACACTGTGCCTACCTGGCCTCCCGAGGCAGGGAATTTCATAGAAACGGGGTGGTAGAAACCTCACTTCAGCTTTTAATTCACTGGCTGACCTCAGTTAGGTTGCTAAACAAAGGCAGCTTCCTCCTTTCTTGCGCCTTGTGTCCCACGGGAGTTATCCTGCTGTCTCCATTGCCAAGGCACTACAAGGACCCTTGAAGTGAAATTCTTTTAAAATGCTCCACCAGTGGAGGAAATGTTCTGTAAAACAGTTAAATGTCATGTGTTCTTATGAAGGTGGGTTAGCTGGGCACGAGATCTGCCCTGGGAGGAGCTCCACTCGTTGCCCTGTTGCCCCTGGGCACATCTGGGTGCGCGTGCCAGTGTCATATGGGGCTGTTGTAAGAGGTTTATGTGAGCATTTCAAGGGCTTTTCAACCCTCTTTCTCTGTGTTCCGGGTCACAAATACAGTAGCTTGCATGATGCGCAGGAGGAGGGCTGATTGGGGATCGTGGCCATGTACCGACAGTTTGCTCTAGGTCCCCAGGCACATGTGGAGGGGGCAAGACAACTGGGCTGTGCTGGGCCCTGTGGAACATCTCTGTGCGATGCCCATGCTAATGGCAGCATTATAGAATCTGCCCCGTACCTAGTAAGACCCTTCAGTGGTCTAGCCCAGTAGCTTTCCAGGTCTTATGCAGAGGTCTTTCCATCTTCAGCTGCCTGACCCTTTTTAGCCAGCAACAGCAGGGATGGAACCTTCAGCTCCACCCCTGAGCTGCTGTCCCTTCATATGGACCAGAAAAAGTCATTGGAGATCCTTTTGGTCTACTCTCTTGACCACTCCAATCAGCTTTCCCCAACCAGTTGGTCTGCAGATATGTTGGACCTCAACTCTCAGCAAAGCTAAATGCTGTATACCCACCAGCTGGGCATTTTCCTGAGCAGAAGGCAGACACCTTGCTGTAGAAGGAGTTGCCATGTTCCCTTGGCACCTGCCAAGTATTCCATGCCGGAATTGCAAAACAGGACCAGCATCCTGGGCTAACCCAGTTATAGTGGCTCATTGTGTACCCTTACCATATCCTCTAGCTTCCCCACTCTTATTATCTGCGCATGAATTACTGCAGTGCACTTCAGGTAATCTCCATGGCATTGTTTGTCAACAATAGACATCCCTGCTGTTTGATTTGTAAAAAGATCTGGCCTGCAAAAAGAAAACTGTAACATGAGCAATGGGCTTTAAAAGAAGAAGAAGAAGAAAGAATGGCTTTCCTATCACAGCCATTTTAACTTGTAATCCCTGTATAAATTATTCCTAGATTTCCCTGTCACATCACCAGGAAGACACACCCCTGCCACTCTTAAATACAATCCTCATCTTCTCTGATTGAATAAATGGCTCATGTAATTGCTTCTTCACGCTGCCTCCTTGTTTCAGCAGCTAAGCTTCATTAGTGTGACAATGGAAATGTCTGACAAATGGTGGGAGAAAATCAGTGTCACGTTTCACTGTAGGATTTCCAATTTTTAATTCATGCCTTTACTTCTGCAAGCAAGCCTTGTACTAGCTTGTGTCTACTATGAAATTTCCTTAACGTCTCCACCCTGCACCCCGAAATTACGCTCTTTTCACTCAGAGGTCAAAGCACTCTTTTTACTGCTATGAACGAAGAAGCCAGATTGCTTCAACCATCTAAAGCTGCAGTTCTGGGTACACTTAACCTGGGACTAAACCTTGCTGAACTTAGCTTATAGGATGGTTTTGGGTATTCTGCACTTCAAGTCTAAGCTGTAGTTGGATGTCTGTTCAGCACTTTTTTTGGTTGAATATTCATGACAGCTTTGTTACAAAAGTTTTATTGCTGTTGCAATTCCAGTTCAGATTCACTTCTGGAACAACATTAATATGTAGGCCATGGTGGGTTTTGTGCATAACTGTTCAAAGGAGAAATAGAAATACAAATGGAGTGACTTCCTTTCCATTATTTCATGAACTGATATTTAAATAGTGTTTGGAACATCCCTTCTCCGGGGTGGTACATTGACCCTACTAATATGTTTTTATACTTCTCTGTTAACTGTGTCATTGACATGTAGGGTATCTCATCCAACATGGCTGTAATGTTAATGTAGCCAGATAGAGCAGGGACTTGTGTGTTGTAGCACCTGTGTTGTGAGTCAGCCCTGTGTCGCTTACTGACTGATGCTTAAACTTTCACATCCTGTCTTTCTGGTGCAATTAAGCACTTTGGGTGGCTGGGTGCGGGGACTTAGAGCAATTTAAAAGCAATTTCCAAACCATAGCACAAAATGTTCTACAAATACAGTTTGGAACAAGGGACAGTTAAAAAGTCAATAAAAGCAGCTTTAAAGAGTAGAGGGAATCAATTCTCTGACGACTTCTCAGCTCCAGAAACCAGATACTTAGCACAGGCATAGACAACATGTGGGGCTCCTTTGAGGAGGACTCTGTGGGTGTGGAAATTTGGAAGTTGTCCAGCTCTGACCGAACAGGACATGACTGTCTTAGCCAAGTCACAGGAGGCCATGAGAGGGCCAGGGGGCCAAAAGGGACTGCTGTAGCCTAGGGACAGCTCAGAGAGAAGATACCCTTGTCTCAGCCAGTGTGGTCACGTATCTTTGGACCCTGACGGATTATACCTATCCATTTGCAAAACTTATTTTGTTCTTCCCTATTTCTGCTTTTATTTTGTCTTATTTGCAAGTTCTTGGTCATAGTGGGTTTTAAGCTAATTTTCCATTTAATTTTTAATCAAGTTAGTTTTAATATGAATGCTTTATTGATTAGTTGTTCACAAGCTTATGCTTTGTGAAAAGGCCTCTAATGAATCTTACAGACAGATAAATTGATAAGACTTGCACTTTATGAGGAAGCAGGGTGATGGGCAACTTTGGACCCGAGGAAATGACTCTGGTTTCTAGGTTTCTTCAGGAAGATGAAAACAGCAACAACGATTACTACTGCTATTGCTAAGGGCCAAAATTGCATGTCTTTGAAATGATACTTATTTACACTAGTAGGGAAATACTGGGTCCAACAAATCATTTACCAGGAGTACGATTCCACTAAAATCATTCCCTTTATTGATTTCATTTAAATCCTGGATTGTACATTGGCAGCATTCAAACGTTAACACTTGAGCGTGAGTCTGTGGTCTGCATATTCCCACTGTCCTTTCAGCGCTGAAGGGCACAACTTCTGCTCTTGCTTTAGCTGCAAACCATGGTTTGCTGTTTCATTAAAAACATCATTTGCTTGCAAGCCATGGTCACAAACTACAGATTAATACAGGAGGACGCATAACATCCCTAAATGACTTGTGTATACATGATTAAAATGTCAAGCGGGGAGCAAATTTGAATGAGGAGATTTGTCTTAGTCTAATTTCCATGTAGTAGCTTCATAATTCTTCTCTTGATTCTTCATATTTTTATTGTTCTTGGGTTATTCCTTTTTGTGGGCAGTATGAGTGGTAGAACATTGTCTGTGTGTGGGGGGGTTTGTTTTGTTTTTGCTTCCTAGTGCAAGCAAAGTTCTCTTATCTTACTAATCCCCCCCTTTTTTTTGGTTGTTTAAACAGAAAAAGACCTATCAATGTATCAAGTGCCAGATGACCTTTGAGAATGAGAGAGAGATACAGATTCACGTCGCTAATCATATGATTGGTAAGAAATCTTTCAGTTTGACCATTCATAAACTAATTGCTTCTTTCCCTTTAATCTTTGATGTTGACTCTCCTTGCTAGTGGGTAACATGTGTGCTTCTGTTTTGTTTGCGCTTTGCTTCAGTAAAAGCAGCCATTAAGGCTGTGTGGTTGGATCCCAGGGTATGCTAGCCAGGGTCTGTGTGGGTCAGGAGAATATATTCTAATCTTCCATATCACTCTTGGGCAAGGGAAACCATCATGGCATCATATCAGCATATCACTCCTGGACAAGTGTGTGTGTGAGCTGTTCCCTGATTCTTTGTAGGCTGGGTAATGCAAAACTGTGGTTTGCGCTATCTGTAGTTAAGCCAGGCCCTGATTGGCGCATCCAGATGTACAGCGAATCGTGGTTTAGAGCTGCTTGTCTCCTTTTCTTTCCCGTCTGGTGAGTTCTGAAGCTCAGTCTCATTTTCATGAGGCAGGAGCCTTTAGAGGAAGAGTGGTGACTCTAGCTATGGCGTGTTGATGGTCTGTGAATTTAAACAAAACAACTAACAGCAAGAAACACAAACCATGATTTGCACACCAGTGTCAAACCATGGTTTCAGATCCTGGCTTGTTGCCACCAAAGAAACCATGTTTTTTAGTCAGACTCTGAAAAGCAAACACAGTTTGGTGCTTTAGCCATGTGCAGCCCTACTCCATGTTTTGCTGAGGCTACGCTTGCATCATACTACTTTGTACAGAGAGAAGAAAATCTCCTTTTCACAAACGTTTACGTTCTGTGGTTCTAGGAATTTGAAGAGTGTGGTGTATGTCCCTGATATCATTTGACCATATTCTGTTCTCCTTCCTGTCCCAGTCTTCAGTTTTGCCATTTGGAATATGGGTTTCAGACAGCTGCTTTTCTCACTTTGGGGAAGTACTGGCTTGAGAGTGTTGACGGCCTTTGCAAGGCCTCCACTCAAACTTACTTAAAATGTCTAAGTTGTCCCTTTCCTGTCCCATTTTCTCTGAGGTTGAAATGCAACTTTTGACAAGATCTTCCACTTTATGCCATAAATTCTCCTTTTATCTGGGAGGTGGGGTTGGGGGAGGATGCCAAATAGCTCTCAATGGTTGTCAACCACTTAGAAGCAATTATGCTTCAATTTTGTATGTCATGACATTGAATTGCTCACATTTCCATCACTTAAACGTCGTGAATTTCTGAGATACATTGTCAAAACAAAATGCTTAAGAAGTTTCATTCCAGGCTTCCTGTTTAACTTTTTCTGGTGTGCATGAATGTTCAAGTTTCTTTTTCTTTTGCCCAAATGGTTTGGAATTTTGAATGGTTTTCTTTCTTAGTCGTTCACATTTTACATTCACTGTTCTTGTTTTCAGCAGCAAGGCCCTGCTTTCTCTCAAGCTTGATTTTATTTGGAATGAAACCCAGTAAAAATGTTACTGCAGTCAAAAGGGCTGTATTTCTGGTGCAGCTGTAAGGGTGCTTATTTTCCTTCCAAAGAATGCAGAGAATAGTTTCTTCTCCTTGCCCAGATGTTATAAATATATGTGAAGGCTCAAGAGCTTAGTTTATTTTGATGCATAGACCACAGAGGAGTTCCTTACACATGTCACTCCAGCCGTATGCCGTCGAAGATCCTTCAAGGGCTCTGCAGAGTTCTTGGTCTGTTCACACACAGGCGTTCATCTCCGATAATCATAATGGTTCCCCCCGAACAATTTAGCATTTAAAGAATCTATTCTTCCTTGTTCAGAGCGCCTATTATCATTAATGTGAATTATGCACAAATGTTGAAGGGAGAATTTGAAATGCTGACACTGAAGATTACAGCAAAACCCTTTTCTGGAAGGAAAATGGGTGCTGTCACTCACCATAATTTCCAGAGTAGCGCTAGGTGGGGAGCATGCAGGCAGTGTCAGGGAGGTTAAAATGAAGTTATCTAAAAATGTTTGCTTTTGTGGCAGGTGTTAATGCAATCTCTTGTTTGCAGGTGTGAAGGGTGAGAGCTTTGCTAATTGGACCATGGTGATTTCAGCGCTTTCCCACCGTCTTCCTCCCCCTTCCCTGCTTTTATTAAAATCCGTATCCTTAGGCAGATAGATATGTATTTTTAATGTAAACCTGTGAAATGGAGGTGCTGGCATTCATAATATGGAATGATGCTGCATACACGTTCTGTTACAGGTTTACTCCATGACTGGGCTCAAATAATAAAAGCCTGCAAAGGGTCCTGTTTCACTGGCTCTTCTTTAGATGTGCCACCAACAGTATGGCTACTGTCTCCTCTGTGCTGGATGATCCCATTCCAGCTCCCACCCATGTGCTTCTTGTGACAATGCTCGACATCCAGTTTATCAGACTGGAGGCATGGAGGTGCACTGAGGGTCCTGCTTGTGGCCCGAGCCAGCGGTGCCCCTCTGTCGATTCCTGATGACTGTGGGCCATTCTGCCATACTTAGGTTCAGATGGCTCCTCCGTGTTGTGAAAGTCCATTGTCTCCTGCAACAAGCAGTGGCTGAAGTGGCCCTCCGGTGGAACTACTTGCTGGCCATGGGCTTCTAGAACCCATAATTTAAAATACTGCACATGGAGGGTTAAGGTGTGTGTAATTGGTCAAATACTTCGTCTTACAAACTCAGATCACCACAAGGATCAAATCTTCCTTGCATGGTTGGCACAGTGAAGATTTGCTGAAAACAATGAAGCAGGCCCTGTGTGTAGTACCTGTACAGGTGAGATGTGGGAAGGAAGGTTTTAAAAAGACCACATTAATTTGGGGTCTTTGCAGGAACAAACGACAGAATTCTGTTCTTGGCTAGTTTATTCCATCAAGGAAGCCCATCTTTTTCATTATTCCTCACAACTAAAACAGCTGGTCGGTTAGCCCAGTAAGAAGGTCTTCAGATCTTTTTTCATATTTATGCTCAATGGCTGCATGGCAAACATGCTTGTCTGTCTCTGGATGGCTTCTTGACACCGAAAATCTGATCCGTGATAAGCTTGTCCTTTGTCATTTCTTTCAAATGATTGTGCAATGATTGGATCAGCTAAATATACTGGATCCCCCCATCCCTGCTGGAAGCTATGGATTTTGGGAGCTGATTTGGTGGTGAATGGTGGATGATGTACTCAAACCCTTGGCATTCCCAGGAGTTGAGCTCCTGGGTCAACATAACTTTATTTGCTGTTCACATTTGCTTGCTAGTCTGCTATTCCACCTTTTCTCCACATACCCAGGTAGTATACCTGCAGCTGCTTGCCTGAGTTATCCATCCACTCAAGGGCCTTGTGAGCTACGTTAGGCTGAGAATCAGTGCCCGGCCCAGTGTCACCCAGTTAGCTGCATGGCAGAGTGGGTGCTGGCATCCAAGTCTTGAGACCCAGTCCAATAAACTAACCATTCTGCCCTGCTGACTTACCAGAACTCCTCCCTGCTCTGCCATCCACATCGTGTCTGCTTCCCGCACTTCCCTCACTCTGGTTCTTCTGCGGACAATTTACCCAAGGGCAGGGAGCATAAGTATGAGTGTGTGAGCTCTTCCTGCTTTTGTCATGTTCCCCATCATCAGTTAGAAGCTGGTGGTGAAAATCCTCCATGGGGAGCCCTTCATACTCGCCGAAGTTCTTTGTGAAATCGACAACTCTGCTTTTCCAGGATTCTAAGGTAGGCAGGGAGCCTACCTGGGCAGAGAAACCTTCTCTCTGAAAAGGTTAGCCTTGTGGAAGGTGACTGGACAGTGATGGAAGGGGGTGCAACAAGCACGCTTGTCCTTGCCGGTCCATCTCATGTGCGAATGGTATTCAACATGGCACCCAGAGAAGGACCTCTATTCGATTCGATTCGATTCGATTCATGTATGATTTTTTTGTGTTTTATATGCAATTTTAATGATTGTAAGCCGCCCTGAGGCTCATGCGATGGGGCGGCATATAAGTTGTTTAAATAAAAAAATAAATATGCCGTAGGTATGCGGTGCATGGATCCTGCTCCCCCTCCTCTTTCTCCCCTTCCTCAGCACTGCAACCCTCTTAGGACTGATCTTGCCCTTCTACTTCTGGTTTGGCATGACTGGCTGTGGAGTTCTGCCTTTCCATTAACCTGCTGAACCTGGAGCTTCTTTAGGCACAGATTGAGGTAACAAAAGGGCCTCATTAGGTGCTATGGAATGAGCTGTACTAAATTTATAAGGCAGGAAAGTTGAGATTCCATTAGTTTAAGGGCTGAAATGGTCTGGAGATGGTTTTGGGGACCAGGGTACTTTGCATATAGGAGATACCTGGTTAAATTCCTGGTGCATTTCCAGTTATAAAGACAACCTCTGTTGGATCATTGTTTGCAATAAGAGTAGGCTGACCTACAGAACCTGTTGGTCCTCTGTGGCCAGCAATTGCAGGAGCTGTGGTCCAAAATGGGAAGCTGGAGCTGGATGGACGGAATGCCTGCCAAGCCTGAGGCGGCTTCCACGTTCTTACGGAGGTTCTGCTTCCTCGTGAGCGAGTGGCTCTTCAGCCCAATGAGAATTGAGCGTTTGGGGAACCTTTACGTGCTGCCTCCCTGTAGAAACACTCTCTCTTGTCGTTCCCTAGTCATACGGCGGCATTAATCAAAATAAGCATGCTGGCAAATGTTCAGGACGGCTCGCGCATGATTCTTTGAAAATGTTCCCTTCTGCTTGCTTTTTCCCCACTCTGTGTATCTATCACATATATACACACTCACACACGCATGCAAACACTGCGGCATATTGGGTCCTCGGTGACATTCCCCAGGGGCGGAACAGACTGGCTGCATCCCTAGAGGAGGTATATGGGAAACATGTTGCTTTGTTTTCATACCAGGGCCTCTGGGAAAATTCCTAACGAATGAACAGACCCCCTTCTTCGTTGTGAACGGTCTAGAGGCTATTGGGAAAAAAAATTCCGAGCAAGGCTATTCAGAGTTAAGCAGCTTATGCCTGCCGCCCCCCACCCCAACCCCCAAATCCCCACTTTCCTTTTTTAAACCATCTAAGGATCAGAAGTCCTTCTGAGACAACTTGGCTGATTGGAAGCGCCTTTGAAGCGCATTATAATTTGTCCAAAATAAAGGGATCCACCTTTCCCCCTTTGACATGTTTTGAGGCTTTGGGGATTCTGCCCTGGAGTATATCAAAAAAACATTCTGCAGTTCCAGCTGCTTACCTCCCCCTGCGCTGACCTGGTAATGTTTAAAGTACTTATTCCTTCCAGTGCTCTCTCCGTTAGATGCCTGAAAGATGGTTCTGCTTGGTTACTGACCCTGAAGAGGGTGTGGAAGGCGGTGATGCTGTAACGGGGATCGCAGAAGATGCTCCAGAAGATCCCCTGTGCCAATGGCACAGCGAGCAACGGAGCGGATGATCACAGCTCGCTTGCTGGTTGATGTGGAGGCAGCCCTTTGCCATCCGTGTTCTGGTGCAAAACAAGGCTCACAAGCTCTTCCTTCCTTAATTCTTACAACCTCTGCAAGAAGAGCACAAAGTCAGCTTGCCTCCACTGTCTGGCAGATCCTGGCTAATAGCAACTAAGACATGCAACCTGCAACAACCTGTTGCAGTGTGGAACACACCTGTAAAAAACTTGGTTCCATTTCCCCCAAAAGTCAGCCAGCATTTCATGGCATGTTTTGAATCCCCATATGCCACCCTCAGATTTTTTCCCCCCTAAAAATATTTGGTGCTTCTGAAGACCTTGGGTTTTCCCCCAGTCTGCTATTAGCCCTTTCTTATTGTGGAGCTGTTTTGACTACATCACAACACACACGGCTGAACATATTAAAAATAGGGAACAATGTTGATCTTTGGTATTCACTTGTGCTGCAATCCTTAAGTGACTTCTGCCAAACAAATTGTGCAGAATATCACAGTATAAATGGTTTGACCATCTGGAAGCCAGCCTGTTGCCTTACAATAAATTTAGCTGGAACATAGTAAAGATGGTGCAATTTCATGAAAGTCAAGAAAGATTTTTAACCCTTGGAGTTGTCTTGTGAGAAAAACAACATACAGAGATTAGCTGTTATGTTGTATGTGCTTCCTTTAATTTGATGAAGACACCACGAAAATATAACTGCTTAAAGTAATTTCACCTAAATTAAAGCTTTCTTTGAATTTTTGTGGGTCAGCTATGCTTCTGGTTTAGCCAGTTAGTTATGATACCAAGATTTTTGAAAGGTTCGAAAATCAACTGGACCATGTGGAATAAAAACAGTTCTGTACCATTTCTTCATGGAGCTAACCTTCCATTCCTCTTCATGGTCTCTGTGCATCACACAGATGCACCTGTGTGGTCCAGAAGATTCTACAGCGAAGCATTAGTTTGGGCAGGATCCCTCCCCTTCGTGTTCCCTGAATCCATGGGAGGGCTCCCACCCTTTCCCTCAGTTCCATTGAGACTACCTCCATGCCTGGATTGGGAAGCACTTCTCTTCTCAACTGGAGTATTTTTCCAGCTTTTCTTATCTTTTAATTACCTTTCTACTCCTTGGCTCCCTGCTCAGCCACCATCTCTCTCCAGTCCTAGACCCATTTATTGGGAAGCGAGTTCTACTGATTACAGTTTCTGATGCAAACATGAACAGCTGCATTAATACATTAACAACTTGCTGTATTACTTTGGGTAGGAAGCACATGGATTGTGTGCTATTTATCCTCAGTGCTGTATCCATTTGTGTCCGCTAAATGAACACGTATTGGATATTATTTTCCACTGGGGGCAGAGTGAATGGCCCTGGATGTTCAGCCCAACCTGTCCTTGCACTGCAACACCTCCTTGGCTTTGCAGACTCCGGAAGAATGGCGTGAGAGCTCATCATATATTTATGGGAGGCTTAGAGTCACCCAACATCTTCCATTGATTTAGATCTTTGCAGGAGTTTTGGACAATGGGATGGGGGTAGAACGGAAGGTAGCAAATGATTCTTCCATAAAGTAGCCGCATGTGGTAACCCATTGCATGTAGGGCTTGAGGGGGGCTGTGTTTAATCTGCTCCATATACAATTACACGGTCTCAGAATATATACATACAGTTTGTTTACACACGCACACACACACACACACACAAAGAAAAAATAGCATATGTGATTATTAGCAAAATAGTGAATGGCCCTATTTCCTACAAGGAATTTCCTTCTCTCACGTGGCAAAGTCTTTGAATTGGGGCAGCTGATGATCCTATTGGCCACTGAATACTGAAGAATCGGAAGGATAAAATGTCATCCTTTGTTTTCTTGACCGTTCTCTAGAAAGCCTCCCCATATTTTAGCTTGCTTCCAATTTTCTCAGTTTCAAAAGATGCCACTTGCTAAAATAAGTTAATTTTCACAGATACAGTAACTGATGGCATCCAATGGCTGAGACAGAATTCTTCCAAAGATCTTGCTAATTGGGTGATTGTATCTGTAGCTGTTGAAGCAGGTACTGAAAAGCAATAACCACTTAATGATTAAGGCAATTAAAACTATGGAAAATTGTGATAGGTTGCTTTTGAAGTATTAGATGCAAATGATTGAGATTAACAGGTTTGCTGCTCTTGCAGTCACGGCATATAACATCTAGATTGTCATGTCTGGACCGAGCCGGTGGCTTGTTTTCTAACACTTAATGCTGGAATTCTGATAGTCTGAACACTGCCACCGTGTCCTCCATGGCTCTCTTTTACATGGAAACACAGCATTTAACTCCAGATGTGTTTGATAGGTAGTCATGAGCCACGTTTAAGGATGTTTCCAAACAGTTCCTCGTAATCAGAAAACGCTGTGCTGCTGTTCCATCTTTTCTTCCACAACGGATTTTCCATAGTAGGAGAAAAAAATGGAATGAGCAGTGGAAGAACATGGGAGAGTTATAACTAGATGATGTCATTTGTTTGTTTGTTTGATTTGTCTGGAAGCACTTTGAGTTGATCACTTAATCTTTGTTAACCAGCCAGAGAGCTTTGGCTATTGAATGGTGCAGAAATTGAGTGAGTGAGTGAGTGAGTGAATAAATGCAGGTTTTAACACATTTCCTTAAAGTCCATTCAGCTTTACATTTAGATTCAGGGGATTATTTTTAAAAAGTGGGATTTGTTCTAATTGAAATGTTAACCGGGAAAATCAGAATCCAGTGTCTTGTTTTTATATTAATTTCCATCCTTCCTGCATAGCATTTTCAGAACTACCAAGGAATGAAAAGCAGCCTTGCTGTTCAGTTTAGATTGTGGCAGGTGCCCCCAAGTAAGTGCAGTGACTTTCAGGGTCTGAGCTGCCATGGTAATAATGCGAGAATATCTGCTTTGGAAAGCATAAACTCTAGTGCTAGAATTTTATTTGTCCCACCGTGAGTAGTCCCCAAACTGCATTGAAATCGGTGACAGATTGTATCCTTGCATTGATTGCTACCTCTTCGAGCTCAGGCTGGGCTAGACTGAAGACGTGGCAAGAAGTCAAGGCCTTCCTCCTTACTTGCATTTTCGCTGTAATTTAGCCAGTCCTGGCTAAGGTAGAACTTGTAAGAGCATCGCACTGCAAGTCTCGTCAGGGAGTGCGGAGGGGCGCTTGAAAACTTTGTATAGATAGCAGGTCCTCACCCTCGTTTCACTGCGGACACAGTTGGGAATCTGAGAAACTTGTGAGCATCTCCAAAAACTGGCTTGCATGGCAGGGATGGATAGCCTGGTGAGGTTAGAAACTGGGAAGGAGGGGAAAATAGCAAGGCAGCGGGTAGGAAGGGAAGAAAGAGGCTTGGAGATGGAGGAAGCAGTGTGGTAAAAGCAGCGAGAGCAAGTATGGAGTTAGCGGCTGGGAGGAAGGGGCAAAGAGCAAGGCAAGGGGGTAAATGGGGAGGACGAAGTCTGCCCTGTTGCATTCAAATGTTTCTGTTAAATGTTGTTTTAGGTACTGTTGGAGATCCCTCAAGAACCTTGGTACCACAATGGGGCCCCTTGGTGCAGAACGTTTAGTTCTAAGGTTTTTGGCTTAGAACCTGTTTCTCTGAATGTTTGCTGATACACGACTGCGTATGTGTGAGATTGGTATCTTACCTGTCTATCTAAATTACACTTGAGGCAGTTCAAAGCAGACAGAATATTGCAAGGAGTGGCTTGAATAAGTGAAAATAATAACAAAGCTACTGGCTAAGAATGAAGAGCAGAAATAGGGCAAGGAATTTCATCCTCCGTCTACTAGGTCAGACTATTTCTTCCTGACCCTCAGTATTGTCCATTCTGAGTGGCAGTGTCTCTCCAGCCGATGACCTTTTCCATCACTTGGAACCCCCTGCTCTTAATGGGTCATCCTAAGGGTGGAATTTTGGAGCTCTTGTTGATGCAAAGCACTCACTTAATCAGAAAATGTTTAACTTTGAACAGAAAATGGAGTTCCTTTGAGTTCCCATCTAAAAAATCAGTCTTAGAATGGTTCTCCACCCTTCAAAAGACTCCATCTGCCAGTGGAAGTGATGCTGAGTGGACCAAGAAAGGGACTTTGGGAATAGAATGGATTTCTGTGGCAGATTTGTATGCTGCTCCTTCGCACCCTGGTTCCAACTCGTGTGGGGCTTTCCAGAGGCTATCAATCCAGTCCAAAAACAGATTGCGGATGAGGACAAGTGAAATGGTCTATAGCACATGCAGCTCTTATGGCCTATGAGTCCGCTGCCTTCCCAACCGTTATTTTCAGTGTAAGAGGGCTGTATTTTCAGCACTAAAATAAAGAGGATTACTTCGGGTTGGAGAGATTGATGCCCAGGGCCTCATGTATGTTGGTCTGACTGGGGCCTGTGACTTCCTAGCAGAACGTATCTTGCCTTTGTTCCTCTCTCAAACAAAGATTGTTTCCCTCTCAAATATTAACTGTACCGGCCAGGTATATGGTGTGTATTCCTTTCTAGTTGTTATCTCTGCATATTTGTTCAGAGGAATTTTGAGCAAATATTATTTTGCTTTGCTTCTTTATCTACACTCAGAGTGAAACATCATTTCGTGTAATATATTCAGTCACATTTTCCTTTCCCCTCCCCTCTTCTGTTCTCTCTTTCATTTACTACTTGGGTAATGGTTGCTCAGTTTCTCTGACATTTTTATAGCTACTATGACAACATCCTCCTTTTGTGTGATATGTTCATAATCGGCTGTGATCGCAGTTTTATGTTGCTTTCGCTCCCCAAACTGTGTTAAGATTCCTTTCAGCCTTCCAACCCAATCTTCATAGGCAGTTGTGATTACACCTGTTTAAACATTTTCCTAGTGGTTTCATATTTGCACATAAAGAGAGGAAGTGGTTGATAAAACACCTTTTCTGTGAGTCTTCAGCGTGACAGGACTGAAGTTAACATTAGCAAGTTTCTCAGTGAATTTGGTGTGTTTCAACATCTGTTAACGAGTATAGTAAAAGTGACACTTCTCTTTAAAGTTTGCTACAATGCATGTGCTAACTTACCCTTTTTAGCTCCATGGTTTGCTTGCTTTGAAATGTTGGGCTGTGTGTGCGTGAGAGAGAGAGAGAGAGAGAGAGAGAGAGAGAGAGAGAGAGCGAGCGAGCGAGCGCGAGCCTTTAGAAATGCTTTCTGCTAGACCGTTGATCACTGCAAAGTTGTGTGAATGTAATCATGTACTTTTGCATAATCCCCACAAATTTCCAGCTGGGAAAGGAAGCAAATTTTCATCACGCGGGATTTTCTCTGGACCCTTCAGGTGACAATATACCTTACAGCTCCCTTATATTGAAGCCATGCTTTCTGCTCTGGGAAGGGCACAGAGCAAACATCTGTTTCTTACATGCAGTGGTCTGTTTAAGTGATAGTCAATCTTGTTGTTGTTTTATTTGTAAATCACTTCAGGACTCCTTTTGGTTGCAAGAAGTGTTGCCTAATTGTAATCAACTTAACTAAGCTATTCTTTAAAGAAATCATATGGTACAACCTTCTTGGGACTTAACCCACTTACCAATATAGGAAGGGAACTGCGTGTTATGTAAATTAGTATGAGACAGGAAGAAAAAGCTAGAACCCTTGTCTTCTTGATATGCTAGATTTCTGTGGCAGAGAAATTTCTGGCTTGACAGACCAGACCTGGCCATCCTGCATTCTGAAGATAGCACATCCCTGGAATGGTTTCAGTTTCCTGAGAATCCTTGAGCCTTATAGAGTCAGTGAGTGTGTTTGCCCATCATTCTAAGCCACTCTGGGTTTGCTATGCAAGGAACAAACTGCAGGACTTCCAATAGTTGACTTGGCTTCCCATGGCTTCTTTTCCCACTCATTCATTTATCCTGCTCTTGCAGGTGACCCAGAACACCTTGTTGCCTGGGTAAATACATTTTCCATCCACATTTGGCATGCTGGGTTTGCTGGTTACTGAGGGAAACTCCTCCCACATCCGTTTGACAAATGGGGATTTTGGAGGGGAAGATGGCAGTGACATGAGCGAAAGGATGAAGGGAGGCAGGTGGCTTTGCCTCTCTGGCAGGGTATTCTCTCCAGCCAGTCCCTGGCAATCTTGCTAAAATCACCTGCCAGGTCAAGATGACACCACAAGAAACCAATGGATAGGGACAATCCTAGAACAAGCCATGAGTTCTTGTGCTGGATTGTTTGTGAACAATAAACCAACTGCGGAAACTGTGCTGGGTCTGCACAACACGAGCCCCGATAGCTGATCAAACATGGTGGGTTGTCTTGCCATATGAACCACCTCCATGTAGGTCACGCATGGTCATCGGCAGTGATGCTCTCACAGGAACTGTGGGCAATTGAAATTGGTGTGTCTTTTCCCACAGTTGTTCTTGAACTGGCCGCTGATGTCAGGCGAGTTGTCAGGTCGAGGGTCCTTCTCTTCACTTGTAGGAACTGCAGAGGGGTGAGTGGGTCCCTCTCCAGGTCAGACTCGCTCACTGCTTTCAACGTCCAGGTCTCACTTTCTTGGTAGCTAAGGTAGCTCACCTTTGTCCTCCCTCTGCTTTCTGCTCTGCCACACCTTCAGTGGGTCAGGAGAACTGCAGCTATCCTTTCACTGGACACCTCTCGAGGATCAGGAAAACATATCGTTGCAGCCTTTATATTCAAACCATTATATTCAAGCAGGAAGACTTTCAACCTACAACCTAGCTGAGCACCCAGCAGCCGGCAAAAATTATTTGGATGCTAGTTACAGGACCAAATTTATATTGTAGTTTTAATTCTCTTGGTGTCAATTTGGTGTATCGTCTTTAATTAAAGGTCAAAAGAAATTGAACTGCAAACCTCAGGGAGACTTTAAACTGGTCCTTTAAGCTACAAGGATGCCCATTAGAGACAGTCTTTACTGCAGGATTTTTTTCCTACCGATACCAAACCAAGATGTTACTCTCCATTTGCAGGCAACAATGATCAGCACTCCTGGTTGTTGAAGGAATTTTTCCTCATAGCCGGTTAAGTTGGACTCATGGCCCCAGTGAACCTTTCATAAAAAGCTGCTGTGTTCTTTTGAACGCAGTAGTGATGATTTGAGATTTGCTTTCCAGTTTACCATTTTGAGCCATCTCAACATATATGGAAATAAAGTGAACCTTTCTGAAACGTGCTGCATTTATCTTTCACATGGAAATACGGTGTGATAGCTAGTTCAAACCCAGCATTTCCACAGACAGAACCTATTGGGTTGAATACGGCATTGATGTA
Organism: Varanus komodoensis; assembly: GCF_004798865.1. Classification (NCBI taxonomy): domain Eukaryota; kingdom Metazoa; phylum Chordata; class Lepidosauria; order Squamata; family Varanidae; genus Varanus; species Varanus komodoensis. The sequence continues at coordinate 5,104,437 of NW_025335550.1, read as the reverse complement.
TTTCCCATTCATTTCGATGGACCTACTCTCAACACTGGAGAGAACCAACTGGATATAGCCTTGCTGGTTAGAAAGATCCAGGTGTTGGGAGAGGTGGTCAAAGGGCCCAGTAGAGAAATACACCTGCGAGTCCAGGTCTTGCTCCAGAAATTTCACAGCTTACACCCAAAGCATTGACGAGTGGTTGCCCGTGAGATCAGATATTGGGCATAATGAGGAGAGGACTGAACATTAGACCAGGAACTGGGAAGTTGCCCCACACTCCTCTGGACTAGAAGCAAGATTCAGGATCTGGAACAGTGCTGAGTGAGACTAGTGTCTTCATTGAGCACTGTCCAGTGGGGACCTGATGGCCCATCTCTGCTCAGACCTAGGGTCTTGGCATCTTTCCGTGGAGCTGCCCCGAAGGAAGGCGTTGGAATGTGGGCAGGCGTTGTGTTGCGTATAAGCCCTGCCTCGTGGATGGCAGTGCCCCAGAGGCAGCTAAGGGGATCCTGCTGCAACAGGGGGCTCTTGGAATCTCCCCAGGCCAGGGTGCCATCTAGGAAAGTGGCATCTGGTTGTGCCCCTGGGGAGCAGTTCTGATGTCTCCACAGTCAGCATTTCTGCCGTGGAAGCCTGCTGCATGGCCTTCAAAGGAGTCGTGAGCATAAACTATGGAGAGGGACCCAAACAAATATGTGTTCTCATTTAATATGAACTTAACTAGGTTTGCATTTTTGAAACCTGCTTGCAAGAATTACAGATAGCAGGCAAAATTGCATGCGAAACTATATGGATTGGGGATTAGCATATAGAGATTAGTATATATGGATTAGCGTGGATATAGTATTAGTATATATGTCTATATACTAGAAAAATCAATCAGGCTGGACTGAATTTAAGACTGGAAAAATGTTTTAAGTGTGATACAAGCTGAGCTTGAGATTGGAATAAAGGGAAACTGGGAGGTGTGTTCATCCCAAGATCCAACTATTAGCAGGCTTTTATGAAACTCTTGTTTGGGTGGACCTGTTCCAGAAGGAGTTTGGTCTTCTATCATTGTATGCGGAGCCAAGCAGTACTTGCTGTTCTCCAGGGAGCTGGGGCTGGAGAAGTTCGGCAGTGCTGAGAGAGAGCAGGCATGCTTGGGTCTGGGACAACAGTGAAGAGCAGAACGAGCAATCTGCACCATCTTGTTTCTTTGCCATGGGGCATGAAATGGTACAGTCCTTGTCAAGTGTAAAGCAGGGCATAACCACGACAAAGGAGCTGAAAGAATCGTAGTACTTCCAGAAGATCTTAGTTCATCACAAATATGTATTGCAGTGAAATTTAAAGAACAGACTTAATTTTTCATTAGGAAAATTTGTAATTGACATGCCAGTAGTGGTGAGGGGGAGCAGATGGGCCAGTAGAGCCAAATGTCCTGGTGTGGAAGATAAAAAGTACCACTGAGTTTTAATACTGACTCCCTAAAATGTTCAAAGTGTTCTGTAAAAGGTAAGAGAGTCCTTGTCTTCAGGCCTGCAATTCCATAGATATGACGCAAAGGAAAAGGGAGGGGAGAGGAGAAAAATCATACAGGGCAGAAGCTCCTTCTGTGGCTGGTGGATGAAGCTGTGTTGCTCTCAGTTCAAATAGACAATCTTTCTGAAAATGAGATTAGAACAAGCTCTTGGAAGCTGCTGGTTCTCTGACTGATGGGTTGGGCCAAGCTGGTCTTTCCCGATACAAAATTCTTCCCAAAATCTTCCCAGTGGCCCTTGGTCCCCGGCTGATGAAAATATGTGCTAGCTGGTACCTCTAGTTACTAAATCTCTCAGAAGCGATCTTCATGCTTAGAAAGACCATATGGTACAACACTTCCTAGAACTATATTGAAAATCTAGGAACCTAGGAATGTTTAAACATGTTGATTCCCCACCTTTATTCTGCGCTGGTACAGGCCTTGAAGCTTGCACCATATGCTTTCACCATGCTTTGGTTCTGTGTTGAATAAAATATTCATTGTTCCTGGTGTTTAAGCAGTTCTAAACGCGCTCTAAACAGAAAGTCGTGGAGAGAAACTGCTGACATAAAGTTCCTTTACTAGTGAAAGTTGTTGCTTGGAACTTTTAATAATATGTTGAGAACGTGAAGGTAAGAGGCAACTGCATGCACCATTTCTCAGTTGCATCCACTCACCCACCACCTATCCATGGCGAGAGCTTGGGGCTCCATTTCCATGTCTGAGTTGGAGGAGGATGGGGGTAAGGAGACGCGTGATGGTGTTCTTCATAGCTCTCCTCTTAAGCCAGTCGCTTCCGCATGCCTTTTCTGGGTTTGTTTTGGATTCACCCATGAACGACTCCTTGCCGTGTGGGGAGGAGTTGAGTCTTTCTGCCTCCTGTCTTCTACAGGTGCAGCCCCAGCCCCAAATGGTGAGGTCTTGCATTCTTTTCCAGCTCCTGGATTACTGGAGAGGAGGATTATGAAAAATGCCATTACAGGTAGGAGATGCAGTACAGTATTCATGTTTAAAAGAGGCCTCACACATCACCCCATTTCAAAAACTCAGTATAGCTGCTGTTTCCAAGAAAGGATTCTTTTAAGCGAATCCCTAAAACTGTGAAGGGCATTTCAAAGGAACCGGTCTTCAACATCTAGGAATCACACTCGCTTTATATTCATCCCTGCAGTCCATCAGACAGTTACCTGGAATGGCTGTAGCTTGCTTTATATATGTAGAAGGGCCTGTATTTATGGTTAAGAATGAAAACATGTAGGCCAAATACATTTAAGGAACATTCTATTTGTGTGGCATTTGATCATGTTTGAGTAGAGTCCGTTGGTTTCCGTAGATGTTGGGTAAAGTAAAATGTTATTTTTGTGGAGGAGGAAACTTTCCAAGAAAGAGTTGTTGTACTGGAAATGCTGTGCATGCAAACCAAACTTTGAAAAATGTTAAAGGGTGACATCATAGGCCATTCAGTTCGAGGCGCACACACACATGTGCATGCATGCACACCAGGTTTGGATCTTACAGGCATTTGTGTGCAAATCTGTGCAAGGGTTCTTGTTGGTCATCCCTTCCTGCTTCAACTCCCTAGGCCAATATGCTGTTCTCCCCCAAAGGGTTCCCCAGTCTTCTGGAAAAAGGTACCATCCACCTCTATGAGTGAAGTCGATTCTCCGATACAAAACAATATGGGAGGCTTAGCTCATTCCTGCTAGATGGAGTCACAGTCACCACTTCCTGATTTGCCACATGGATCTGTCTGGAAGCACCCGTAAGCGAAAAATCCATGTGTTGCCAGCAGGATCAAAGGCAAGGAAGTATAGTTCTTTGTCGTGGCCCCTGTGCACCACACATGTGGGCTTTGCTGCAGAGAGCAAGGCCTAGATCAGAGAGAAACTTCCAAAGCTAAGCGTTACGGAGTGGGCGGGAGCCCCCAGGAAGGCATCTCTGGAGGCATGCTGCGCACGCCTGCGAACAACCAGGAGTCTGGTGACTGCACTGTTTCAGTGTGTGGGTCGTGTCGATGCCCTCTGCTGCCTCAGTTGTGGCAGGACAATCACAGCTCTGGCTATTGTGGTCACTTAGGTTGCCTGGTTCTCCTGTAGGTCAGATCTTTAGCAAGGTTTAGGAGTAGGAGAATTTCACAGGGGTTAGCTAGCTGATCAGCACCATGGAAAGCACCGAGTCAGGGTGGGTTGCTTAAATGTTGCTCCAACAGGGAGCAGATCGAGACTGAGCGCTAAACAGGCTGTCCTTTAAGCTAGTTGGCTCCACTTTTGCAATGATTAAGGCGTTGTCTCTTAACAGGGTCTGGCCTGTTTCAGCTTCTCAGACTGCAGCAGGGCATGAGTGCCTGTGTATGTACTGCTCTTGCAGCTAAAGTCTGAAGACAGCCCTTCCAGCTCTTTTCATTGCAGAGAAGACAACCCCTGAAATCTTTCCAGGAATCTGAATGATGGAAGTGGGCGCCTTGCGGTACCTTTAAATGGCCACAATGATGTGTGAGGAATCCAGGTTGGGTGTGAAATCCGCTGAATTTCCCCTGCTTGGCTCCCTGGTCTCTGGCCCACTTTCTCTTTGTCCCAAGTCTGCTATGCGCTGAGCTTTCATAAAAGTGTATGGCAGGAAGCAAGTCTGCAGAGTCAGCTTGTGCAGAGTCAGCTTGTGCAAGCATAAGAGAGCCAGATTCCGGCCTGATCTTCTTGTCCCTACATGGCTGAATACTTTCCCCATACTGTTAGAACTCCTTTTTCTGAGGATCTGGTGAGGATGAGTGTTTGGAGTCCTGGGCCATGGCACTGACACCTTAAAAGTGGGGTGGGGAAGCTATGGTCCACCGGATGTCACTGTACTTCAGCTCCGATCAGCCCCAGCCAGCCTGCCCAGTGGTCAGAAATGACAGGTGTTGCAGCCCAACAGCTGCAGGGCCACAGCTGTCTTACACCTGCTTTAAAGACCAACAAATATCTTGTGAAATGAGCTTTCCTCTGCCAGAGGCCACTTCCATCAGCAAAAACGTATGTCATCATCAGTGTGTTTGTCTTTAAGGAGCCAAAGGCATCTTTCTTGTCTTTGCTGCAGCCCAGACGTATCCCTCCGGAAGGGTTTTCATTAAATATCCTCAGGGCTTACTTTATTCATAAGCCAAGGAGGGAAAGTTCATGGAAGGAAAACAGGGGTTAAGCATACAGAACAGGTTCTCAAACCAAACGAAGCTCATGCACTACAATTCTACCTGCACCATCTTCACAACTAAGGCCATTGAGAGGGCAGCATGGCTAAATAGCAGGGAGCAGATCAAGTTTCTCCCTGCTACTTTCTCCAGGGCCCCTGCAACAGATCTTTCCCATCGCCTGCTAACTGGAGAAATGAGGATTGAACCTCAAATCTTGTGCATACAGAGGACTTTGCAGCTCCATTTTTCATCTGGCTCATGGCCATCTCAATGGAAAATCTGTTCCTCATGGAAGGGAGGAAGGAATGTCTGGAACAGTCTTTGTACGCAGCCGTGTTCTGCACAATCGAAGCTCCAGACCATGTGGAGGACTTGTATGAGTTAGAATAAGTAACCCCCACTGCAAAATGGGGGTCCCCTCCAAAATGTAGTGGGGGTATGACCAGAGAAAATGGGCCAGCCCTTCGCTCTGCCTCCCACAGTTCTCACTGTGTGGTGGCTTTAATGCTCGAATGAGACCTGTTTGTTGCTTAAATCAGTTCTCCTTTTCCTTAGGGCTTCTTTCAAAGACAACCCATTCACAAGACACGGGCATCTTTCTTGGAGCCTGCTATGCTCCTGAACATCCTGAATTTTAAGACATTAAAACTTGTTTAAAAACTTGGGTGATGGCTTGCTGCAAAGCAAAGTGCCATCTGTTCTGGGGTTCAGCAGAAGGGTTCTGTATTTGGGTGACCAAACCTCACTTCTGCCTTCTACTTAGGTAGCTAGGTAAGTCTCTTCCTTTCAGTCTTATCCATTTACTTTCCCCTTGTAGCTGCCATGTTATGAGTGGGCAATTCCCCCACCCCTGCTTTGCAGCCATTTGTAAGAATGCCCACAACATCTTCTCAAAGTTCCACATGAGTTCACCAACCCAGAAAGCTTCAGGACTCCTGTTGTATAAGCATTCTCCCTGCCTGGCCATTGGCAGCTGGGTTCTGCAGCCCATTTCGACCACCCAATGACAGGTCGGATTCTTCTGTTGTCCCCAGATAAGCCATCCATCGCAGGCTGGGGTCTTCAGAGTGGGCACTCCATGGTTCCACCGTTGGACACTTTGCTGTTACTTACTGTGCACATCTTGCTGTTTGGTTTGCGTTCAGAGTTAACCCAAAAAGTATCCCAACTGCATTGCACAACTTGCTCAAGAATTTTTTTACTGATCATCCTATTTATAGATCTTGCCCTCTTCCAAAGGACCCAAGATTGCATGCTCCTCCTCCTCTACATTTTACCCTCACAACAACCCTCTGAGGTAGTTTAATCTGAGAGGCAATGACTGAACCAAGTCACCCAATGAGCATCATAGCTGAATGGGGACTAGAACACAGATCTCCTGAGTTCCAAGCCAAGCCAAGCCACACTGTGTGTCTTAATAAATATGTTTTTTACAGTACAGAAAAATCCTGGGAATGTTTTTGATCTGTTCCCCCTCTGTGTGAATGCATCTTTTAAAAGTCACTAATTACTTATATATCCAATAGTAAGAAATGTTTAAAATATACAGCCCAGCAGTTAAGTATGTTAATAGGGAATTATTAAAGTGAAGTGTGATTCTTGTCATGAGCCTTAATAGGTCCTCTAAATCTGTTTTGATTTATTGCGTCAATGTGGGAGGCATTAATATCTCTTGTCACAGCCTGTAATGCTTGCAGATTTTCCAGGTTTTGGCTTAGGGTCCACTTGGAGCTGTTAGACTCGAATGGTGCAAGAATGGGCACTGCAGTTGAACGCTTCCTGGTGTGCCAGAAGTCCTCATGAAACCTTGGCCACACAAACCTTGCAGCACCTGTGGAGTCCTGAGGTGTGGGGGAGGTGGGGAACATACGCACAACCTGAGAGCGTCATATATTTAAAAGAAATCACCCCATACCACTGAAATATTTAGTGGCTCTAAAACTCTCCACTGTGGTGGGACTTCAGCTTTGGAGAGGGATTTGAACTAAAACCTTGTGTTAAGAAATACTGCCATGGGAGTCCCTCCGATCTTACTAGAAAATGTGCTCTTGGGAGATGCCCCAACCTGCCAAAGTTTAGGCAACACAAACCGTTCACTTATTTTTACAGCGAGTGCCCGCAGTCGCTTGTTCAGCTGCACCTTGAAGGCAGGGCAGTGGGGAGAAGCGATCCTGTTTCTTGGGGGTCTGTCTTTCTCAGCAAAACAATTTAGCACAGCCCATGCAACACAGCACGAACTAAAACATTTTTACAGTTCTCGTAGTTCTTCTAATCTTCTTCACCATGTCCTGCAACTGCTAGAAAAATCTGGTTGATGTTCCGTAGAATCTCACTTCCTACAGCAATGCTTGGGGAATCATTTTTCTGTTTGGTGCCGGATCCCGCCAGTGGGTTGCCTGTCAGCAGTGGACAGCAGCAAACCAAGGTGTGGGTGAGGCGAAATTCAGTGGTGGATAGAACAACGTCCTTTTTTTCTCCTCCTCCTCTTTCTGCCCCCCCCCCCGCCATGTGATTCCCATTCTCCTACTCCCTGACTCTCTATCTTTCTGCTACCATCTTTTGTATGACTCTCTCCCTTCCACCCCCTTTTGTATACCATTCCACCCCCTTTCTCTTGGCCCTCCACCTCCTATTGTGTCCCCTTAGGCCACCTCTCTCTCTGTTCTCTCGCATTCTCCCTCTTCCTTCGCATCCAGTAGGTTGCCGGAATGACACAGATCACCCTTCCCAGAGTTCTGCTTTTACTGCTTGAAAAGAGCTTCTGAAATTAGGTCAAGGGGTGCAGGTTGCTGACCTTTGTCCTTAAGATACACGCTTGGCGAGGCTCTGAAGCTGCAAAGTCCCCCCCCCCCCATGTGAAATAGCCTGTACATCCTCACATTACTTTCTTCTTGACAAATTCTCTGTTGAAAGGGTGACTTAAATGAAACGGACGGATGTTCGGCTAAGCTCTAAGCCAAGCACAGCCTGGTCTTGCCAGGTTTATTCTAGGAATGCGATGATTTGTGGTTTACATGGAACATTAAGGGACACTGCCCAATGCTGTTTTCTTTTCCCTGCAGGAAGTTGTGCTTCTTGACCCCCAGCTTTTAAAAACCTAGATTTCTTCCATATGAATGGACGTTTTTGTGTTTTTGATTATTTGATCTATCTATTGTTTGTGCTAAATAGGTGCAGAAACACAAGTGGAAAGTTTTGATAATGATAAAACTACAAGAAATTTGCAAATGCTAGCAGTACGAGTGTGCGGTTACACTCTTGGAATGAAATAGGAGTGGAAGTACCAATCAATGTTTGAAGTGGCAGTGTCCCTGCTCTTTTTATCCAGGTTCTCAACCATTCTACTTTTTCCCCTTTCAGTGTGGGACAGCACTACAAGTTCCGAGGTGAGATCAACTTTGGAATACAGTTGAATAAATGAGATCATATATGGCCATCTCTTTTTGGTCACTTTGGGACATGGCGGCCTCAAACACAGTGTTGTTCACTCCTTTAATTCAGTGGTGGGGAACATACAACACTTAAACCATCATTGGGCCATCTGCTTTCTGTGTTTTTGTTTCAGAAAGAGGTAAATAATTTCTCCAATAATTCCCCCTGTCAGAAAAGTAATTATTTTTAGGAAGTCTAGGGAATGGGTGGGGGATGCTCCATACTTTTAGAACTTCAGTGAAGGAAATTCTTTTGAATTATTTGAAGGGGTGGGGGACAAATTTGGAAATGACAAGCAGGTTATTCTAAGTTGCCAGTTTTTCTATAGCATTTTTTTTTTGAAGATAAAGATTTCATGTCCCCTTGAGATTTGCTTTTTTAATGCTGTGAGACAGGGCAGAAATGATAATGCATATCTGTTATAGTCACCTAACAGAAATGTTGTTACATTTTTTAAACATGCTAAGATTTATAGTTTAGTGATGCTCTTTGCTCGCATGCCTTTTCTATTTAGCTTAATATGAACTTCAGGGTATTCGGTATGGGCCTAATGATTGGTCTATATTTTCTGCAGTTATGAGCACAGAATGGACCCAGCTTTGCATGGGGTGGTATATCCTATGGTATAAGACAGTGGAGCGTTTGAGCACGCAATCACAGCTGATAGAGTTGGGCACATAAAGTGTATCCTGAGTTGAAGCCACAGCTGCTGGTTCTCTTAGGGCCCAGCTCTTCCAGGAAGAGAAGAGACTATCCCTGTCATTCTTCTGAGAAAGACTGCCCAAGACAGTGGGGTACAACGAAGCCCTGCCCCATCAGACTTTGAGTGCAAAGCTATGCATTGGGTAGGAAAGCTTGTCCCCAGTGATGGAAGATGCTGCTGAAGGCTTCAGCCCTATGGTCACATTCAAATGGATTGAAAACAAATTTACCCCAGGGCACATACCTTTAGGGTTTCCTAGTATGCAAGCTCAGTTCCAGATATTTAGGTTTCGTGGTCTTAGCAGTGCAGCACTGGCAGACAAACATCTTTTATTATTATAGGAGGAAAAGAGCCACAGCAGTGGCCATTGCGATGCTGCCTTTTTTGACAGTGCAGGTAGGGCTGGACTACACATTACTCATAAATGTGCAGTTGGCAGCCATGCTTCTAGTTAGCCACTGTGCTTCCATAATGTGGGGAGGAGCCCTGGTTCAGCGTCAGAAAGCATACTTGGGATTTAGAAGGTCCCAGGTTCAGTGGCATCTTGACATCTCCAGGTAGGGTGTGAAAGATTTCCTGCTTGAAAACAGGGAGACCTGCTTTCAAGTTCGCTGTGGATAATACCAAGTTGGGTGTACCAATGTTCTGACTCTGTGAGTAATTTTCTTATGTTCACAATATCTGGAAGAACTTCTCTTGGCTAGCAGTATCACAACATTGTGCTTTTTTGGCAAGCTTATACCTTTCTTTTCTTGTTCCTTTAGCTTTGGGGATGGTATTTAGATATGGGGCAATGGCAAATGGAAGGTAACCCCCCCTGCCAGTCCCATCACTGGCAGAGGTAAGACAAAAAGAGTTGGCTTCTCTGCCCAAAGCCAATGTCTTGAATTCTTCTGAAGACTGTCCCTTTTGTGGTACATTTTTAAGAGAACCAAAAAAATTCTCAATAAAATCCCACCTTCTCCCTCTGCTTTGCTATTATTCTCTAAGACTTTCCATTGGGTGATGGTGCACTTAGCTCAATCTTATCTACATGCCCAGGACCCTTTCTCACTGTTCCTGCAAACAGCCAGCATGGGCTACCCCTCTGAAAAGTGCTTTTAAAGCAAAAGACATCATACCAGCGACTTCTGCCACTGCTGAAGTCTGAGAGTCCTCAGTGGCTTGCGCGTACCCCTGTACGGCCCTGATGGGCCTCGATCGCATTCAGCCCTCGCTTCCTCCACAACAGTGCCGAAATGTTTTGCTTCAGTTCCTGTTTGCAGTGTTACTCAGCGCAGCCTCTCGCTCCTCTGCCAAACTGGCAGAGTTTGTAGGTTGACTTCCTGTACAGATGATGTAAAAACTCCTGTGCGCCTTCTTCCTCTGCAGCCATTGGGAGATAAAAGCCAGGACACTGGGGATTAGAAAGAGGGAGCCAAATTATATTTATAATATTAAAGTTGAGTGCATTTGTGGTTTTGCTTTCCTCTAGGGTTTTTCATAAGTAGAAAAACATGAATTAGCATTTTCCATTTCCATATATTGACTGGAAATGTAGCCTCCTCTTAATTAAGACCTATAGCTTTTGGGATGTATGCAACAATTTTATAAAATATTTACAACGAGATTTGCATTTTACATGCATTACTTTTTATTTTTGTGCGTGCCTTATATTTGCAGGAAAGGGTTAGCCTAGGAAAGGAAATGCATTTTGTTTGCCAGGAGGGGAAATAAATCTAAAAATGGACTTGCTAGCAGTGAGCACTCAGAAATGCCCACTTCAGGTTGCGGTCTTCAGTAATTATCTAAGGTCGATTTTTGCCAACCACAAATTTTGTTATATTGTCTTTAAAGGCTATGTTCCCTATAGAAGGCTATTACTTTCCCCTTTAAAACTGGCATTGGAAAAGACTGGTTGCAGCTTTGTGTTAGGAAGATAAGTGGAACACTTCTTTTTCTACCCCCCCTCCCCGAATGTAAATGCGTGTTGTAAAGAACATAGCTATTTCCTGGATAATTTGCAGTTGTATATTTTATGTTAATTTCACCGAAAATATTGCACCCCTGCCAAGTTTAGTAGAGACTCACTGTGATATGAATAATTTCTAGCAAATCATTTTTTTTCCTCATTTAAGATTTGGCACCTTTTAAAGATTTTAATAATAGCAACAAGGAAGAAGATTTAGAACAAGCGAGACGGTGGAGCCAGAGAAAGGGGGGGGGGTGAGGGAGAGATGCACGTTGAGAGAGAGCATAAACGAGCAAGAATAATTACACAGCAAACATTTTTCTACAGATGTTCCCCCCTCCTTGTAATGTAATACCTATTTACTAAACTGTTTATTTTGGGCCCTTGGTTTACAATAAAATATTTATATTTGTTTTACTGTAATAAAAAATATTGACAAAATACTAGTGAGATTAAAAAAAAGACAATTGCTATTTTACTTCCTAAACAGTAAAGGTAGTAGATTTTTCTCTCTCTCCTCACCCCCACGCTCCAGACCTAGGTTTTGCAAATACGTGCAGAGTTAATGTGACTCAGGAACTGAGCTAAACTAGAGTGGCTCATACGTGAAGTCGCCAGGTGCTCTTTGAAGCCCTCTCAGTTTCTTCTGTCCATTCCACTCCCCATATGCAGCGATGGTAGACCAGCCCTCCTTTCCAGCCTGGCTCCACCCCTGAACCCAAAATGGGTGTTCTGGCGGCAGAGAAGCTGCTTAGACCCCCTTCCTCCTCCTCTTCCTGTCTGTTTCACTTGGGGTTGGGGATGGGGCCATCAGGTGACAGCAACCATGGAAGAGGCAGTGGGTTTGGTTTTGAAAGACACATTGCCACTGATTTTCGTAAAGACGGCCCCTTCAACTCCTATGCTTTTGGTAGTAGCAGGAAAGCCAGAGCCAGTTACTCCCTAAGCCAGTTACGCCCTAAAACTTTATAAGCAAAATGTGTGTGATTAGATGATACCAGTAAGTCACATATTCAGATTTCCGTGGTGCGATGATTTCCCTTAATGCATTCGGCTTTTTTAATACTGCACAAAGATGTTTGAGGAAGAATTGTCATCAGCGAGGATGGCCCAAGTTTTCTTGTGATTTGAAATTTTATTCAGACAACAATTGATTTCACATAGGAAGCTGCCTTGTATGAATTCAGACCGCTGGACCATTTAGCTCAGCCTGCATGGAGTGGCAGAAGCTTTCTGGGGAAAAGAGGAATTTTCCCCAGCTCCAGTTGGAGAAGCCAAGGATTGCCACGCGGGACCTTCTCTGTGCAGAACAGCTGCTTTGCCCCTCCCCGATCTTAAAACGAAGCTCTGCACTTCATAATTTACAGTCAGAAAGAAACGCCAATTGCAGATTTATTGAGTTGGAGGTGTTAAGTTGAAATGATATAATCCTTGGTGCTTCTGTGTTCCAGCAAAAGCCAAATTCGCACACACCATGAACATGGAAAGGTTTTTGAGACGGAAAAATAAAAGAGAATGATGATTGCTGCCCTGTAGGAGGATGCATTTGCCACATCTTTTATCTTGACAATTGATTTCCTTTTCCTTCAAAGAGCGCCCAAGAAAGTGCCCTCTTTATTCAGCTTTGGAAAAGCTTGCAAAAAGAGGTATATTTTTTTCATGGTTGTGGTCAAGTCTTCTGTCGCTGCTGCTCATTTTGTTCTAGGATTGAGACCCTGTTTGTGCAAAACCCTAAAGTATACGGAGCTTAGTGCAAGTGTGGAAAAAGCGAACAAAAGGGGGAGCTAAGGCATCTGTAAAAGCTATGCTGTTGAAAGACTAGTTATCTATGACAGATCTTTTGGCACTTTCTGCTGTGTCACATCATTTTTCATGGCAGTCCTGAACACGTACCTGAGTGTGTGCATGCATGTGTGTGCACACAGACATATCTAACATAAATGTTTCAAGAAGTTCCAGTCAAACTCTAGAATTAGGTCTACTTTAAAGATCAGTACTAGGTTGTTCCATCCCACGTTCAGGGTGCCGTCCAATTGGGATGCATGTTAACTCCAAGAATCATCTGTGCAGAACAGAAGGAGCCACAGAGGACTTCTCCACCTCCCTGGCCTCCCTCTCTGCATGTCTGCCAGGCGTGGGAGCGTGTGTGGGGTAGCAGTTAACAGTGCTGGCGAAGGACTCAGGTCTGGGCCATAGTCTCCTCTTACCCATGGAATCCGCCGCGTGAGTTTGGGCCAACAGGGTGGCAATTGTGAGGATAAATTGGTGAGGAGGAGAACCCAGTGAGCCTCGCTGAATTCCTTGCAAGCAGATGCAATGCAAAAATAATAAGTAACTGGGGGGCTTTGGGGTGGGAAGGAGGGCAGCTGCATATCATGGCCCTGCAGTCTTTTCTCATCCCTGCCTACGGGGGCGCCACTTCTTCTACCTCCTCCTCGAGGTTGAATTTCCAACTTCGGCAGGCTTGTTTCGGCATCTAGTGCCACAGGATTGCTCCCCCATGGCTAAACAACAAAGGCAAGTTAAAGTTAGTTATGAGTAAGTTGATAAATTTTCTGATGAAATCCAAACTTAACAAGGACAAGTAAATTAAAGCCATTATTTATGTGCCGTCAGTGGATTGCAACTTCTTAGTGTGTAAGCATAAACATCTGAGTGAGTTTTGTTCCCATGAAGCGCCTGGTTCCTGTAGCTGAAGTTGCAAATGCGTTTTCTTCCATGCCAGGCCAGCCATTTGTGGAAACAATCTTTGTGCTGTCCTATTCATGTCTACTCAAACGTTGGCCTTAGAGAATTCACTGGTAACTTACTCCCAGGTAAGTGTGTATAGGATTGCAGCCTTTATTGTTTTTTCCATGGCAGATTATTCAAAATAAACATCAAATAAATGTCAAGATGGCATGTCACATTTGAGAAAAAATGCATCACAAAATGTAGCAAAACAAATTCCGATCCGAAAAAGTCAAGCAATTCAATAAATGTATCAATGCATGCATGCAGTATTAAAACGAAATAGTATTATCAGACTCTGACATGTAACCAATACAAAATAAAGATCAAAATTAACCTTACAGCTTAGCTTCCCCATGCAAGTCATCTGGAACTCTTACTGATTTGTTAAAATAATTTTAACACGCCTTTCCTCCTCCGCGGAAGAAACCCCCGAGGCAGCTAAAGACACAATATAGAAAAGCAGCGAGAGAAACAATAATGTTAAATTTATCATTCCCTCTAATTGCGAAATTGGTGCTTCCGCGCTGACAGGATCGGAGACAAAGCAGGCCACCGAGAAAGAGGAGGGGAAGTGCTCTTTGAGGTATGCAGCAGTACAACCAAACCCCACCCTTTAAAAAATAGCAGCGTTCCAAGTCAGGGGTTGAATGAGATTCGCATGGCCCAGGACTGGCCTGCCTGCCTTGGATCCCAATCCAACCCTTGCAGTTCTTTGGATGCTTATTCACCTTTCTCCTTTTCCCACCTGCTTTCCCCCAGCCGTTCACTGAGTGACCACTTCATGGCTGTTGCATGTTTTTCCCCTGTTCCCAGAGGCTGAAATCCCTTCCAACCAACTTGTTTCAGGGAGTGAGAGGCTTAAGCTAAAACATACATACATACGTTTATTTATTTAGAGTATTTGTATGCCGTCCCATCGCATAGCCTCAGGATGGCTTACATAAATAAGAAAAATAAAACATAATACAAATAAAATCCAGATCCACCCTGGCTGCAGATTAACATCTATATAGCAGATGTTAAAAGTTATTAAAATATTGTTGAAATAAAAAGGTTTTGGCCTGGTGCCAAAAAACAAATAACGACGGCGCCAGGCGGACCTCTCTGAGGAGCGCATTCCATAGTCGGGGCACCACCGCAGAGAAGGCCCTCCTCCGGGTACTCACCCTCCTAATATCCTTCACAGAGGGCTCCCGGAGAAGGGCCTCCTCCGCTGATCTCAGGGGGTGGGAGGACAAATACGGAAGAAGGCATTCCTTTAGGTATTCAGGTCCCAAGCCGTTAAGGGCTTTATAGGTAATAACCAGCACCTTGAATTGAGCTCAGACTTCGATGGGAAGCCAGTGAAGCTGATAGAGAACTGGGGTTATATGAGAGTAACGCCCAGTCCCCGTCAGCAACCTGGCTGCTCTATTTTGCACCATCTGAAGTATCCGGACTGTCTTCAAGGGCAGCCCCACGTACAGCACATTACAGAAATCCATCCGGGAAGTAACCAATGCATGTGTCACTGTCGCCAGGCAATCGTCCTCCAGGTAGGGGTGCAGCTGATGGATTAACCGAAGCTGAAGGAGGTATGCCAATATTTTGACCTGACCCTTTGGCACATCCACCATCCACCACTGGCACACGTGCCTCAGTAGCTCCCTCCAGAAGATGTTCCTGGCCCTGCTTGAAGAGATGACCCCTCCTCAAAAAACCAGCCCAGTAAGGACTGCGCAGGCTAGGTGCTCTCCAGGACAGGAAGCACGAAGTTTGTCTGCTAGTCGAACAAGGAAAACGAGGAAACCCAGGGCAATGTTGCAAGCCCCTCACGGTTTCCACTTGGGTCGGGTAACCTAGCAGGTGTTTTAGACTAGTGGTGCTACCATTATCCCTGATCATTGGGCGTGCTGGCTGGGGCTGCTGGGAGTTGTTGTCTGGTATATGTGGAGACCACCAGGTTGCGTATCAATGGCTTGCTATTTAACAGAACAGTTGTCTCTCTGAAGCCCTGAATACGAGCATTCCTAGCAAGTGAGGATATCCTCTAGTTTTGTGTTGCAGATCCTGCCCGATTAATTTATTCATTCATAATGGAAAGTCGGCATAGGAGTCCCAGGAAGCCTCTCGTCTGGCCAGTGACCAGACCGGAACCTGCTTCCCGTCATTGAGGACGCCATATTGGGTGCCCCCAGGTTCTGCCTCCAGACAGACATTAAAAGACCACTAGTAAGGATTGCTGCCTGTTTATATATTGTGGCAGCATCTCTGAAGGGCACCTCTAAGCAAGAAGAGTGTGTGTGTGTGTGTGTGTGTGTGTGTGTGTGTGTGTAATAAATAAATTAACTAAAATGATGCTTGAAGACGCGCATAGCCTACCTTATAACACATAAAGTTATAATAACATGTGCTGTTCTGCATAACACAGGAAGGTCCCCTGTGTGAGAGCTTTGAGGAACACGGGAGTGTAGGGAGATGTGTCCCAGGCCTGTGCATATACAGGGATCACCATGTGTGAACTCACAGACAAATCTCAGCATGGATCATCTACCCCTTTTCAGTGCGCTGTGTGTGTGTGAGAGAGAGAGCATGATCTCTCTCTCTCTCACACACACACACTTGCAGGAAAGGGAATCAGTGGTTATTATTTATTAATTCTTATTTCTGTAAAAAAATATATGTCATCCAATACTAAAGTCTCTGGTTCTAAAAGTAAAACCCAAATGAGTGACAATGCTTATTTCTGGAATGGGAAATAAGTTTCCATTCATTTCCATTTCTCTGACTGCACACTGTTAGAAATGAAACATAGAAACAGAGCAAGTCAGAAGGGGTCTCCCGGGCCATCTAGTCCGACCCTCGGCTCCAGCCGGCTCCACTCATGGCATGCCCACCATGTGGACGTCCAGCCTATCCTTAAACACCCGCACCGATGGGGCTTCAACAACCTTCCCTTCATTCCATACCCTAGGGGGTCCTAACCATCAGGAAGTACTTCCTGGCATCCACCCTAAATCTTGGTTCCTCGAGCTTTGCTCCATTGGAACGCGTCCTGCCCTCCCCTGCAGGGAAAAAAGGTCATGACCCACCTCTGCGTGGCGCCCCCTCGCCTCATTCTGGATTGTTTCAGGAACTGCACAGACAATCTCGGATGGTGCCTCATGTCCCTGTATGAGGACTGGTAACGAAGCCATGTGACTGGCGTCATGTTTCCACCTCTCATCACACATGTTGCAGCTACTGTGCAGATCAAGGCTGGGCAGACTTGTGGGATCTCCTCTTGGGTTTTTCTAGGTACAGTCACCCTGCCTTATTTACAGAATTTCACTCATGGGCAAGGCAGTGATGTCTTTCATTAGCAACGCCTCCTTCCACCAGGTTTTATTTTGTCTGTTTGTTTACCCCAGAAAATCCATTACGGAACGAAACATGGAATAGCTGCGAACTGTCTTTGGATTGTTAGTGCTGCGGTCCCTCTTTTAAGAGGCACGTGTGAGCTTCCTCTTACTGGCTTCTTTTGTTTTTGTTTATTCGAGCCCCCGGAAACCACTTAGTGCACAAGACATACACTTTTAATTAAAGAATTCTGAGCCCAGGAATTTGTTCTGGCTATTAAAACCAAATGACGCTCACAGCCCTTCCACACAAAATCTGCTTATGATTACCCCAAGCATTTCCCCCTCTTCCATTTCAGAGTATAATCAAGGCGATTCATCCGTCCTTATACTGCCTTGCTATACTGCCCCATTGCCAGTGCTGTGTGGGTGACTGCAAGGATTAAAAACCCCAAAATGCAATTTAATAATGTAATATAAAACGATTACCGTGTATATATACACAGACACACACATTTGTTGCACACTTGACAAGAAAATGCCTGAACCATTAAGAATCTTAGCATAGGCTATCAAATGTTTGGGAGTTAAGACTTAACCTTGTGCCAGAAGGGTGACACTGTTAGCTTAAGTGGACCCACTGAGAAGATGGTTCCATAGTTGGGGGGCCTTAAGTATTCGTGCTATTGCTGAACAACTGAGGGTCAGGAATTATTGCCAATCTGTTGCAAGTTGCCAGTGATCCATCAGGAGATCCAAGGTGCTGATGCCATCAACAGTGCACAAATTGGGGTCTCAAAGGAAGTGTCAGCCACCACCATGAAGCCTGAATTGTTGGGATGGGACAAAAGAAATCCAAGTGTTTGGGACTTCAGGTCCCAACATTCCTGACCATTGTTCGTGTTGGCAGGGCTGTTGAAGCCCAGAATCAGAGATCTCTCTCAGGGTCTCCTGGGCATCAAGAGGACCAAAGGGTTTTTTATCCTTAAAAGGGTTGTTTTGAGTATCCCGTTTCTTAAATGGATTATTGGTGTGGACGAATGCAGCCACA
This sequence comes from Varanus komodoensis, assembly GCF_004798865.1. Lineage (NCBI taxonomy): Eukaryota > Metazoa > Chordata > Lepidosauria > Squamata > Varanidae > Varanus > Varanus komodoensis. The sequence goes on along the minus strand of NW_025335550.1, from coordinate 5,086,595 downwards.
GGTGATGTTCAGCCTGAGTTTGACGTCCTGGGGAACAATTTGAGCTCGGGAGAACCTGTGACATGAAATTGTTGGATTCACAGAAAAACTCCTTATCTCCAACTTGCCCCTTAGACTGTGTTCCTCTAAAGCAGGGGTCTCAAACTCAACTTACCTGGGGGCCGCTGGAAGTAGAGTCTGGGTGAGGCTGGGCCGCATCAAGTATTCCACCACTGCGGTGGTGGTGGGCCGCTCATCCCACGGCCGGCCCGGGCGCCACCGGTGCTTTGAAGGCGGCAGGGCCCCTCCCCCATGCCCGGCCCGGCAATTGGCCCACGGGCCACGAGTTTGAGACCCCTGCTCTAAAGGAACTGGTCTTTCTGTAACAGTTGGCCATGTTAGTTAGTGGTGAGTTAGCTTAACCCCTGGTTGGTGGGAGGCTGAGGTTCCCGATGCAAATTAATACATGGTTTCTGTGTGCAAATTGTGTCCTAGAAAAGCAAATTAGCCCACTTCCTTCCATGAAGCCTCTTTAAAGGCCTTTTATCACATTAGACATCATTATCCTCAGCTGCATTTTTTTAAGCCAGGTTGAGCTCTGCCCTTCTTTGCAGAGGCAGCTTAAACGAGGGAGAACTGCGCTTGGTTACCTTTGTGCAAAGAATCAATGTGCATTCGGAAATAAAATCCTACGCAGGGGTCTGTAGGTTTCCCTTCAAGGTATGGGTCAGCATTTTCTCTTGGAAGGCCAGCTTGGTGCCCTGTGCAGACTTAATGAAATTTTGCGCTTTGTGTAAAAGCCAGCCCCCGCTACGCATTCTGTCACCCCAGAATAAATTTAGTCCAGATTGGAACCAGCAATTTTTAAAACCAGTTTCAACCAGAAACAAATGTCTTTTTCATTTCTATGCTGTCCAGTAGTCAAATTTAGAGTTTACAGTGCTAAAAGGATGACATCAAAAAGGCCTTTCCCTTCCTAAGCCAATAGACCTTGTGTCTAGACTCCTTTTAAAAAACTCCAATTGTTTGGTTGACCTTGTCTCATTTTCATTATAGTCCTGAGAGCCACTCCAGGTAACTGTCAGAGGGCCAAAGCAGATGTGACTCAGAGGGCTGAACAGGATCTCCTGCGTTGTTGTGGCTGGATTTTTGCAAAAATGAGAAGTGGAATTGATTCACAATAGGTCTGCGGTAGTGCAGGATGTTTAAGCAGCTTACGAAAAATCAATCCTTGGTCCTGATCGGAATCTTCCCGCTCTACGGAGCTGCTTTTAAGTTAAAGCCAACCGCTGCAGGACTTGGGATCTTCCAGATTACATGCAGCTTAGACTTGAGCTGGGGCAGGTGACTTTGCCAAATCAGGGTAGTGAATGGGATACAATTAGGGTTGTGTGCTGGGTTACCCCAAGGGATCCTGACAATTGTACGTGGTGAAACAAGCATTTCATCAGATTCCCCCATCACCTAAGGGCAGGCGTAATGGTATAAGCCAGTGTCTCTGAGAGAGGCTTGGAGGGCGGCAGCAAGAAGGGCCTTTTCAGTGCTCTCCCCCCCCCCCCAAGTTATGGAATCAGCTCCCCACTGAGGCCCGCCTGGTGCCAACTTTACTGTCTTTTAGGTGCTAGGTAAAGACCGCCCTCTACTCCAGGACACTTGAAGAGTTCCCAGAGCATGCTGACTGTTAGACAGGGTCTTTTAAAGTTATAATCATTTCTGTTTTTGCTTGGTTTTACATTTCCTATTGCTAACTTTTATAGAGTTCTAACTGGTATATTTTACATGCTGTTGTGAACCTCTCAGAACTTCACCTGTTGGATGCTGTAGAAAATCAAAAAGAAAACAAAGCTTCTCCTAGTACGGTAACACATACTAATTTGTGCTCTGCAGGGTGATCTTAAGAGTACGAGCTCGTTGTCGGAAAGAATTGTAGATTTCAATGGGTCTGTTGTTATCGAGGCCAAATAAGCAGTGTGCCTTCGCACACCAGTCACTGGGGAACTTGGTGGGAGGGTGCTTTTGCACCCATACCCACTTGTGCAATCCTGAGGGGAGCTGGAGGACCACTGTGTGAGCAAGACACTGCTCTAGAAGAAGTGTTGCTCTGGCCCGGCAGGAATTGTCTACTGCCCTTATGCTCCTATCTTTGGCGGTTGTGTTACTTTATATTGTTATTATCAAAGCATCAGCATCAGCAAATGCTCTAAGGTTGTGTACAAATAATATTTTTCCAGTGCAGGATAGTCTTATCATTACTGTGCCAAGAGCTCCAGCCCAGTGTTCTGTAGATTGGCAGCTATCTTGCAGCTGGAGCAAGTTTTGAGGTCAGAAAACCTGCATTTACCATCTTGGAGGAGATAGCCAGAAATCAGGACAGAGGGAAACCTGAGTCCTTGCTTGGGAACAGACTGTTGCTCGAGAAAATTGTAACCAGGAGAGGAAGCTTGTTGTGCTCCTTCCCATTTAGGAGAATCCAAGAGATAACAAAGCGGGGCTAGCTGAGGAATTGATGGATGGTTTATTTTTGTGCAGTTCATTTGCTCACCACATGGGGCAGCCTCACACCAACTGGAATTTCCTTGTTTGAGCTAAGGGAAGGATTGGAAGTCACTTTTTGTTCGCTGGTGATACAACCATGTCCCATTTCCTATCTTGGTAGAAGGATCATGGTGTTATGAGAAGCGTCCACAGGTTTTCACCTTCGTACTCATGGGTCCTTTCTCTAAAACATGTCCTTTGAAATGCACATTTTTCAAAACATTTTCCAGCTTTAGCTAATGGTGGTGGACAGAAGTACTCACTTCTGGAAAGGGACACACACACAAAACTGCACTGTTCCCTTTTGAATGAGTGGAAAATTGGTCAAAAATAGGAGCAAGCCAACATGAGTTTCAAAGAATTTGGGCAAGCTTGAAAATCACTGGTTCTCCCAAACCCTTTTTGAGTCCTGGCAGTTCCTCACAATTATATTGTCTGACCTCAGTTATAAGGAGCTCCTGGTCTAGCCAGGATCAAAGGAAGCCATGTCTTCCCTTACCCCTTCAACTTTTGTTGCTTACAAAAGTATTAAAATTACAGGATTGATGCATTATTTACCTGTTGTTAATCTGTGCAGGTGTACGTCTTGGCCTTCACATCTGTACAGTGGGAAAATCATCTCAGAATTCCTGCCTTCATCATGCAGTAGTGAAAAGCATAGAAGATTCACTTAAAAGAAATAGGCATTCTGCATGTGAACATACTTATCTGAAAGCAAGTCTGAGTTCAGCTGAAGACCTGTATGGGTCTTTATATTCTTAGAAAGTGGGTAGAGTTAATTTATTTGGGGCCGTCCAGTTAAATTAGTAGGTAGTATATGAAGTGCAAAGGTATTTCTTCACATAACTTGCAGTGTATGGAATTTCCTGTCCTTCATGTCATGATGGCATGGCTCTGATTAGAATAGGTCTATTAGCTAGAATGGCTAGGTGGACCCTCTCTAGTCAGGGGCAGTATGAATACGGTTTGGAGGAGGCTAGAAGGGAAGGGCTGTTGCTCTGTTCTGGGCTCTGCATTACAGGAAGTATATAGCCAGGTTGGAACTGATGCAGCTTGGGGCCACAAGGCTGGTGGCTGGATTTCAGGGGAAGTCATATGAGGTGAGACTGGGGGAACTGGGTCTCTTCAGCCTGGAGAAGAGACTCCGAGGGGATCTGTTGGTGACATATAGGTACGTGAGGGGGTGCCACGTGGAGGTGGGTAGAGACTTGTTTTCCCCTGTGGAGGAGGACGGGACACGTTCCAGTGGAGCAAAGCTCAGGGAACCAAGGTTCAGGTTGGATGCCAGGAAGTACTTCCTGACAGTTAGGACCCCTGGGGTATGGAATGGGCTTCCATGGGAAGTAGTTGAAGCCCCATCAGTGAGGGTGTTCAAAGATAGGCTGGACATGTGTGTGGTAGGAATGTCATGAGTGAAGCCGGCTGGAGCTGGGGGTCAGACTAAATGGCCTGAGAGGCCCCTTCTGACTCGCTCTGTTTCTGTGTTTCTCTTCTTTGCTGGCGAGCTCCACAGAAGAATCTGGCTTGTCATTCTGGAAACACTGGTCATACTCTTGGCCTTGTCTTGTGATCTGTACCCCATGTTGCATCTTGGAGCATTTCTAATGAAGCATGCATGAGTGATACTTATTTTACTCCTGGTTTTGAAGCAGATCTCTTTCTCAGAATACTTTCTTTTAGGGGACCTCTGCTGCAGCCTCTCTCGTTCTCTTTCTGTGTCTCTCTGGTTTAGTATGTCTGTGTGTATCAAACACATTTTCTTTGCTCACAGAACTGGTGTGACTGCCCTAAAATTGGAGGCAAGGATGGAAGAAGCAGATTCATTTAGCCAGGGTGCCAATTTGTGTAATGAGCTGGCACTTCTTGCATTGTACTGGCACCTGGTGACAGAATATAAACATTACATCCTGTTAGAACACTGAGCAAAAAAGAGAATGTGTGCAAGGAAATGCTGCACTGGCACTTTCTGTTTCCCATTTTCAGAGGTCAATCTGCTCCTTTACCCTGTCCCTTGCTAACTTCAGTCCATCCCTTTCAACATTTAATTTGTTGTTTTTATTTGGTCAGGTATTTATTTATTTATTTATTTGAGACTCGGGCCAAGCGTCATCTCAAAGAAGACCGCCAATTCAGTTGTGCCAAAAATAAATTATTGGCATCTCCTTCATGTTCCAGGTCAGCAATTGAACTTCATTAAGCCGCGGTGTTAATTACTGGGAGACTGAAGATGCAGTGTACAATCTGAAACAAAAGGGGTAACTCTTGGGAATGGTCACCTTGAACTGCGGTTTCCAGAGGAAAGCAAACCAAAACAAGGGAAGATTGACAGTGAGAACCTTTATTGCACCAAGTGGATTCTTAAACCAGTGAGAAATCAGTGGCTTGATCATAAGAATTATTTTGTAATTGATCGGTCTTTTTATTAGCTGGGCATGAGATCTGGGAGTGAGCTACACCAGTGCTCTTATAATCTGGATTCATGAGCGCAGAAGACATTAATGTTATGGGGTTTTTTCTGTAATGTGTTTGAGAATTCCTTGTTTTATTCTCCTGAGTTTCTCTCTCCCCCTCTCTCTCAGCCACATACAGTGTGGTTTCAGGAAGAATTATTAATAGCTTCATCTACTGTATGCAGTATTCTATGGAGAAAACCTGTTAGGACTCTGTATCTAAGGGGAAAATGTTTAAAGGCAAAGGCGGGGGAGAAACAGATCAATGTCATGAAGAACTGTGATATTGTGAAATAGCGATTGCCCATAATGCCACCCTGCTCAGACCAATGGCCTTCAGGCAAAAGTGGGCCAATGCAAGAGGGCGTTGGAACTTTTGTGGGTGTCTCACCCACTTAGCCTGCTACGCCATGTAATTGTTTGACAAAACAAGTGCTGGGATGGAGGCGGGCTAGAGCAGCAAGTGTGTACGGGCCAGGAGGCTGGGGAGTGGAGAAGATTGCAGAAGAATTAGGTTATTACATTTCCTCCTTAATTCTTCATCAAGGCTGTTGCCGGCTTTTGGAGAGAGAATGAGCCAGCGAGTGGAGGGAGAGAGCGAGAGAGAGAGAGAGAACGAAATCAATGCATTCTGATTCTATAATTTCCCATGGTGCCTCACTCAGTGCACAGGGTGCCCTGGGAGGTGACATACCCGGTCATGGAAGCTTGCACTCCCCTTTTTTTCTCCGGCGAAAGAATTCATTGGAATTTCACAACCTTTGCATGCTTTTGTGAAAACACTCATTTGTGTTTGCGCCAACCCGCTAATGGCGGATGCCGGGTTTGTGAATCCCACCTACATTCGGAGCTTGTTATGGCATGGAATGCGCCGTTAATAATGCATCTGTGAAACTCAGCTGTGAGGGAGCCAAGTAATTATCCCACCGTAGCGTTCCCTGCTTCAGTGTCTTCACAACTGGGGCTTCGTTAAAAGTCCTAACAGTAGAGCTGTTGTGTGGGGTAGTGAGCGCGTGTGCGTGCGTGCGTGCGTCTGTGTACATATATATATATTCATTTAAATTATCAGCAATGCCATGGCTCAGAGGTAATTTGACTTTTTGAATCCGCGGAGCCCCTGTGAATTTCCTTCCTCCTCTCCCTCTCGCTGCCGTACCAGCTGATCAGCCCCAGAAGAACAAAAGGTTTATCTGAAGCTATGAAGCATATATTCACCAGCTTCTGGCGTCTAGATAAAAAAAAAAAAATCAAAGTACTCCATTGAACATGTTAATACTGAGCAAAATGCACACAGTCAGATACTAAACCTTTACAGGGATTTAGGCATTTGAAAAGTGATACTCTGATCAGGTCTTGAGTCAGTTTCCTTAAGCATGGAGTCAAGCAAATCAGAAAATAATAAAGGTTTAAAATAACCGCAATGCTTACCCTGCTTTTCCTCTTTTTTAGAATTATCTTCTTGTCTCTTTTTTGGTTGTTGCAGAGTCTTGCATTGCAGAGCTTAAGTAGCAGTGCATTTTTTATCTTGCATTTGATGCCATGTGACCAAGAGAAGATGTTGCATGATTAAAAGCTTGTGTCGGTTCTGGTTGACCTGGACGGGGGCAGTAGACTAGGCTGGCAAAAGAGTGCTTAGACTGAATCCAAAAAGCTCCCGAGTTATAAGGATGTAAGAATAGCCCTGTTGGTGGCCAACCAGGTGCCTCTGGGAATTGCACAGTAGGAATGATGTCACTGCTCTTCTACAACTGCATCCTCCACCAACAACTGGTATTCAGTGGCTTATGGCCTCTAAACTTGGAGGCTCTTCCACAGAGATGTAACGAATTGTAGGTATGCCTACTTGGATTTATTAATTTACCTAGTCACCTTTTCAGAGCTACCCAAGAGAGTGGCCGTGGCCACATATTGTGGCAGTAGGCTTCTTAAGTAAATTTATTCGTTCATTAATTTAAAGCCTTTATAGACCATCCCATTTACTAGCATCTCAGGATGGTTTCCAACAAGCACAGATAAAAATGGCACAGCATCCAGCAATTCACAATAAAATCACAATTAAAACCAGTTAAGCATTAAAATAGCAGGAGAATAAAATGGTTTGCACCTGGCGCTGAAAAGAAAAAAGCATCAGTGCCAGGCAAACCTCTCTGGGGAGCGCATTCCACAATTGGGGTGCCACTGCAGAGAAGGCCCTCCTCCAGGTAGCCACCCTTCCGGAGGAGAACCTCTGCCTCAGATCTCAAAGGGCGGGAGGGCACATAGGGAAGAAGGCACTCCTTCGGGTATCCTGGTCCCAAGTCATTTAGGGCTTTATAGGTCATCACCGATCATCTAAGGGATGCAGGTGGCGCAGTGGTTTAAACCGCTGTGCTGCTGGGCTGGTTGATTGAAAGGTCACCGGTTCGAATCTGCACAATCTGCTCCCGTTGCTCCATCCCAGCTCCTGCCAACCCTGCAGGTTGAAAGCCTGCAAATGCAAGTAGATAAAAAGGTCCACGTCGGTGGGCAGGTAACAGTGGTCCATGCACCTCGGTGTTTAGTCATGTCGGCCACATGGCCACGGAGACTGTCTGCGGACAAATGCTGGCTCCCTCGGCCAGGAAACGGAGATGAGCACCGCCCCCTAGAGTCAGGCATGACTGGACTTCACGTCAAGGGGAAACCTTTACCTTTACCTTTTAGGTCATCACCAGCACCTTAAATTCGGCCTGGACTTCAGTTGGCAGCCAGTGTCAGAGATAGAGGACCGGTGTTATATGTAAATTCCTGCCGGTTCCTGTCAACCTCCTGGCCTCTGTATTCTGAACCAACTGAAGTATCCAGATTGTCTTCAAGGGCAGCCCCACATAGAGCGCGTTACACTAATCCAGTCAGGAAGTTACCAGAGAGTGGGTCATCATTGCAAGGCAAATGATGGCTTGTCCATAAATTCTAGTATATTGTGTAAAGCCTGGTGCTTGATGGGAAGTGGGAGTGGCTAAACAAACCTCAGACCCTTCTGACATGCGAACCAGGCATTCTTGCTTGCCCCCCAGGGCCTTTATTCATGGTTTACACACCATGATAAAGAAACTTAGGGTCTGTGGCTTAACAACTGCTGGTGAATATCTGCTTGTGACATGCAATTATGGCCACTGAATGAAGAATTTGCCAGTGTCTGTCCTGAATTTACTGGAAATCAGTTTCTTTGGTAGTCTTTAAATTCTCATACGGTATGGTTTCTCAGAGTGCGTGACTTTTATATGCCTGTTCTTCATCATCTTCAGTTGAAAACATCTTAATAGCAGGGCTAGATCAGAACTTGACTACTATGAGTCTGGGAATATTGGATTATGTAGGCTAAAGCTCTGATTAAGTATAATGTCATCCTAGGGAGAGCAAAAAAGGCTACATCTACCAGTGGATACTATTCTGTCTGTCTGTCTGTCTTTTCCATTTCTTTGATGCCCCATAACCTGACAGTTCTTTGGGCGGTTTACATAAGCTAAAACAACATAAAGACATACATAGAATACAATGAAACAATAATCAGATAAAATAGGTAAAGCATACAATGCTGAAATGTAGTCTCTCTATATAATATTTTTGTTTGTTTATGGATATTCACATGCAGCCTTAGTGACCCCCAAACTCCACAGAAGAGCAGATCCCTGGTGGTTTCTTTTAAAGCAGCTGCATCAGCAAGCACAAGTGGCTAATTGGGGTTCACATGGCCAGCCAGAGTGGCATGGTGGTTACAGGGCTGGACTGGGAAGCTGCGATATCGGGGTTCAGTCCCATTCAGCCATGGAGCTCACTGGCCAGTCCCTCACTCCCAGCCCAACTTACAGGGAGCTTTTTAAGCTTCCTTGGAAAGGAAAAAGGGAACAGGAGGAGAGGAGGAAGAAACTAGAGCTCCTTCGAAAGACATACCACAGGCGTTTCAGTTTCTAGGCTCAAACTGTCTAGAGAGTCTTGAGTTGTTCCCTTAATTTGTTGGGTCTTGATTAGTTAAAAAAGGAATACAGACGGCACAGTCTTTGCATACCAAAGCAGGAAGCCTTTGGTGCAAAAGTATTGGTTCAATAAATGGTGAAAGCTTGATCACCGCCGAAATGAACATATCCTATGGATTCACTTTTAAAGAACTAGACATGCTGGGGAAAGTGCAGCAAATCAAGTTTCTGAGTCACTTATCTAATCACTGGTGGTGATCAGTTAAAGGGTTGCCTCTAAACACTGAAGTTCTGTTTTGACATTTTGTAAACAGCCATTGATGGACAAATTTATCGCATCCTTCTTTAAGAAGCCACTTAAGCTAGTGGGCATAGCTACATTTTGAAGCAATGCATTCCACAAATTTATTATGGGTTACACAAATGTCACACACATTTTCCAGCTTGAATACTTTTCTAGACCTTAGATTTGCAGAGAAAATTGAAAATACCATGACACAATATGGTAGAATTTGGAAGCAGAGAGGTGGATGGACAGAACCGTGTTGTTTTAGAGGAGGGGTTT
>NW_025335550.1:4922131-5072131 GCF_004798865.1 Varanus komodoensis | reverse complement strand
TTGCATTAGGGGCCTAGTGCATAGACAGAGCAACTTCGTTCCATTGAGAAAATGAAATGTCTTGGCATGGGAAGACCTTGTAATTGTGAGGATAAAGTTAATTGTCTCTCCATGTATGGAGAGAGGTCCTGGATATCCATCTCTGTAGGCCAAGCTGTTGGAATACTGTTGGAACATTTTAATAGGTACATTAGAGCAGTGGTTTTCAACCTTTTCACACCTGGGCGTGGTGAAAACAGGAAAAACACCTTCGGGGATTGCTAAGGCAGAAACAAAAAGCACCATCTACATAATACAGTATGTTGTGTATTCGTTTCCAAACATAATACCAAAAACTGAAAATTCTCCAAAACAACCGGAAACCGAGCAACGAAAAATGCCAAAAAAAGAACAAAATACTGAAATTGGTGTAGTGGGGCTCCCAGCTGCTTCCCACTGAGCCACCTCTCTGCTCCCCAGCGCGCCCCCCCGAGCACTGGCACATCCCCCATGAACACGATGCCAACCGAGGAAGAGGTGGTGGAGCACAGTCAGCCCCCGTGCTGGTCCACACTGAGTGGGATGCACCCCCCACGGAGCAGCAGGAAATCTCTCACAGACTAGTGGTTGAAAACCTCTTCCTTTGAGGGTTCATAAATAAGACTTTCTGGAAATTCAGTTTCCCACCATGTCAAGGTAGGGATGGGAACCCTGAGCAGTTACTGCTGTCAAGTGTAAATGGCATTGAACTAATGGGTCATCTCTGTGACTCAAGGCTAGGCAACCTATATTCAACAGAACTTTGCTCCTGTAATGTGGAACTGGCTGATGGGGTCACATCTGCTAACCCTAGAAATGAAGAAGTGTCTCCAGTGAAGACAGGTTGGCTGTGATCCAGCAGTTTCGAAGCCTCACATGGAGGATTTGATGCCTTCATGAAGCTTGATGCACACTGGGCTTCTAATGTTTGTCCCCTGAGTTGGACTTAGTAGGGATACTATTTTCAAATTATTCCTCCAAAGAACCCACAGGGATCTTTGGTGAGAGCTTATCAGGGCTTCATTATTGAGAAGATTAGAAATGACCAATGAGTTTCTCCGAAAGACAGCTTGTCAGTTGCTATTCCCTTGCAAAGTGCATCCACAGAGGATACTTCCTCCGTTCATGTGGGACAGGGAAGAGATGCATTGGGCTGGTCCGCACTGGGTGCTCTAGAATAGGACTAAGGCACATGTGTCCCTCCAGATGTTGGACAACAGCTGTTCTAATCAGCAGCCCTAGCCAGCCTGAGTAATGGTGAAATGTGATGAGAGTGATAGTTGGTGGCTAGTTGGAGGGCCACAGGTCCCCACTCTGACCAAGAACAGAAGCCAGCGTATCAGAAAGTCCCAGATTCGATCCTGGGCGTGTTCACTTAAGAGGATCAGGAAGCAGGTGTGCAGACGACCTCTGCCAGAGACCCAGCAGATGGGGCAACCGCTTGATCTGGCACAGGCAGTTTCTGGTTCTCCTGAAGCTTGGAAACCAGCTAGGAGGAAATGGAGCAAGAACTCGTGGAGAATTGGATTATAATACCCAGCAGCCACTCTTGCAGTGCTGGTCTCAGGTTTTGGAGGGCCCTTGGGCAAGACAGCTGCAGTGAGCCCCTTTCCTTCCCAGAGGTTTTGGCTCCTCACCTCCCTGCTCACTGCGTCAAGAGGCTTCTTCGATGCCGCCCCTTCTCACCACCTTTGCCGCTTGGGCCAGAGCAGAAGGAAGGAGCATGGGAAAGAGGATCAGCAGATTCAGGGCGTTCTTGGCCTCAGGCTCTGCTGGGGTGTGCATCCAAGGCAGGTGCCCACCTGTGCTTGATCCCATCTCTCTGGGCCCTTGAAAGATCGCTCAGTCTGCTTTTTCCCCAACACCATGTCACATTTAGATCAATAACTCTGCATTTGGCAGCTCCCATTTTTGGAGTCTGGTGCAAACATGTGAGATTCTATTTCAACGGAGCGGCTTGCATTTGGAGAGGCACGTTTAATAGGATTCAAAGAAAAGAAATGTTACTTTTCATCACAGAAGACAACAAAGAGAACCGGGGAAAACGAAAATATTATTTCGTTTGAACAAATTACGGCTCATCTCTCAGGGGCTTTTTTTTCAGCAAGTAGATGAAGAAAAGCACTTTAATATCATTCCATCAAACTAAAAATTTAACTACATTTTTTTTACAGATAAAATGTGTTCGGAGGATTCAAAGAAGATTAGGGCTCACCTAAGAAAGAGTATTCAAATTTGAACAGCTAATGGAAGCCTGGAAAAAACTGTTAATGTCTATATCTTTTCTCTAAGGGACTTAGATTTCAGTATTCTTATAAAAACACATTGAGTTGATTTCATTTCTGTGTCTCCACAGACTGCATTCTTGTAATTTCAGTAAGTGTTATAAATGTTATTTTAAGTATTATAATGCTAATCCCTACTGACAATAAGGGGTTGGAAGCACTGCTTCCATTACTAAGGTAATGTTTACCTCAGATAGCATATAATTGTTTGCTTTTTTTTTCCCACAGTAAACTCTCTGCTCCCAACTGCTTAATCAGCCATGGAAAAAGAGAGGAGACTCGTTTTGCTTAATGTTTTTGTGATCGCATTAGAGTAGTGTGTAAGCTTTTGCGGGTGGAACTTGGGGCGGGAGGAAAGTGTGTCTGTGTGTTTGTCCACAGTTCCTAAGGCAAAATGGTTTTGAGCGGTGATCCTTGTGACGGCTGGAATGACTTATTAATATAAATATCACGGATATGGCATAAATCTTCCCCGCCGCTGAGCTCTCGGGGCATTTCTTCATTGCATGAGATTCAACAAGGGCTTCGTAGAACCTTGCAGTAGTTCAAACAGCCTAGCTGTATTCCAGTCACAGCTTCACTAGTCCCCCTTGCTACTATCAAGAGATCACTGCATGCTCTCCATATGAGTTTTCTCCTGCATCACATCATCCTAAACAATATTTCATTATGCCTTATGAAAGTTAAACTTGCTTCTTTCTCTTTCTCTTTTTGCTTCCGCTTCACTACTACTTGGGTTCTTTGTTTAAGGATCAGATTTGACCTTCCCATTTTTAACACCCGGCACACCACCTGTGCTAACAAATCGGAGAGCAGGGAAATAATTTTAATTTAACTTACAGTTGCGAACATCAGGGCTGTTTTATGGCAACCAGTACAGTATGTGTAATCTGGAGGAAGGGGTGGTGGAAATGACAGCACCAGAATAAAATAATTGACCTGATTTGGATGTCATGCCAGACTATGGTTTCATTGCTGAACTTTTGCATTATGTCCATAATCCTCTGACATGTGTGATAAACCTTCCCTTCCTTTCCCCCATCGTGGTTGTGAGATGGAAAGAAGATGCTTTCATTGTTTTCTATTAAACATAGTTTAGTATGATGTCAGAACCCTTTTCTTAACTTTAACTTGAAGCTGGATTGATTCTGAAAATTATGGTTGAATGCAGTTTGCCCAGGTTCAGACATCATGTAGAAGTAGAAGCTCTCAAACTCCCCCTTCATAATTTTACCCAAACCCAGGTGGTGGAGAGTCATATTGTTTTCCTAAGATTTGTTCACATCTATAATCTTGCATGTTCTCCAAGTTAGTTCATTGTCAGATTTGGTTTTTTCTGTCTGTCTGTCTGTCTGTCTGTCTGTCTTTCTTCTTAGTGTAGAAGTTTTTGACTCCAAGATTTAGTATTCCTGAGTTAACAGGATGTACAGGCTGAGGCTAATGGGAGTTGAAGTTCAAAGCATGGGGAGGACACCAGGTTGCGGAAGTCTGTTCTAACCTGCAGGCATTTGCTTTTGGATCATGTGCATGCACTCACTTTGTACAAATGCTGCCGTAAATGGGAGGTTCCCGGCACCACGGTTCCAGCTCCTGAAGCTTTATCAGCATAATCTAGAACCGCAGCTGATTTAGAATACAGTGGCGAGATAACCAATGCAGTGATATTTCATCTGTTAAACTGACGCTGGTCTGAAAGTTCTCCTTCTATACCTTTCATAAGCATGTTGGGGACAGGATGGGATTAGAGGAGGGGAAAGTTCAGCTTAGCCTGTTCAGCTTAGCACCGGCGGCAGCAAGAGCCCAGTGTGAGGCAAGAGACCAAGGGGTGCCAGGCTGAAAGGCGGACCAGCTGCTGCCCGTCTGGGAAAGCTTCCAGTGAGCAGTGGCCTCAGCAAGTCCTGTGACTAAACGGAGAGCTTCCATGTGTCCTCCTACACTCCCCTTCTCAGTCTCAATCCCTTCCCAAAGAGTGGAGACCTTCAAGGCATCAGCACCTGGCCCAGGGCCTGGTAAACCTCTCTTTGCTCAGGATCGTGTGCCAGGCCCTTTGCCAGTGTTGCTGTACCAGCCCCGCGAATTGGGGAGCTCACAGAGATGGAGTTGTGGGCAAAGTGTGTTGGGTACACTAGTTATTGATCCAGGCTCAAGCCGCTTAGATCCAGGGCTCTCTGGTTCCACAGTGGCGGACTTTGGGTTCTCAAGAGTCTCCGTGGCTTGTGCGGTACTCAGAATTCTCTCCAGGTGACCTGTTCTGGAAGTCCCACTTGCTTGGTCTGATGTGAGGTGGCTGGAGATTGGTGGTGATGTGTGTTTGGAATGCATTGTCTACTAGGAAGCCTCAAAAGTGGGGTAACTCAACAAAGAAATGCATATGAGGGAGACAATGTATTAATGTCAGTCGTATAGATCCTAAAATGTTTTGGAAGAAGAGCTCTTTATCTGGGTAATCGGTTACAACAAGTGGGTTTGTATGGCATGTGACCCACCCGGCAGTAAGCCCAACCTTTGTGAGGACAACCCACATTGCACCCAACAGACAATCAGGTTTGCTGCTGCTTTTCACCCTCCTTCCCCCTCAGTCGACCAGCTTGGCTTCTCAGTGGATTTTGCTGTTCAAACCACTCTCCCCGCAATCAGAAACCATTTTGGCTAGCGGTGCCCTTCCCTTCTTTTGACCTCCTCCCCTTTTTTCTTGAGATAGACTTTTGCAGTCTCCATTTTGACAGCCACTGAGAACTTCTTCGAAGTGCAAGAGTCATTTATAGGATAGCTTTTTGCACCCCATTTGTGCACAAATAGTTTAAAAACAAAACAAACAAACAAACAAAAAACAAACTGGAATCCAGCAATTCTGGAGGTGCATGTGTACACATTTCCATGCATATTTAAAATGGATTTTCACTCAAAATATGCTTTTTAAAGTGCCTAATATATTTTTGTGCCTTAAACTATCTTAGAATATTCAAGGAATGCAAATTCCAGTCATGTCTTTATACCAGAATTTGCAAAGTCCCACTTTCTCAAGCATTGCTACAGAACACAAAAGCATCCAAGAGGAAGACAGACATGGTCATTTCTAGCCAGGGGCCACTGGTCATAAATAAGCTTAGCAGAAATAGTGTTATGAACATTGAGAGTGGAGGAATTAATTTCTGTAGTGAGAAACAAAAGCGCCCTGCTCGGTTCTCCAGTGTTGTGGACAAAAACCCTGGAGACCTCTTTGGAGAGATCTTGGGGGAAATTACGTACCTTAGCCATGCTGTGCATGAAAGGAATATCCTGGACAGTCTCTCCAGAAATCTTGCACTCAGGAAGGATACTCAGAGCTGCCTCGTTCATGGCAACATTTCTACATCAAAGTCCTTTCCTTGTTGGAATTTGCATAAATCCCATATGTAAGTTGTCGGGCATGTACATTTCCATTTAAGAGTTTTGTCATGCTGCACCCCGGTGGATAAGATGCTCAGGTCTTTTCTTGCAGGAAAGATTTCCGAAAAGCCCCTTTTTGTCTTGTTCTGAACCATCCCTGAGCAATGACCTCTGGAACATTTCCTGAAATTTGGCCCTGTGCATCTCTTTTGTCTGCAGCATTACAATGCCATGATTTTTATACACGGATGAGGGTACTAAGAGAGCTTCTGAATATTTTAAACGGATCCCAGAGCACAGACGTCGTCTGTGGCATCCTGTCTTACCCTGATCAATACTATCCTTTTTAACAGATGCACAATTAAAATGCAAACTTTCATAAGACAGGAGCATGGCAAGTGAGCAGGTGTAGAGTGTCCATTAAAGTATTCAGCAGCAAATGTTCTTTGGCTCTTCTCAATAAAATTGCAGGATCTTGGAGTACTAAATGAGCCACAGACACCAAACCAGGAATAATAAAAAAAAGCAAACTATATTTTCTGCTCATCTGTGGAGAGGGGATAACATGGGCCCAGAAGTACGCGTTTGCGAAGCAATCTCAGTCATAGATGAGTGCCTGCTTTCCCCTGGAGCACAGACTGCAAAAACCTTTAAAAACAGTACTTTCCTCTTTCCTTAATATCTTGTTTTGCTGAACTTGGTGCTGTGGTGGGGGAAAGAATCACCTTTTTACATTCTTCTTGTTTACAATGGAAATGTGGTGGCACAATGAAACATGCCAGGCCTTTTAATAGATCATCTCCTTGGTGCTATTTGGAGACTTCTGCTGGACCTCAGCCTGCTAGAATGCCTGACCAGAGTCTGGCCCATGGAGCCTTCCTCTGAGGCTGAAGACCCCATGAGACACCCCATCCAATCCAGCATCTATCTAGACTCCCCTAACACCGTCAGGTGCTAATTTGGCCCCTTTGGCCAGAGACTCTTGATCAACTCAACTTACTCCTGGAGTTAAGAGGTTAAGGCCAAGCAGCTACCCACCCAGCAAAAGTACATGTGTCAAAAGTCTGGTCTTCTGCACCATCTTTGTCCACGAAAGAGCACCTTCGGCACGTGGCACTTCTCATGCCACCATTCCTAGCTCCCATTCCAGCACCCAATCGAGGGAAGAGTTCAGGTTGACTAGTTGTGGCCCTGGCTTGCTCTGAGAAGTGTGTCCACATGCAGAATCCCACGCAGCTGCCTGCTGACGATGATACTTGGGAAGGTCAGTCCTGTTTCTGGGCTGTGGACGTCTCTCGTGGCAAGGCTGGGAAACCATCTGCTGCTTTTGTTACAGTGTCCTGGAATGTCCAACATAACCCCATTCTAGGGAGTTCTGAGTCTTAAATGCTGTTGCTAGACAAGTGCAAAGTCTGAAGAGGGTGGCCCCGCTTTACCAGGGAAGGAGACTCAAACCTGGGGCTGCTCTTTCTGCAGGGTCCTTTTCAATAAACCATCAAGTGCATTTCACAAAATTCCCTCTTTTCATCTTCTGCTTGCTGAATACTTGAAAGTATAATATGCGACTCCATACGTTGGATTATTTCCACGCAGAATGCTTTCTTGTTTTTACATGTTGAAACTCTGAACCAGACTGAGGGTGTCCATAGTTACGGTGCCATTTTTCCCCTGCTCAATCGGCGATTCCAAGTAGTGTTCGATTTCGCTAGTGGAAAATCTGCAGGGCACGATCTACCACACTTCTGCTTTCGAGCAGGGATCTTCCACAAGCCCCACTGAAATGGAACGGACGGCATTGCTCCTTCGGACCCCAGGAGTGATGAAACTGGCGTTCTTTCTGGAATCCATGCAGGTATAATAGTGCAGAAATTTGGATGTGCTCCATGACTTCCTCAGTGAAGGTTGGCGCTTGCATTATTTAGCTAACCGGAGAAGCCATTCCACTTTTTTATTGCCTCTTGATTGCTAGGGCTATTTAATATAGTGTGAAGAATCCCAATAGCAAATGGTGGTAAAGACAAATTAGAGACTTTTGGCTCTCTTAGTGGGTCATCTCCCAGCAGACCTAAGCAAGGGCACTGTAAAAAGACTCCATCTGCAGAGTCTGACAATTCCGTTTCCCCATCTGCTAGATGGACAGTGAACTCGACATACTGTAGAGCAGGCAAATAGAGCTCAAAGCCAGCTTTCCAAACTAAGCCACAAACGATGAGATAAAAAACATGTTTGGGTTCAGATGAGAAACTCGCACCTTCTGCAACCCTTATCACTTTTATCTGATGATAAACCTAGCATCATTTGAGAAAATTATTTTTTTAAGCCTTCTCCTTAAGACCGCAGGAAGGCCCGCTGTTATGTGTGAGCAAGTGCTGTTGGATTGAATGAGATAGCTCGGTTCTGTCTAGACATTTGGGTGGGTGCGTGGGTGGGGAGGGATCGTGGTTTTGAATGCCACTGAATGCTGCTTTTTTGAAGACTGGCAGTGATGGGTGTGGTTGTACACCAAAAGCAGAACAAAATAGCAATATTCAAATTTGGACTCGAGCAAAAATCTGGTGGAAGCAAGTCCTGCCGTTTGTAATGCAGGGGCAGAACTTCAAGTCCTGGGACCAAAGCTGCCTCTTCTAGGTTTCCGAAAGGGCCACAACTCTGCCCTCACCCCGTTCCTCTGACAGTTTGAGGGTTTGCAGAGTTTCCCCAATTTTTGTGCCATTCTTTCCGTGTTCTAAAAGGTAGAAATATCTCTTCTGGGGCTTAATCGCTAGCAGTAAGAAATGTAAGCAAAAGTATGCAATTGTTTCTGATACTTGGCTCTGTCCACCAGTGCAGTCCCCAAAAGCTCTTCCAAAATGGAATTTAGGGTTTGGATTAAAAGAAGCTTGGCACCTCTGCTGTAAGACCCTTGTATGAATATGATGCATGGATGGTGCAGTCAAGAGGGCCCCATCCAGGTTGATCTTCAAACCTCCTTGATGTTTTAAGCACTCACTTTAATGGCTTTAGACCCAATGCAAGACCAGCAAAAAATGCCATCTCTAACATGCAGAAGTGGACATGTGCCAGAGTAAAATGGCCACTCATGGAGAACGTCACAGCACAGGCTTCTTGGCCTTTTCTGCAGTCCCCATAAGCTGCAGAAGATACTGTGATGAGCATCTCCTTGAACCGCAGACTCTTGAGTTGTGCTTTGGAGGTGGGCCACCATTCTCAGCACCGGCTCATGTTTTTGAACCCCAAACTCAGTGCCATCCCAAGCACGTTCCAGTGCTTTACCCCCAAGGTTACAAGGCATGGATGATTGTCACATTTTCTTGATCACATACCATGGCTGATTAATTTCTCCATTGATGACAGTTGTGAAATGTGCATTTTCTATTGCTTTGAATGGGTGTATATATGAAGGAGAAAGACATCAGGGAATGGGAATGCTTTTTTCATGGGGGCTAATTGACACAATGGAACCCTGGTATTGCACTGGTTGTGACATGAATGGAGTAGACTAGTCAGGAATTGTCATGAAAGGCATCAGGCGGGACCTTACTTTCCATGAGTCAAGACACTTTGCCTCTGCTCATGAACTTGGGTGTGCTACTCAATGGGATGCTTGAACCCAAGGCCAAAGCCATTCACTTGGAGGGGAGAGGGGGTTCATATGACACATGAAGCCACAGTGAAATCTTACTGTGGTAGCTCTGTTGTGTCTTCCAGACTCAGTTCCAGTGTTCCTGTGTGGAAGGATTAGTTTTTCTGAAATCACAGAGAGACTCAAAGCTCCGTTCTGTTTCTGTGCTTCACTGCCGCTTCTTCAGTCCTCTGGACCCAGGGTCACCATTTTACTATTCTTAGTATGAAAACACCATAGAGTCCTCTGGCAAGAGTGGCTATGGAAGTGGCAGTGTCTACCCTTCTAACTCTACTGCCACAGCTCTCTAGTAACAGGCATGTCATTGCTCTCTTTATTCCCATTGGCTTAATGATGTGCCCTCCTTGCTGGACGTATTTGAAGAGGAGGACAATGCATAAATACAGGGAGAAAGAAGGTGAGATTTGTAGCAAAACTGTTTATTTTCATTTAATAAAAATCTCTGTGGAGGCTGGAGTGGCTGGGAAGTGCTGCAGACATGCAAGTGCACTTGATGGAGTGGAAGGGGAGGAAACTTCCTGAGGATCTCAGTGGTCCAATCAGGAAGAGGCTGCTGCAATCCATAGGCAAGTCTAGGGAAAGGATGGGGATTTGGGGAGGATGGAGTAGGGAGTGCAGAAACTGCTTTGCGCTCTGAACCATGTAATCATCTGACCACACGGAAACCATGCAGAGTTTTTTGCCATATCATGTGAACCCAGTCTCTCTCTGCTTCATAATCCGGGCTTTAAAATGATTCCATCCCACCCCAAAGGAAACAACAGGGCTTTAAGGTCTCTCACTTTCTTTCTCTCCCTGGTAAGTGCTTGGCTTCCAGAAAATTATTTCTGGTTTTAGAAAGTGTTAGAAGTGTTAGCAAAATGAAAGGATTTGTCTGAATGCTCTTAGCTCTTCCACCGTCTTGGGAGATATGGTTGGGTGCTGAGGAATTCATTACTTCTCTCTTAAATAATGAGAGTCAGCGACGATACTTTCCTAATAATTTCCTGGTCTCTTGCTTTTCTCTGAGGCCCACTGTGTGGGAGCTCTGACCATCACAATCCGCACACGTAATAAAGACACTGTGGAAGCAAGAGACAAGAAGGCACAATCCAAGGTGGGAAGAGTGATGCTCTGTTAGTAAATAGCGAAGCATCAGGACAGCTTAATCACTTAAATGTAGCCTATTAGTAAGTTTAGCAGAAAGGTGTTAAAAGAACCCTTTGCTGTCTCTCCGCTGGCATGTTTTTGAAGGGAGTTCAGTTATGAGACTATTAAAATGTTATTTTGATAATTAAGCCCACAGCTGTTGTGAGGGCGTTGGGGGCAGGCGCTGATGAAGCAGTGGATTGGTTAAATAAGAGGGAAAAAGAGAGAGCGGGGAGGAAAGAACAAAAGGAAAACAAAGCATGCTTGCTGCGCACTAAAGAGTCTTGTATGTTGCCGTCTGTGGGCGCATCTGTATGGAGTTTTTCCACCCTTCCAAGCTGGCACTTTCCCTGCTCGAAAGGGATGTTACTGATTGATTTATTTCATTTATGTGCAGAAAACAGTTGCCCCCCACCCCAGGGAAGGTGTTATGTAGGGGGAACTCCGTTCCACTGACATGGCTCCATCCCCGATGAAAACTGCACAATCTGTATTTTAGCCTGTCCGTTGATGCCATTGGACATCAATACAGGGCACGCAGGGCATTGCCAGTGTTTCGGTTTGCTGAGATCAGATGAACTGAAACAGTGCATCTGATCTCTAATATTGCTCTTCCTTTGACAGGCGTTCCTGAAGCTCCTTTAAGGATATTGACAAAACAAGGTTTCCTAGTGGAAGACAAGAGAAGGCCCGCGAATGAATGGGTTACAGATCACCTGTACCTAGGATGAAATACCAGCTACTCTTAGTTGCATGTGCTTGTAAAAAGAGTTGGTCAAACCAAGCAGGACACTCTAGCCTCCTAGTCACAACCATCACCACACAAGGGTATGGAGGAAGAGGGGGGACTGTGGAACCTCCAGGACTTCAGTGCGGAAGTTGAGCACTTCCATTTTCATAAGCAACTGAGGAGCATATAGTCCACATGTGTTCACAAGAAGATGGATGTCAGGCTCTCCCTTCTGATTTAAAACGAGTGTCAAAAATCCAAGGAAGGCCCAGGACTCTCTCTTCAGCCTCCCTTTGGCAACCCCTTGGAAATATTATTTGGTTCGGTTTGATAAAAAATGAAGCTATAATTTTGAAACAGAGATTTGGAGAAAGAACCTATTATTACATGACATATAAGATCTAGTAGGGTTAAATCTATAATGTCCATTTGGTAGCGGGTCCAGAAGATTCTTCGTCCAGAAGTACTCTTGAATGTATACCACCTTTTATAAAGACCTCCTAGTGAATGTACAAAACGGCACATAGAATTCTTCATTTTGTTGCTATATGGCCATGGTGTGAGCATTAACTTTCCCCATTATTAGTCCTCTCTGTTACATCTGTGCATTTCCATTCATAAGAGAAGACTGATACAGTCAAATCTGCCATTCAGATGGTCATTGAACTGCATTTCAGAGTTCATTGATTGGCATTGCTGACCAGTGCGTACATGGACAGCTTCCTTTCCAAAGTATATTGGGCAGAAGAGTCCTGATTAGCTAGGATACAGGAGAATGAGGGAGTTACACCCATAAAGATCACAAGGGCACTAAGTTGTGGACCATCCTTGCCTTTGCTTACCTGGAAGCAAATCCCACTGAACTTAAGGCAGCTTAATGTCTCAGGAGACATAGATGAAATATCTGGTATATGATGGGTGTTGTCCCAGATTGAAAGAGCTTAGATGATCAATTACATCAGCAGTTACTTTTGCCTCAGACGCTTCCCTCTAAATATTGGAGTCCATCTTCCAAGGTTGACCTTCATTGTATTTGTAATGTACAACAACTGCATCCTTTGAAGATACATCCTTGTCACGAGTTGCTAAGGTTATTAAGTAACTTAAGTATTTGTTACATATTTTTGCAAGGCTTTTGCAAATGGGGCGGCATATAAATGTTCCAAATAAATAAATAAATTTCTCTTTCATCCAATAGCCAAAGCTGTTTGGGCAGTTCTCAACAATTAAAACAATTACATATAACATAAAATACCCAAATTTGCAAGTTTAAAGCTGCCGGTTAAAACAGAAGCAAAACCTAGTAGCGGTACAAAGGCCTAAACACAATAAAAGATGGAAAAGAACCAAGACTGACAGATGAACATTTCTGGGAAAATAAGATCTTTTAGAACATGGACAAACCAGAACATGGGCAAGGTAGGTACTAGGCGAGCTTCTCTGGGTGGTTCATTCCACAGCTGGGCCCCTCTTCTTAGTAGCCATGAATCTGACTTCCTTTGGCAGCAGCTCCTGGAGGAGGAGGGCTTACGGTCCAGGCAGGTATGTAGAACTAGGAACCCACAGCTCTGCATGCCACTACTCCAGAGTAGTGGCTTGGAAGGCCTTTATTGCAGTGAATAGTCTCAGGCTCTGACCTGGCCCAGCTACTGAGGACTTGTAGGTAGGAGCGTAACAGACTTACTGCTGAGCTAGGAGCTGGCCTGAGCAACAGAATCTTCCTGGATCCAGTGTGTTGCGACGCATTTCTCAGCTCTTCTCCGACAATTGCTGCAAGCAATCCCTGACCATCCAAACATAAGACTAGCCATTCCTGTCCATAGGTTTCCATGGCTGCAGATAATCCTTCGTTCTTCAGTGGCCAAAAAATCTAGAACATCTTTAAGTGTTGCCTTCCGGGTTAACATTCCTAGAATTAGCCCTTTTGGCAGTGCGGGGGAAAGTACAATCTTGGTCATAAGCTGACATGTAGAGGATTGTACCAGAATGATGCACCATGGAGTTCAGTCGAACTCCCCACTTCATTTGGGAACTAGATACTGGATGACAGCCTAAATGGATCAAATTCCCCTGCTTGTAAATGAAAACATCATAAGCAGAGCACTGCTGGATGGGACCAAAAACACATCTAGTTCTGCATCCTGTTTTCCACTGAGTCGAAGCAAATTCCTGCGGGGAACACTTAGCAGGACCTAAGTGCGACGGAGCTCTCCTGCTTTTGTCTCTCCGCAGAAATTTCTGAGTTAGAAGCATACTGCTCCCGATGCCGGGAGGTTGCACACAGCCATCCATGAATTCATCCAACCCCCTTTTAAATCCTCTGAAAGGGCAGCACATTCAATCAATCAGTGATGTGTCACAGGGAAAGTTTTTGATTTTCTCTGTCCTCAAACCTCCTGGCAGTCCGCTCCATTGGATGGCCCTCCAGTTCTAATAGTGGGCAGGAAAAATATTCTTGATCAGTTTCGCAGCACCAGGATAATTTTTTAAACCTTGCTGATGGACCCCCTTAGTCTCTGCCAGTTAAAATGGCCACTGTAGCCATTTCTCATTGGGAAGGCGCTCCAACCCTCTGATTTATATGATTATGATCAATGTAATGCTATCAGACAGGAAGAAATTACATGTATGGGTTGTGTTAGGAGGACGCAAATGTGGAGTGCAAACTGAAGGGACTGGTGTTGTGCAGATGGAAGGCTTTGATCTATCAGGACCCTATTTTGGGTGGGGCGGGGGAATCCAGGCAGAGCAGAATGAGCTTCAGGGGCATTTATGGTTGTGACCACTCCCTTGATTTGCTAGTGCACTTTTTGGTGATAAGTTCTTCCCCACTGCAGACTCTGCTAAGAACAGAATGAAATCTATGTTAATTCCTGTATTCTCTGTTTGGTTTGGGGTAATCTTAGCACCCTCTTGTAGAATGCTCATTTAGTCCGGTCTACCATTCAGAATAACTGGAATATCAGCCAATAACTTCTGGTTGCTCACAAGCAGGAGGTATGAAAGTTGTGGCTCTCTGGGGGAGCGGAATGGGGTAGAATGTGGAGGAACCTTGGCAAAGGAGCAAGCGAATAGCAAAGCTTTCGGATATTACTCTGTTTGTGATGAATTAGCACAATTAGAGAATTAGGAAAGGAGTCAGCAGAAGCGACCAACTTCTTCACTTTCCTTGGATGAGTTCATAGTTCACGCTAGCAGTTTAAATGGAAACGCTTTTTGGCAATCCCATTTGCATTTCCAATTAAAAGCTCAGGGCCTTGCATTTCAGCTAGCTCACGTCTTTGGTTTAGGTGCCATCAGAAGTAAGTGCTCAGTTTGGGGTGCGGGGAGGGATTCTACTAGGTAACTGTACGAAGGATTGCTGATTCTGATAATTGGCTACGTGGTGTGGTGCATTATGCATTGATGTTCTTTGGTGTGACGGTCATGATGAGCTACTCTGCTGTCTCAGTGATGTGCCTGTCTCCTGTCTGCAGACAGGAGTGCCATGAAATAGCCACCTATCGATAGATGTTCTCCATGAATATGTTGAAGATGTATTTTTGCTCAGAGATGTAAGTCAGCCCACGTCTGTGGCTGTCCTGTGATCTTTTCTCTCCATGCCATTGGCCTCAAAATAATAAGCATTTATATTGGGCAAAATGGCAATCACACAAGTTTAGCTTGTCCATCAAAGCATCCCGTAAGTTTGGGGTTTTTTTTGAAGAAACGCACAACTCTGTCTGGTTTTGTCAGTGGTAACCTTTCTGTGTTTGCTCTTCTAACTCAAGCTGCAATGTCAGTTGTGGTCCCTTGATGACTTTCTTGCTGCATGTTCTGTCTTGAATACACAATCAGAAACTGTTACTTGGGAGTTGGTAAAATAAACCATAAACAGAATGTAAAGTGGGGGAAATTAGCCTTTTGATGAAAAGGGGAATGAAGCCCAAGTGACTTTCCTTCTGCTGTTTCAAAATAAATAAATAAATGAATGAATGAAAATAGTTGTTCTTGCATAATCTCTCCAATTTTCCAGAAATTCTTCTCTTTCCCCCGATCTTGAAAACATCTTCGGTAACATCTGTTTTCTCCCTCAATCAATACGTTCCCTTAAGAGAGCTAACTTGTAAAATATATAGAACATCAAACACATATCTGAATTCAATTAGTTATTTGGTAGTGTCAGAAATTCTGTTAATAAGGTAAAGGCTTTTCATGGCCAATTACAGGTGCCACTTACATCCATCTTTGTTAAATCCCGCAAATTGCATAGGGGTTGTTTTGTTGTTGTTGTTGAAAAGATGTAAACCAAAACAAAGCATCACCATTGGTTTTAGCACATAGGCAAAATTGCACAGAAGCCAGGAAACCCACCAAGCAATGGGGGGGGGCAGGAAAGGGCATAACTTACTGGGGAACCCCAAAGACTAGCATTTGAGGTTCAGCACTCCTGCCTCAGAGGAAACAAAAGATATAAATGGAATAAACAAATCATTTCATTGAAAGGTGGTTTCTGGCCTGCCCTTCCCAGAGGAATCTTCTTCAGAGGAGAAGCTGGACCTGATGCCCTAGAGAGCAGGCTGATTCGGGGGGCCTGGGGAGAAAGGTCTGTGAATTTTGCCCTCAAAACAAATCATAGGAAGCTCTGCCCTTAACTTACCACCCAGCTCCCAGTGACTGCAAGCACAGGCCAAGATGGTGGCCTGGTGAAGGATTACTCCTCAAGAGCAGAGGTCTCCAGAGGGCCTGCAGTGATCCACAGCTAAGCCCTGGGTGGGAGCTGGGGAACCTCTGGCTATGTAAAGTTAGACCTTCCTAGATCTGCAACTCAGGTCATGCATCTTGAACCCCTGGGATGGCGTTCTTCTTTTTGCTGTGTGTATGAACATTTGCGCTACTGACCTTCAGACCCCTGCCTGCCTCTGCTTCCTGGGCTGCATTCATATCCGATGGCTTACCTGTGCTTGGACCAGGTTGCTCCTCAGACCTCTCTCTTGGAAAACTCCCTCTTACCTCCTAACTCTGTTCCTTTGGCCACCGCCTTTTTGCTGACTTGCCCTTGATTGATTCCTCAATGGCATTAATGCTGAGACAGGCCCAGCCAAACCAGGGTAGTATTTATGATGCTTCTGCTGCTTGCAACATACCAACATGCATGTGTGCCAACCTAAAGCGTGCAAGTTTTTTTTTTTTTTTTGTTCACATAGTTTCTCACATGTGTGAGTCCCAGTGTGCACAAGCCTCACCTCTGTGCCACAAAATTAGAATGTAGGATAGGGGTAGGGAACCTTAGGGGAATCATTCATCCCCTCTTGTGTCCCCCAGGTGGCCCCATCACTGACTCAGCCTCCCTTTGCCCCAACCATTGCTAACCTGGTGCACTTTTTCCAATTCCAACGGTTGAAATGTCCTTCTTAAGCCTCAGCAGTAAGCATGTTTAGCTAAAGTAGGTTGTCGTTTTGTCCACAGTCTCTCTGTCTTCAGCGCAACTCGTCACTGCAGCTCATCACCCCAAAATGGAATTTGGCCTTTACACGAAAGGCGGACCAGCAGGTGGCACAAAGAGCGTACGTGCTTGCAGGGAAGTACAGGTCTTGGCCTCTGTGCACTAGTGACGTCCAGGGTATCAACAACAGGTGGACACCATGCGGAGCGAGCCTGTGTCATCCTGAGCGACTGCTGTGTGTGCAGTTTTCAGTGGCGGCCCAGAGTGTGCCGTCCAACGGTACGCATTGCATAATGAGTAGCATCACCACCACTCCGAGCAGTTGTCGTCACGGGAGTGATTTGCACGTGTCTTATTCGAACTAGCCTCCCAGTTATTTCTGTGGCCGCATTCAGATGGACATGCGCAGCCACAACAGTGCAGATACGGGAATGCTCACCTGGGATTTACATTGGGAATGGGAGGCCAAGGGAGCGGCTGAGCTCGGCTCGCCCAGTGCTCGGCTCGCCCAGTGCTGGCCATCTTGTTCAATATTTACACGGCCCTCCTTCGTGCGCAGAGTGCATTAAAAGTTCTCACCAGTGAGAACTGTCCAGCTGTTTGGAAACGGACGTGTTCAAAGCAACATGTGCCGCTGCAGCATCGGAGCAACCCAGTGGCATTGCCACATCTCCATTAGGCTCACTGCTCAGTAGATGCACATCAGCAGAGTAATCATTTTCAGATTTACAAGCATTAAATATTTTAATTTAATGCCTTGGCTGTCTTGTAATTCATGCACTTAATTATATGATAATTACTCAAATTAAAGAGATACAGCTGCTGCAGTATCAATTCTTTGAGGGATCTGCAATTTTTTATTTTTATTTTTTTGGAATTGCCCTTTGGCTTATGGATATTTTCTTCTTTTTTCTTGGCACCTCCCAAAACAGGTGGAAAGGTATACATTTTAAAATTAACTTCGCAGCCAAGATGACTTTCAGGTGTAATTACTTCACTCTTTTCTCTCTCCCCTCCGCCTCCCTGCTCACCCCATCCCTCTTTGGAGAGCCGAATAAGGTTTTGGCAGCTGGGGAACTGGGCACCATACTGGCTGTTTTTATAGCTCCTGGTGGATTCTATTCATAAAAACACAGAGGCTTAGGCAGAGTTCTCTGTGTCTGGATTCTCGTTTGTTTATTTGCCTGGTTACAGGAGAAGGAAAAGTTGGTGTGGGTGGCAAACCATGTCCCACCTAATTATAAGCTAACACATTTCATCACATCCTTATTGGTTAACTTCTAAAGGCTCCTTCATGTGTTATGATTTACGTACTTGGGATGTATCTCCATGTAGGAAAGAACACTGAACTCACGTGCAGATCCACAGGATTGCCAACTCTCAAAATAAAAAATTCTGGTTTCTGGCTCAGGCCATGGGGCAAAGCTCAGAGTGGGCCCCGGGAGCAGTGTCCAATTATTTCTGGCAGGTCTGGAGGCAGAGTCCAGAACAAAAGCTGTCTATTCACCTAAGGTGTACAGGCTAAAAAAAGGAAACAGCTGGGGTTCACAAGATTGACCTTGCCCGTTGTGTTCTTGGCAACTGGTCCAAGGGCAAAATCAACAACAACAAAACAGGCAGGCAATTCTTTTCTGGGTTAGTTGGCAACCTTAGAAGGCAAGCGCACATATCACAATAAGCATTTCCTTGTTCCTTCCTTTAGTGGAAACATTTGTACTCTGCTTTTCAACCAATTGATCCTTACGGCAGCTTGCATGTATAGGCTAAAGCAGTGTCCACGTGAAATGCAACAACCTGCTAAAACTGGGGAAGGGTAGGCTGAGGTGAGCATAGAAAATAGAAACACATCAGTTCTACTCCTATATCACAAAGTACTCCTATATCGTATCCCATCAAAAGCTTGAGAGTACAGAACAGATTTCATCAAGTGCCTAAAGGATAGCAGAGAGGGTACTAGTGGGGAATTGGGTTTGGGGAAGGTGTTCGGCCTTTAGGGTGCCAACATATAAAAGGCCCTGTGCCTTGTAGCTACATATCTAACCTTAACTCTGAAACGGGGGTACCTTGAAAGAGGCTGACAAGGTTGAGTAAGGGGCAGGTGTGTGCAGACAGTGGTGCCACTTTAACCTGTTTCCATGCTGCATACCTCAGGAGGTTGTGATTGGCCACAAGCGACTCCTTTCCGGAGTATCTCATGTGAGAGGCAGAGGGAGAAGCAAGGGCATCAGCAACAGGCATCACCCCAGATGAATCGAACAGAGCCCTCTTTTGTTCTAACAATTTGTTTGGATCAGAGCGGGCTGCAGGGAAGGGGATCACGTACCGCATGAGTGTACATGCTGCGGATGCGGTCCCACACCAAGTTACATAGGCCAAAAAGGCAGGTCTCTGTCCCCTGGGAGCTTGCAATTTGGAACACAAAGTTGTAGAATAAACAGATGGAAGGAGAAGAAACAAGGGTAGAAGGGAAAGTTGGCAAGCCTGGAAACTAGCTGTACAAGTTGCCCTACATCTGCCCATGCTCAGAAGAGCAGTCTCTTCCCCAGCTGTGGGAGGGCTTTGTTGTTGAGTTGAATATTTTCTCTGGTTCTCCTCCTCTTGCCAGCCGCTCGCCATCCCTCTTTCTGGGTTCACTACTGTTGTTGGCACGGGCCCTCAAATCATCTCTGATGCACACTGGAAATGCAATGACATCGTACCAACTCATACACACTAATTCAAACTGAGCCGGCAGTAACTGACCAAGGAAAGGGATTTTGGGCTTGTGATGGACAGCCCAATGAAAAGGTCAACCCGATATGTAGCTGTGGTGAAAAACGGGTGCATTCCATGTTTACTAGGAGGAAATAAATAAAATTACCAGTATCATATTACTTTCATACAAATCTGTGGTGTGACCCAACTTGGATTACTGTGCACAGTTCTGGTCACCGGATCATGTAGATCTGGGAAAGGCAGAACTTGGTGCCCGAACGAATGCAGGGCTGTTGGGCAGTGTTTCCCTATAAGGAAGCATCATGAGGATTTTAGCACAAGAAAAAGTCAAAGAAAGAGCAATGTAATAGAGGGATATACAATTGCGGATACTGTGGAGAAAGCAGAGAAGAATTTAGGCTCAGTTAATGAAGATGAGTGGTGGAACATTGAGGACAGACCAAAGGAAATACTACTTCATACAGGGAGTAGTGAAACTACAGAACGCGGTACCTTAACAGAGATGGGTGGCCTCCAGTTTGGATGATTTTAAAAGGGGATTAGAGGAATTCACAGAAGATGAAGATCTCAGTTATTCATCACAATGGGTTAGTATCAGAGGCAGCGAGTCCCTGAATGCATGATATTTTACCCATGTCCAACTGGTGGGTTACCATATGCAACTGGCTGGCCCAATTGGGAATATAATACAGGCTTGGGTTGTCTTGTTTCCCTCTAGCCCAGGTTTCTCTTATCTTTGGTTGAGCTTTCTCCCAAAGAGCTGGAAGCGCTCATGCATCCCTGCTCTCAGCCCCTCACAATAACCTTGTGGGGTAAGCTAGGCAGGGAAATAGTGATGGTCCAGGGTCACCTGGGAAGATTCATGGTGAACGGGGATTTGAATTAGGGTCTCCCTAATCCACTGCTCTAACTGCATCAGCCCTGTGGCCTTATATAATGTGGCCAGGTTTATTTATTTTTCTTCGGATGCCAACTGGCAATTGATCTCTTGAACTCAAGGCAAGTCCTAAACTGTTCAAAGGACTCCCATCTCTTTTGCCCCCTCCCTTTCTCCCCTGCTTTTTCTGTGCCGGAGGCCATTAGCTCCAGTTTTCTCCTTTAACTCTCCAGCCCTCTGTGACTGAATGTCTGAATTGCTGCCTTAGTGTGAAGTTTGCCACCAAAAGGGTTACGAAATTTTTAAGCCCCTCTATGCAGACAATTTTCAGTTAGCTTACAGCAGCTGCAGTGTCGTGCTGGTAGATTAAAAGCAGCTCCCAACCCCAGAATGAAGTACATTCAAGCTCCCGCGGAGCTAAGCTGGGGCGAGGCATCCACATCTGTCACTTAGGCCAAGTTTCCAACTGAACTCCCAAGCAAAAGGATGCAACTTTTTCGAGCAAACTTAGATGCTTCTAAATCAGGGAAGCCAATTAGTACCACAATATAGATGCCTTCAACTTAAAGGGGAGGATATTTTGGCAACCGTGGAGCATTGTTTTCAGCCGACCGGATCCCGCCCCTCTGCCGTACATGCGCACGAGGCAGCCCACGTTATCCCCTCAGAGGCAGTTTTAACGTTGAGCACAAAAAGTGCGTCCTGAGAAATACGGGCAGCTTTGTCTCGGTTGTGAGTCTGGCACAGGAAGGGGCGAGCAGGGCGATTGTCCTGGGCTCCGGCCCTGCTGAAGCGTCGTAGCAGCCATTTTGGCAGGCCAGAAGAGGAAAGAATAGCCATGCTGTGTGGTTGCCAGGCAGCAGCTGACAGTGGCAACGGGAGAAGGGTGAGGAAAGGACAAGGGAAGCGGAGAGCGAGATCCTTGGGTGGGCGGGAAGAGTGGGAACACGATGGGTGGCGGGGAGGCACACAGCGAGCTCTTTCCCTGCGTGCGCCAACATCTGGACCTCAGGATGCCAACTGACCAGGAGAATAGCCTCTCATCGACTCCTCTGCTTTACTAGCTCCTCCGTCTGCAGAGATCCCCAGCAACACTTTTTCTGGTGTGGAGATCACACATGGGTTGTGGACAATGCTTTAGATCCAGCTGCCATTGAAATCGCAGGAGTGGAGGCTGGGGGAAATAGTCGGTGTTGCAATTCAACAAGGCAGCGAGCTCCTCAGAAGCGACATGGGTGCATCTTATGCTTCTGATGGGAAACCGTAGTGTTCCTATTATATTTGCAGTGTGTGTTTGCAATGTAAATCCGTCCTTTCATACCCCTAAGCATGAGAGGGTTAGACTTCTGTTGAAATCCCAGAAATACTTATTTTAAGTGTTCATTTGTTACCAAAAAAATGTGTGTAGGTGTCATGATTGCAGAGAAGAGCTTAAAAAATATGAGAGGGCACTATGTGGAAATGGAACCGTTGTCACAGGTACCAGATGCCAGGCAACAAGTTTTGATATTTGAATGTATTTAGAGAGCCATGGCATCCAGAAGAGCCCATGAGATTCTTTCGCCAGTTTGGCATCTCTTGACTCCCATCCCTGGCTCTGTTCAACATTGAGTTCAGAAGTCCACCTAGTAGAAAATACAGGAACGAAGAAGCATGCAGAATCTAACAAGCACCTATTGTTTCTCCTATACCTGCAAGAGCCTAGTCTGATGTTTAATACTAGGAAGCCTCTAGGATCAAGTAGTTCTGTCTGGTGGCAACAGGGCTTTAGGATGGAGTCTCCATGCTGTTGTTTTTTGAAGGCCTAATTCCACTTTTTCCACTGTACGTTCTCACAGGAACATACTGTGAAGAAGCACAAGCTGTGCAGAAGTTCCTATTTGGCTTTTTTCACTTTGGCTTTCTTCCCACTGAGAAGATAATCTTGCCTCTGCACTGATGCAGGTTGGAGGATGGTGGCACTTACCTGATCAGACGTTTCATGCAAAACGTAATTCCAGGAAGCCCACATGCTAGTTTGGAGAAGGTTTGTTTTTGTACGGAGGAGTTTTCTGCCATGCTGGCCCCACCTGCGGTACGAATCTTTACCCATGAAATGAGAAGTGGGCCTTGGAGTTTGCTTCTAAAAATTTGGATTATGAGGCCTGCAGAAAGGAGTTACAGTAAGCACAAGTTGTGTAATTAGTATCCAGCTTTGACAGATACACTCATGGATTTTTAGATAAATATGAGCATGGAATGAAGTGTACATGAGTGTGTTTGGCCTGTGGTCCAATAAATGGTGCAATAAGCAATTTTCACCAAGTTACTGTCAGAGCTCCAGTAACTACGTATTGTACTCCAAAAGAAATGTCTTTGCCAAATGATAAGTTTACTCCCTAGAACTGTTTCTTATCCTATGCACGAGAAGTTCAACACAAGTAGTTTCTCCATGAGAACACACCTTCCCAATGCTGCAGCTGCTGTGTCCTAGCTCAAAACACAGTTTGGCATCATTTTGAAAGAATGATCTCCTGCTTTTCAGAGCTCATCAATGGCTTTTTGAAAACTTACTATTCCTGCGGTGAAGCATAGTTGCTTGCTAGTCACTAGAATCTTGAGGTTGCCACCTGTAGTCTGTTGACTATTTTTGAGAGTTCTTGCTTATGAGCATCCTAAGGGCTTATAAGGAATCTCTCAGCCAAAGAATATTGACTGTTCATAGAAGTTCTTTGTGGAAAATGAAAGGTGAATTTGACCCAGCTGTATACTGTTGGCAGAAAAAGAGTGGATCGGGAATGGAAGCTGATCTAGGCTAGGAGACTGTCAACCACCGGTGGAGAGAGACTTCTGACATGGGGTGAAGATTAATTTCAGATAACTTCATATCCAGCCAAATCTTTGGCTGCAAATCTCTAACATGAATTTTGCCTTCTTTCGTATTTCCCCAGTCTGGGAACCCCGAAAGATGGTTCTGAGACATGTGTGCTCAGGGAAGATGGACTGGTGAGTAGATAATTGGAAGTGGTGACATTTTGCTACGTGTTTTGGTGGAGCAAATTGAACCATCTGCTTGACACCAAGTCAACCATTTTGCCAAGCATTTCCTACTGAAGCATTGAATGAAATCGGCCTCAGGCAGGCTGAATTGATGCCTGGCCGCTCTCATGGTGTTTGTGAAGGTCAAGTTAGCATGGAATGATAGCAAGCGAGGGCTTGGGGATTTTTGGCATAAAAATTCAAGCCCCTGCTCAAAGGGAACCCTTCCCCCTCCATTGTTAATTTATACTTGTGATTCACAAGCCACAGTGATGAACATTCTTAATAAGGATAGTTTAAAAATGCATGTATTAGCAGATTTTTTAAAAAAGTAATAAAATTAAATTATGCATACAACAGTTCCTATACAACATACCTGGAATGAAAGAGTGCAACAGTGGCTTCCGTTGAGCTGCACTTCTTTCCAGGAAGAACAGAGGAGAAAAATGGAAAAGAAAACCTGTGCTTCCTATTGTTGGTAGTAACAGTTTGATAGCAAAATGCATTTTATTTATTTACTTCAGGAATCTCCCCCGGTCTCTTCGCTGGCTGTTAGTTGCTGTATGTGATCTTGCAGGCAGGATGCAGTATAAAACAGATACTGGTTTTTAGCCTACAACTTTTATCTTGCAGGAAAACAATGCCAAGAAATCATAGGCATGTGCAAATATAAACACAATCAACTGCAACGTTTGAGACAAAGACCTCTTTCATGTATCTTTGGGTATGTCAAACGTTTTCCCCAGGACTCAAAGGCAGTGACTTCCCTTCTACTTGGCTATTTTTTAATTGACATTAACACCGATGATGAATATTATCGTTTAAAAACCTGCCTCAATTTGCCTCACTTTCCCCTCGAGCTATTGTTCTTCTCTTTTTCTTCCATCCTTTTCCTTCTTCTTCTCCTTCTTCTTTTTTTAAAAATGGCGTTTGCCCACCAGGGAGTTTCAGCGGTTGGAATATACATGAAAAGAGACCCGCTCTACTTTCATATGGTCCCTGGGTGAATTGGACGAAACCTCAAGGCCCCATGGAGGAGTCCAGCCGCATTCGTATTCCTTGCCCATCGCCACATATATGATAGCACGAAGCCCAGACCAATCGAAAACTTGACAGTAAGCCTTTTGATTTTGCGGGGAAGCCTTCGTCAAGCTGAGAGAGGGAAGGGAATAGAGCCCAAACTGGACTTCATACTGTGGCAAGTTTGAAATCCCAGCTCAACCACAGAGATGGTTGATTGGAATAGTTGGAAACTGTATCCAGGAATTCGGCTGCAGGAACTTGGCTTCTGCTTGCTCTTTCCGAATTAGGAAAAAAAAAAAAAAAACCCAAAGCCCCCAGATCACTGCCCAGGCCTTCTCTTAATCTTTTACTGGTTTAGATTTGTGATTCACATGGAATATCAGTGCAATCTGTGAGCAAGTTCGCTTTGTACTGCATTGTAAATAAAGCACATTTGCCTGTATGTTTCTCTTTGCATATTCTTGGTTCCTTGCAACTAAGCTTTCCAGGCAAGCATGTGGATAAGGCTGCTGTACTTAATTACCTGGTATTCACATCATTCACATAACAAATCCTCTTTCAAGCTGCATATACTAACATTGGCCTTGCTTGCAGGTATTGTTACTGGGATTGTGTATTATGTATTGCACATTATGGATGCATCATGAAACTGATTGCATCCTATGGGGGAGCATTTTATTGCCACTGCACTGCCATTGGCTGTAATTCATAAACGTCATGCATCTTGCGATACACATACTTCCTGCCCTTACCCTCCCTGTTTACCTTTGCTACCATGCTAGATGTTGCACATGTCTCTCTTTTTATATGCTGTATGGCTGAAAACCAATTTTAAAAATCCTTTTGTTATGTAGACGAATGATTATGGCTATGTAGATTTGAATATATCATTTTTAATGCACACATATAAAAAGTTTGCGTGTACGTGTAAATACAGGTTGCCAAGAATAAGATGCAACAGGTGGTGTCCATTACCCATTTTTTCAAATACTGAAAGCAGCATAAGAACTTCAGTCCATTGTGTTATAAAAGATGAGTATTTATCCTTCCATTGTTGTAATATCAGCCTTTTAGCTGTCGGAAGGGTACAGAGAATGCATTTGCACTGTGTTAATTTTCAAGAAACAGGAAAATAATTTAAAAGAACATGGACATAACAAATATTATGGAGCGTTCCAATATAAAATTTGCCCATCAAATGACCTTCTCCCGAAAAGGGTCAACAAACAATTTCTTCAAAGGACTGTGTTATACCTCCAACAGTGAGCTGGCAAATTCTTATTAAAGAAACATTGTCTATAGTCAACCAACATGCTTTTGCTGAAGAGGATGCAACCTGAGATCAATAGTCGTATCAGGTACAGATGATCTATTGGTAATGAAGCAAAATGGGTTGTATGTTCCATTCCTTCTTAAGACTTCGTATGTCATCTTACACATCTTTAAGTGATAAATAGGCATGCTTATCATCTACCATATAGTGCCTTCCAATGGCTTAGGCACCCTGCATACTGTGATTTTGTAGAATATCAAAAAATACCTACCGCTTTTTGCTAGGAATGGTGATGGTTCAAAAGGATAGGAAAGGCTAGAGATAGACAGCAGAGTATAAAAGAATCGAAGATGGCATGGTGGAACCCTACTAGTGCCTTTAGCTAAACAGGGTTGCAGAGTCTTGGACCACTGTACTGTAGATATCCTAAAATATTTGAATTTCCCTCAGTTATGGATATGCTCTAACAGGGAACCCAACTTGTTCAAGGTCAGTAGATTTCTTGCCTGATTCCAGTCAGATGACCAGAAGTGGTCAGAATGGTTTTCTTCCTCCATGGACTTTCATCTCTCAGATGGGCTGCAAATGCACATTTTCAACCACTAACAAAATCCATGCAAATACAAGCAAATCACATGGATCTAATACAAAGTGTACAAAATAGGCTGATTTGTGCAAATAATCATGGCAGTTTGCACAAACTGGGTGATTCTGCATGTAATATTAGACTCAAGCCAAGTCGTTTCTGGGGGGGTTATTTGTGCAGATTTCATTAGCAGTTTTAAAAAATCCCCAGATTGGGGTCTGTTTTAGAGATGGGAGTCTTTGAGCTGGCTTAACTCACATCACAGTGAGCTGGATGTGAAGGGCTAGCATCCCAGAATCAGTGGCGGGGGCAGGGCGAGAGCTGTGCAAATCCATTGGATTTTAACCCTTTGGTCAAATTCCTTACATGTTCCTGTATCAATGCCCCAGGTGCCGGGTGGCTGCCCCCCTCCCCCCGCTACTTTGCTCTTCCTCGTTCTGCAGCTCTGCAAACCCTGTTTTGCAAGGCTCTGTAGATCTTGGACAGTAATGAGACATGAAGTTTGGTGACTAAATTATGCTTGTATGGGTGGACGTGATCCCAGTGTACATAATTGATATGAAGCGCAATGCATAGGACTTTGAAAGCAATAATAGATGCTCATGCCAAAATTTTAAAGGCCAGAATAAAATGCCAGGGATTAATACAAGCGATTCCATATTCTGGAGTTGGCTGCCGTAGGGGGGATACCAACCAATGTCAGCAAGGTATTAGAATTTGTATTTTATAATGGGCTGATAAATATTTTAGTTCACATCCATTTTCTGCTTGCATTTAACGTAAGGGTAGTATACCTTCCAATTCAAGAAGTGCCAAGGGGTCTGATCTTTATTTTGTTCCTTTGGGCTTCTCCCCCCCTCCCCATTCCACAGTCAGTAAATGAAAGTTTAAGAAAGCATTTTTAAAAGCAGTCTCTCTTGCGGCTGCCACCCACCCCCCGCACTTGAAAATACAGTACCATCTTTGTGTGCGTTTGGGGTCATATTTTTTTGTTGGCTTTAGCAAAGGCACAGAATCCTTGCTGTACGGAAGCCGTCTGGCCCTGCAGTTTCTCTTACCAGGGGCTCATTTGTATGCGGAGGGGATTAAGCCTGAATTTACTGTAGCTTCGCCCTGGGGAGTTGTGAACTCCCTAGGAACAGGCTCTGACGAAAGCCATGCAGTTGGTAAGATTAGAACAAACTCTTCTGCGACAGCAAGTGCCGTGGTCCACTCGCTAGGCCTCCAACATTGAAATCATTTTCATTTGTAACCTTTTTGATCATCCAGCCTCAAAGAAGCCTTGGCTTTTTATGACAGCTTGTGCCAAAATTGGCCAATTATTGGGGGTGGGGGCGGGGAGAGAGGCTGGGGGGTAGGAGGGCGCATCTGAAAACAGATGTGCAGGAGAGGGCCCTCAATCTGCACTCATAGCTTTCTCCTTTCCCTTCCCCCTTACCAATATTTTTACAGCTGTTGACATATATTGAGTTACATGTGGTTGTGCCATATCCCCGCGGTATAGTTTCAAAGATCTGCTCACCATAAAGTGTGCTGTTCTCAAGTAAATGACTCTGACTTCGGGAAAGCGCAGTAGTTTAAATGTTACTATAAATACAGGAGCTGAGACATTTTAATTATAATTTTTGAGTTATGTCGCGCTCTGTAAGTATACAAGGCATTTACCAAAGAATTCCAGACTGCTCATGTTACTGTGCTCTCTTGTGGTTAAGGCAGTAACTGCAGGCAGCTAAATCTGCTTCTGCCCTATATATAATACTAATTTGTACTCTCATCTGGGGGACACCGATACATTTATTGTGTATTTGTTAGCAATAAGTGCTCCAATGATATCAAGCCCTGTGGTTTTTACCCTGCTATCCTGTCTGTGACTACTTCGACAGGAGCCCTGTGTAGCTGAGTGGGACTTAGTCCCAGATAAGTGATTGTGGGGTTGCAGACCTGGTAGAATTTCAGCCCTTTAAATTAAAGGTAATTTATGCTCATGATGAAAAGGTCTTTTCTTTGAGGAGAGGTGGAGAGAAGAGTTCTCAAGTGTGATGCACAAGCAGAGCCTTCATTGTTGTGTCCTGCTGTTTTGTTGGTTCTACCACCTTGGCAACCATCTTGAATCAAGGCTATACACCTAAAGATGGCTGTCCTAAACAGTAGTTGACCATGGACCTAAAGATGGCTGTTCTAAAGAGCACAGTGACTCCCTGAGATACCAGCGTGACACACTGAAACTTGTAGGCCCCCTTTTAACAGTTGCATCTCATGCAATTTTTTTTCTCGTCATGTTATTTATTTATATATAACCCACTTCCATAGCCCTATAGGGCTCTCTGGGCAGTGTACAATGGTTGTAGGGAGAAGAGGTAATGGCAAAGCTTCCTCTGTTGAATTGCTGCCTGCTATTTGATAGCTAAAGAGAGACCTGGAGATGCTGCTCAAAACAGAAATGATGGCAGATTTATCCTATGCTTGAACTTTCCTGTGAGGGTCAAAGTGAACTTGACAACGACAAACTGTATGTCATAAACCTATAGAAAGTGGGGCAGTGTACAAGAGAAACCCATATCACAATATGGTTGTCTTTCTGAGGGTTCTGATATTGGAGAAAATTGTTGGAGGAGAGAGAAAACAAGCCGCTGCAGAGAGCTTTCTTTATGGCTTGTGTTGAAATTGATCAGAGTTCGTTTTGCACCAGAAATCTTGCCTCATTTGGTGCCAGGATTACGTGAAGCTGAGCATCTATGTGCAGAAGTCCCTCCTGGTGGTGTTGGAGCGGGAAGGGTGTTTTGCTTGCATTTACTGAACCGGTCAAAGTTGCACTAAGCCACAGTTTGGTCTTACATGGAAACCAAGTTATGCTCTTAGCCAGCTTGACATGCACAAAAACCTTTCTGTGGTTCAGAAAACCATCACTCCAACTTTTAGCTGGCTATTGGTAGGCAACCTGTGGATCGGCGGGT
Organism: Varanus komodoensis; assembly: GCF_004798865.1. Lineage (NCBI taxonomy): Eukaryota > Metazoa > Chordata > Lepidosauria > Squamata > Varanidae > Varanus > Varanus komodoensis. Next base: position 5,043,087 of record NW_025335550.1, on the reverse strand, counting down.
GTTGATGGACAGCGACTCCCACCCTCTTTGCAAATTGGATCCACTGACTGGGATTAATGGGAGCTGGAGTCTTAATAGCTTCTAGGGAGTCGGAGATTCCTCACTCAGCTGATGGGCAGTTTTAACTTTGCATATATTTGAATGGCTTCACGCATGCAAGTTATCTAATATCCCCATCCAGTATGGTTGGCAGTGATACTAATGTAAGTTATGGATCTACGGTTGAGTCTAAAGCTGGCCTGCATCACACCTCCTCCGACTTTCCATTTGGTCTCTAATGGGGGGCCAGATCTCAGGGGTCCTACTCTTCTACTTCCTCCCAACTTCAGTGCAAGCAAGCTGTCCCCCTACCCTTTCCCCAAACTTTGAGTACCTTCAGTGGAGCCAGGCTCAGCTTTTCAGTGGCTGCACAATGCACGAAAGAGGGAAATGATAGCGAGCGGCTGAGAAGCATCAAGAGATGCTCATCTTCCTGAGGGGTCCTTAAATTGCCTCTTGCTTCTTTGTTCTGGTTTGTGTGCAAGTGGGTGGGGAGATGGTCGTGGTCGCAGCCCTCCACCAGTGAAAATCCCGTCTCCATTAAGCTTATTTACTGGCCAAGCGGCCTTCGTGTTTCCTCTGGCACACTGCTGAAGGTCTCTCTTTTCTGGTGCTCCCAGTAATAATTAAAGGCCTCCTCATTTAGACCACCTCCTTTTAAAACGACTTGTACCTGTCATTTTTGTTTAAAGTGCAACTTAAAGCGTGTCTTCTGTGATACAGACTGACACGTTTCCTTTATGAATTCTTGTGCATTACTATTGATTTTTCACTTTGGTTTTCAAAATCCTACCTCTGGTACTCTAGAGATCTCTCTGCTGCAGTAATAAAGTATTGTCATTCTTAATATCTCAGATCCTTGACAGTATATTCATATTAAACAATCCCTCCCCCTTAAAAAAAGAAAAGAAAAAGAATGAAGGAGAAAGGGAAAGTGCTGCATTCAAGCCTTTCTGTGCCTACAGGCTTGTTCTGGAACTCGCTAAAGCTAGGAAAAATCATAGCGGAGGCTAAATATTGGGACTGACAAGGTGGAACTCATTGTGCCATGCCCGGGAACTGCTGTACAATTTCTAGAAAAATTACCTGCTCCCTAGAGAGTACCTCCTAGATATGAATGGGCTCTAAGACGCCTTGAGTAATTTAATACTTCCCTTATTGGAAACACTGCTCCAACATATTATTAATCATTTATCAGCTTTTAATGTGCAGCAGCTATCGATGCTTTTACCCCCATGTCCTCACTACCTGTCAGGATTCACCTGCTCCCAGAGGCCATGTCAGGCGGGGACCTCCTTCAGAGAGGAAGGGGAGATGCTCAGGCCCCAGTGTGTGGTATCTTCTCATGCCGCATGGGCTCCTGCGGTCATCCAGCTGGGCCCCACGGACAAGGATGGCAACAACCCACAAGAGAAGCCACCTCATTAGATGAGCCCCAAGCTGAGGTCAGGCCTGGCTGTAGATCCCTCCCTTGCCACCTGGACAACCGGGTCCTAGAGCAGGACTTGGAATAGTCTCCCTTTCCTTGCTGCTCACTTGCGCGGTCTCAGAGCCCACCTGCTTTCATGGCATTGGTGGGAAGAGCAGCTCAGGATCTCTTCCAGCTCATTTTCTGTAGCAATTTTGGCTCTCCTGGATTCACCGGGGTGATTGTTCTATCCCTTCATGTGCTTCAGGTTTCAGGCAAGGAACGTAAGAGAGCTTACTTGGCAAAGAGATTAGGCGCTGGGTGCCAAGGAGGTTGTGCCAATCCAGCTATCCTGGGGAAGGGGAGGGAATGGGGGGCTGAGCAGTTTGGGCTTGAACCCTAGCTGAAAGCTGTCCAGATCCAGGCAGGATGCAGGTCGCATAGGCCAGGGGTGGGAGACACACTTGTAAATGTGATGGAGAACAGAAGGGACAGATCAGGCGACGGGACCTAAGAGCCAGAGGCTGGAGACACAAGCCTGCAGCGGGTGGCACCCTCCATGCAGTTGTAGCCTTGCAGAGGAAGAGAATGTGGCTGCGTTCTTTCTTTTGCAGAAGGTGATGCTTGGAGAGGGGAGCCCGCCTCTGCCTTCTGTGATTCAGAATCGTGTGTGAAGCATCAGTGGGCAGGTGTGGTGCCATGCTGTTCCATCGCACATCTGCACAGGACAACACTGGGGCAGAAGTCATGGGTAGGCTGGAGCCTGGGTTGGGCAAACTGCATAAGATGAGGTGAGGGCCGGCACAGGAGGCATGAGGCAAGGCAGGTATGTACCAAGGTGGGCGAGGCAGGAGGGCCAGTCTGTGTCACTGCTTGTTGTGCTAAGCCGTGCAGATGGTCGAAGAGCCTCTCCACATGACTTTGCAAGGTCAGGGGGTACCTTTCTGGCCATGGAGTGAGCTAACCATGTGGCCAGAACTACTGCTGGAAAGTTCTCTTGCTCTTGAAGCCTGGTCCGGCCGGCTGGATGCCCAGAGAGCTGGTGGGACAGGAGAAAGAGGGTTGAGGCCTTCCTTGTGCCTTGAAAGAGCCACGCGGGACCACACCGAAGGTCCAGCGTGGCTAGTCTAGCCCGTGGCTCACAAACCAGCTACGCGGCTGCCTGTGGGAAGGGCTCCATTAGGTCCTGCATATGCCCTGTCCTTTGCATCAGCCGGTTTGCTACTGGCTTTAGAAGTAACTATCAAGGTCAGCAGCCACCAAAAAGCCCCCACAGATTCATCTGGTCACCCTTTTTCGTTGTTGTGATCTGCCATCAATTCACCTCTGAGTAATGGCAGGTCCATGAATGAAAGCTCTCCAAAATGTTCTGTCCAGACAGCCCTGCTTTGCTCTTGAGATCCCCTTTAAAGCCATCCAGATCGGTGGTCACTGCTGCCTTCCATCAAAGGAAATTCTGTAGGTGAACTATGAGCTGCGTGAAGAAATGCTTTTAAAAATCGGTCTCGATCGTTTGTGCGAATGCTCCTTGGACCCCGAAATAGGCGCCTCTGTGCACAGCCTCCTCAATGTTCCTTTTTCTATAGGGAGAGGGTCTGTGGGGAATTCTGCACTGGAGGAGAACAGTGACATTCAAATACGCAGTGCCCTTCTGTTGCAAAGCACCTGGGGAACTGCCCTTGGGTACCAGTCCCTGCCCTTCCCTGAAACCTCGTCCCTTGAGCCTAGGTTTAGTCTGCCTACCGGGGAAGGAGCGTTCCCTCTCCTCCTTTTAAGCTGCAACCCAGTGCATATTTAGCTATGTGGCCATGTTGGCAGGAGCATGCTGGGATCTGTAGTCTTTTTTCTATATATATGTGCATGGCATTGCGCCCTTTCAATGCTGTTTATAAATCAGAAAAGGAATTGATGTTATGGATTAAAGAGGCAAAATGAATCAGCAATTGTGTTTGTGCATGTGCATGAATGGGTGTATCAGTAGGCATCTACGTGTACCTGCGTGGAGTCTCTCGTATGTGCATGGCGAGGTCTGCATATTACTGGTAATACCATGGGCCCTTTAATCAGTTTTTGGAAGCAGAAGTCTGTTGTGCATCTTAATCTGGTAAATCAGACTCCCCACACCCATCTGTCAGACAATGGAAAGCAATGATCCTCTTGATTCATGATGGGTTGCATTCTTCAGAGCATGTGATCCTGATGATTTTTAAAAAGTAGACCGTGATGTCTTGGAGCTGATGCTGAGGAAGAACCTTCCTGTTCTTTCAGAGTGTGGCTCTTTTCATGAAGAGCTGAGGTGCAGTTGAATGCCCTTAATGCGTTAGAGTGAGGATGTACCAGCCCTGTAGCCACCAGGGCGTCAATGGTGCAATCCCGTGCCATGCCCTGGGGCAAAAACCCCTCCTGTTAGTTCTACGTTCTTTTGGGTGAGCGGCATTAAAATACCATATGTGACTGCTTGGTGCATCCGAGGAATGTGCTTGTGTCCCATGATGATGGGCCTGTTGGCCTTCTAAGCATGCAGAACTGCTTCTTGTGTATGCTCTCATTCCTACCCTCAAATTAAATGACTTCATGAAACTTGATAGCCTTCATATTCCCTTCACCAGATCCTGGTGGCCACTTGTTGCCAGCACTCTCAGCTCTCGGAGTATCTGGTTATCCAAATGGTTTGGGGGTATCTTGCAGAACTCTTCAAATAAACAAAGTTGTGACATACTTAGTGGGATGCCTGGAAAGGAAGCATGCCTTATTCTTAGATGAATAAAAGGTTTAGCTTGCTTGACTCCCACCTGGTTCAGCAAGACAACAGTCCAGGGTCCTGTGTGCATGCATGTGTGCGTAAAAGATAAATTTGTGGTGACCCAGATTTTTTTAAACCTCTGTTTCAAATGGCGCAATATTTTCACAAATTCGGCTTAACACACATCCATGTAAGGACCTTCTTGTCTCCTTTACAACTGAGCACCAGAGCTTGCTGGAGGGGCAGCACCTTTTCTGTCTCACTCAACAGTTCACTCTTTGTGTCCTGTCCACTTGTTTTGAATCTTCTGAAGCAAGAATGAATTCTATGGCAGCAACCGCTTTGCCACCTCTGTTTCTCCTTGTCCTTTTCTTTGTAATAATTCGAGTTGTAGCTATATGGAGTGATATTAAACAGTTTTTCAATGGGATTTTGAAGTCGTGAGGGAAACCTGTTCCCTGGATAAATCCAGAGGTAAAAAGATGGAGTACTCTAGAATAAAGGTATGGAGAAAATCCTCTCCTCTCCTCTCCTCTCCTCTCCTCTCCTCTCCTCTCCTCTCCTCTCCTCTCCTCTCCTCTTTCTTCTTACGAGTCTAAGGGAGGGAAGGGCTTTTATTCTACAGCAACTTTTTCTGATTTTGTATATGTGCATCTTTGGTCAGAAGGAGCAAGGTCACTCCTACTGCGCTGGACTGAGGCTTTGCCGGTGTCTCCACTCCCTTCTCTCTTTTTCTTCCCTCCCTCTATCTCTTCCTTTCTTTTTTCTCCTGAGGTACAGATGGCCACATTTGCAGGTTAACTGGAACAGCTGGAGGTGCATTATTAGCTTCCTGCTGCTACCTCATATTTGCTTAGAATATATATATATATTTTAGCAGCAACATAATTTACAACTATTCGTGCCACGGACAAAGCTGGCATGCTCCAAATCCGCCTCAGATTTATGTAATGCTGTTGCTTATCACTGAATGAAGTCATAATTATTGCTTTGTACCATTAAATAGCGTAAATATATAAACCGCTATACAAATTGCAGCGAATGTTTCCTCGAGGGAGCTCTAGACCAAATTTTAATGCAGCGCATTTGTCTGTAGTGGCAGTTTCTAAGGTGTATAATAATGTTGATAAATTTTACCGGAGCAAGTGACAGTTTATAGCATTATTCTTGGTGGTAGAAATAAAAAAAGGCAGTTGTAACAAGGAAATCACAAAGAGTGTTTGGAGCTAACTTCACATTGTCGATTTCCTGTAGATACAAGGTGCTGCCTATTACCTTTGAAGTCTTAGGTAGGTTAGAACCATAGTTAAGAAATGGTGAACCCTGTACAGAACTTGCCCCTCGGGGGGTGGCCATCTATTGAGGTTACCCCCTGGGAATATAGGGAGAGAGCATCTCTGTGCTGGCACCAGAGATGTGGGATCCCAGGAGGTCTGGATGTATCCCACTCTCCCTGTGCTTCACCAGCTTTTTAAAATGGTTCTTTCCCAACAACTTCAGCTTTTCTGCTGCAAAGTACTTTCTGTGCATTCTGGCTCTTTCTAGATTTAACTTTTATTGCTCGTTTTGTATTTTTAAGGGATTTGGTCTGGTTTGTTAATAGTATTGTTATATTGTGTTCATATGTGAGTGCACCTTTTTGTCTGAGTCGGAAGAGAGGTTACAAATCTCTCTAACAAAATTAGTAATTAATAGATGATACTGTGCAGGTTAGAATTGCTTACCACTGGCTCTAGGGTTAAATTTGGCCATCAGCTGCTTATGCATGTAGCGTCAATTCACCCATAAAGATGGTACCATGAATGGCTTCCTTTGTATTGTGTTTTTCTTTATGGTCTGATTGCAGCACCAATAAAATGCGGCAAATCTTCCATGGAGGTTGAAGGTCTTCCAAGGAAGCTGTGCTCTTGGACATCAGTGACTTTCATCTTGCTATTGAGGATGGGCAGATGAATCTGTTTCTGATTCATGCCAGTTCTACATGTGTTGCTGTATCTGTTCATTCCCAATTCCACACACATCCATGATTTTGTTTTAACTCCATGAAAATTTACATTATTTGAATGCATTTGTCTCACAAAGCTAACTAATATCATTATATATGTATTTTGATACAGTTTAAAACAAAATTGTGGAAACATGAATTGTGGAATGCGCTCCCAAGAGAGGTTCACCTGGCGCCGACTTTATACTCCTTCAGGCGCCAGGTAAAAACCTGTTTATTCACCCATCATTTTAAGCATTAAGAGATTTAAATGGTTTTTAACATCAACGGTCGCATCTTGTTTCATTTTTATTTTTGGTTATGAATGTAATTTATTGTCATAATCATTGTAACTATTATAGTTCATGGTAGTTATTACTGTAATTATTATTGTTTTAATTATTGTAAGCCATTCTGAGATGTTCTTCCATATTGGATGGGGTAAAAATGTTTGAAATAAATAAATAAAACAGAGAGCTGTACTGCAAAATTGGGAGAAGTACCAAAATCAAAGAATATCTATGTTCTAATCCATTTATTTCCGTGGGAGGTACAGATCAGGGCCACTTAAAAATGAGGACTGAGTGAACTCTGTAAGAAGCACTAATGAGCCTGGATAAACTACATTCTGCCTCTTCTTATCGGGCACAGTATTGCCAATACCGGCAATTACCTTACAGCTTTCCTGAAACTTAAGACAAACTGATGCATGTTCAGCTTTTACATAAAAAGCGCTATATACATTCTAAGCAAGGAGGAAGAGGAAATTCAAGTTAAAATCAATTGAGTGACAATGTTACTACTGGTCCTTTGAAACACTAAACCAGCTTTTTGCTCTCCACCTGCATTTGCTAGCATATTATTGCTGAAGCACCTAAAATTATCTGTAACTGAATGTAATGGCTCATAAATGAGTTGCCAAACATATACATTTCTATATTACTGTGCTGGTGGTGACAGGAAGGAAGTGTGAGGACCTAAGCAGTGTAAAGTCAGCAGGTCATATATCCCCAAAGAGTGGCATGCAGTCTTCCCACAGCAGCATTTGAAAACTCCCAGACCTTTCAGAGTAACAACATGGCAAAGATGACTGAAAAATCCAGAGTGATGTATGGACTGAAGAAGATGCAGTAGAACTTGCCCAGTGCTGGAAGTTTGGCATGCTGGTCAATGTAAATTGCTGCCTGAGTTTTGATTTTGGGAACAGTGAGATTTACGACCAGCTTTTCACATGCAAATTCGAGTAAAAATCTTTTAGACCCTTCCAGAATTGATTTCAGCCAAACATGCCACGCTGTAGTTGAAGAATGACTGTTTATCAGCATCTGCTGAAAACACTAAGAGCTGGATAAGCCAACCACTTTATGGCTGCTCTAAGTGGATCCATCTTTCTAGACCACAATAAGTTGTTCGTGTAATGCTTTAAGTGTGTGTTTAATAAAACACATGTTCTTATAACATCCAATAATAGTTTAGCCCAGTAAATAAGGCATATCTACCTAATGCAGTCATTACTGTGCAGATCACTTACTTGCATATATTTGAAAAAATACCCTTGTGCCAGCTTCTTCCTCCCAATACACAACTTGTATTAACATATTGGTTATGAGCCTGTTGAGATACGCACATCTTTATAAATCTCTATGTAGAGATAAATCTGTCTATCCACCTAAGCCAGAGCCCCACGTCTCATCATGTTTTAGTGTGCCCAAGAGAGACAGGGTTGGCGACACAGGAAGGCACAGGTGGGTCCCAGTTGAAAGCCATATTCAGCGAGGGTCTACTGACAAGAGTCTTCTCAAGTTCCTCTCCTATTCACCATTGCAACCTGCCTGTTGTTTTGGGCCAGACAAGGGTTGAGGTGGTGGTGAGGAACGCTTCATGTCTCCTGCCTATCTGCTCACTGGTTCTCTTTTTGTCAAGCAGTTGAGTGGTAGTAATAATGGTGGTTGATTCGCTCAAGAAGGGGGACCCATTGAAGGAGTTTTGCTCAAGAGCCCTCAAAAGCTTGGAGCCAAAGAGAGAGAGAGTGGGTCACAGGACTGGGTCAGGTCAGGATGGCTCAGTTCTCAAAAGCTCCCCCTAACCTCTGCGGTTCAAAGTAATTTGGAATTTAGCTGGGATGGGGAGACTCTGGCCCATGTTCAAGGGCTCATTATGAGCCGTGGAATGGTACAACTTTTGTTTCAAGTCTATTTTTAAATTGTTTCTTGCTGGTAAGCCAACTCTCCTGGTCCAATCTGGAATCAGTCTGATTAAATTAGCTCAATCTGCCGAATATCTCCTAAGTATGGGAAATATATCCAGTTTAAATGGGACCAATTCCAAATTGTCTTCGAAGGCTCCCTATTTTGCTTCTGCCATAGGTAGAATGTTTCCTCTCTTTATCAAGCTTTTGAGAAAAGAGGGGAGGGCTCTGTCATGGTCATGGGTGTCAAGCTTTTGTGAGCATGCATGCTAGGATGCAGGATGCCTGGGAGTTGTGGGGAATAGAAACATAGACACAGAGCAAGTCAGAAGGGGCATCCCGGGCCATCTAGTCTGACCCCCTGCTCCAGCCGGCTCCACTCATGCCATGCCTACCATGTAGTTCCATGGTTGCTAACATGGCAGTTTATGACATTTTTATTTGATTGACAATCAGATCTTAACCTGACAGTTTCTTTTTTTGACACCTGATTCTGTTGTGTTATTCAAAAACAGCTTTATGGTATACATTTGTCCATTTTTCTCTAGATAGCTTGAATTGGGGTGGAGGGTGATTTATGAAAAGTTTATGTATTTATCCCCTTTTGATAAATGCCACAGTGAGCAACAAGCCTTTGAATAAGGCTTTCAGTTGATGCTGCCATAATCTGCATTTCATTACTGATACTCTATTATCATCAATTGTACTAGTACTGCATTGTTTCTAACAGTGGCAGCTTTCATATCTTTCAAATGGGGAGTGAGATACTTTATGGAACCTAATTCTGCAAGGTCAGCGTTTGTAGCATCTGCCTGGGAGAGGACTCTGTTGTGATGGTGGGTTCGTTAAAAGCCCTGTCTGAGAAAGAAGTGGAGCTTGCAAGCTCAGCCTCTCTTTCCTTAAAACAAGGATGAGAAAGCTTTAACCCACAGGCTTAATGCAGGCTGGAAAGTTTCCCAGTCTGGCCCTGTTTCCATCCTCATCATGGCAGAGAACGGCATGATGGAATGAAAATAGCTAATCTGAGCCGAAATACCCATAGCTGCCTGTCCACTTGATCTGCGAGATGTGTGTCTGGTGAGTCCATTTGTGAATGGGGAGGGGTAAGAACAAGGGCTTCCCTCAAGATGAGGCGCCAGAGAGAGGGAAGGAGGGTCAGACAGTATTTTTTAAAGGGGGCTGTAGAAACCTGAGCAGGTGAAAGAACGAGGGAGGGAAGCCCCCTGAAGACTCCTGGCAAAGGGAAGGAAAGGAAGAAAATTGGGCCCAATCCAGGATGAGCTTTGGGCTGTCCAGGTGCGGGTGTGTGAGTCACCCGTGGCGTGTTCCTTCGGCTTCAGGCTTAGATTCTGCGCGGCTTGCATTGCTCATCTGGTCGAGCTTGCTTAGAGGACAGTGTGGGTTTTCTCCAATGCCTCTTAAGACTGCAAGTCCCTCTAGAGCTTCATCATTATGCAGATTAGCACGATTGGATGCGCTCCCAAAGACGGCTCTCCAGGCAGTGTAAGGGCAGGAGGAAAAAGAGGTTCGAGCAAGTTTCTCCGGGTGTTTGAAGAGTGTGGGGAGAGGACAGTACAAGCCAGGGCCCCGTGTTGAAACTGGGGGGAATTGTTTATCCTTAAGACGATTGCACTGTCAAAACCATACTGTCGAGCCCTAGGATTACAGGATCGCATCTGTTGATAAAGCTGGAGGAAAACCCCCCTTTTTTTCCTTTTGGATTTACTCTATGTGTATTGAGGCCTTTTATGATTCATCAGTAAGTAAATATAAGCTAAGGGAGTGATTTGTTCCTAACAAGCTTATAAAATACTACAGTCATTTGTGAGTTTATTGGAGTTCTGATTATAAACATTCCCTCATGCACACTTCTTTTTGTCAAATTAACATTCAAAATACAAATACTGTAGCTTAGATTTTATTATTATTATTATTTTGTAATCTCTTTCTAAATATTTGAGTTTGGCGCAACAAGAGATTATGTGTACCACATTTCTGATTAACTAGCAACTCTCTGGAAATATTTTATTATTCATATTTTGGGCACTTGTTTTGTGCATTCTGTTTCTAAGTAACTGCTCCCAGTTTCCAGTTTTTGCGTAATTGATGCAACGTGTCAGTCTAAGTGATTCATGAAAGAGAACAGGGTGGTAGAAAGGTGGGGGTTCTGTTTTTAATCCTCTTCCATGTAAAATAAATGAATGAAAGAAAGATTGCATGCAGAAAAGTAGCACTGCAGGAGAAAAGCTTTGTTCCTGCTCTTTGCAAGGTAGTTTTTTAATCACAGAAAAACAAAACAAAACTTGAGTCTCCCAATTTGCCATCTGGAGGCAAAGCCTATTCTGTGAACTCAGACTGTCATTCCACTTCTGGAATAGACCAAGTTGTAATCTGCCTCCCTTAGATTTCAGAAGCCCTCTGCGTTGGGCAGGCCTTGGTCCCTGCACTCTGCTTCCCAGGCCATTGGTTTTCCTTACAAATGGAGGACTCTTGATAACCAACAAGGTGTGGTTGGAGTGAAGACTTGGAAGATGCTGGTTCTGCATTGATTCTCAGCCTCAGCGACCTCGCACAGCTGTTTTGAGGATAAGCCAGAGAGGAGGGCCGTCATGTAAAATTCCTTGAGTTCTTTACAAGAGGAAAGCGGGCAGCATGTAAATATAAGAATACAAACAAATATTTCAGGCTTCAAACCTCCTTTGCCTTAATTCATGTCATGCACATTGGATGCCTCATAGAGGTCAACTGTTGCCCAGGGGTGTTCCAGAAAAACCCATGCCTTGCTCAGAAATTTCTGCTTTTCAGAATCTTGTTTTAGGGGAGAAAGATAGATTACAGATGGGCTGCATGCCTTGCAGCTCCCTGGAATTTCTTGTCCAATGATGTAATAGTGGATGATGGAGAAGACACTTGCCTGAGACCTCGGAGAATAGACAACACTGGGGGACGTGGGCAGCCCCACCTGGGGTTAGGCAGTTCCCCGTGACTGAGAAGGCTGTAGTGGCAGACTAGCATCCTTGAATGATGGCTTGTCTGCTGTAACAACCCTCCCCCTGAAATGTACAACACCTAAAACATTTTGCTGCCTGAGGCAAAGGATAAGAGCATCACGGCTCCCCTCCTTTTATGTCCTGAAGTTAGCTAAACTCGCAGTGGAATCTTATTTCAATGCTGGTGGTGGGTTTGTATCTCCCTGGGCAACGGATGGTAGCAAGCCAATTCAGGGAGTCCAGAGATGGCTGTGCAGCTCCGTCTCCAGTACAGAGGAAACTTGGAGGTTCCTGTTAAGGGCTGTGGCTGTCCAGCTTCTGCTGATGCAAGTGGTTGTCCCATCCAGGCAACACGACCCGGGCTGCAGCTCCAGGGGAGCTCTGGCCTCGTTCGCAGAGCTACTCTCAGTTCTTCTGGGGTGGCGGGGAAGATGTCACTGGGTTGGGCCGCATCCTGCTTTAGCTAAAAGTGCATTCTCGAAAACATGCAAGGAACTTGCAGAAAACACAGGGGCTCGTCATAAAATGTGGAGGCCAGCTCCGTGGATGCCAAAGCATATCCGATTAAGCATATCTGAGCTCAGATGGTAGACAAGCTTTTTTGAAAGACAGCTCGCCATCTTCCACTGAGCTTTCTGTGCCTTCTGAACGGGAGCCTCGGGGATATTCATCATCGTGGTTTCCATTTGTGGAAGCACAATGCCAACCAAGACCCACGAACTTGGCCAGTCCCTGTGTGAAGTGAATGTTTGCTGCAGAATGGGCCCTGGCATCTGTTGAAGTGCTCATGGCCAGCCTAAGACTCTCCAGTTGCTTTGGGCTACAATCCCCAGCATTCTTGTCCGTTGGCCTTGGATGTCTGACTGGGGAAGGCTGCTCTAAAGCATCCTCAGTCGTTCAACAGACACAATATAAAGAAATATTTCTTTGAAGATATTTCGAAATGATGCTTGGGCTACCTTGGCAGAAAGTCCAGATATTGGCACTTCCTTGTGGAAGGACCCCCGAATCAGATTAGGGTTAAATGAGGAATTCATTCTTTGTGAATCTTTAAACAAAAAAAAACTGTGCTGTGCTTTTTAGACCAATGTACATGTCAGAACAGCTGTCCTCCAGATCTTGCCATTTATATTTATCAGCATATGATTATAAATACGTATTTTGAGAGAAAACGTGCATTTAAATAGATTTTTGAGGGTTTTAAAAATGGCACAGACAGAAAGCAGGCAGATTCCCCTGTCACTAAATTAGTTTCCCTTTCTGTATTTTGCCATGAGTTTTAACATATGGCCAGGGAACCTGTCCATCTAGCATTCCTGGAGCCCGTTTCCATTTTTGTCCCTCTACCTTACAGGTGCTTTTCAGAACCAATAATGACTAAGCAAGTAGTGCAAAGATAAAGACAGAACATTTGTTTAACTACAGTAAAAAATAGAAAAGAAATTTGGAGGATCCTCTTTCTAGACACCATTGGTTCTTTTCAGCCTCGTGCTAAAATTCTTTCCAAGTCCTCTGCGTCAGGAAAGCCCAGAACGTGTCGGCTTTAATAAAGAACATACGGTTCCACCATAAAGTTGATCCAAAGCCAAATGCACACTGTACTTTTTTAATGCAATATCTAGACATATCAAACTCCCCGTGTTATCTGTTTTCATTAAAGTGATGTTTCTAACCACTGTGGACAGCTTGAAAACATAATAGTAAAATTGTCATAAGAAAGAAGCCAGCATAGAAGATTTTATTAACCAATCTTCGGCTCATAAAAAACATCAGGGCTGTGCCACCCTAGATCACATAAAAGTATTTGGAAAGCAAAATCCTATTTCAGCTGAAAGATGAAGGGCTCAAGATTATGAGCAGCAAAATGTTAATAGAAAAGAACACGCTCAGGAAGCGCAGTCAAGTGGGGTGTGGACAACAAAAGCCCTCTCAGGCAAGGTTTTTCTTCCTTTCCTGAAAATGACCAGATTATGGGTAAGTTACTTTGCTGTAACTGATTCGGTTAGGGAGTGGTCTCCCCACTCAAAACAAACAAACAGTCCATAGGCCAGTGGTGGCCCTGAAGCTATTTTGGCCTGTGCTTCCCATCAGCCTTAGCCAGCACGGTCAGTTCTGAAATATGTTGGGAATTGTAGGCCCAAACATCTGCAGGGCAACACGTCCACTAATGCTTAAGGCTTTGGGTTCCCCTTACAGCCCTCTTGTCAGTCCTCTCTGTAGAAGCCCGGTTCACAGAAGGAGGATGGTGCCGTGCTTCCTGGCCTCGCCTGTAATGCCACGCACCAGGCCAGCTCCAGTCCTTTGATCTTCACAGGTACAGCTATGGTTCCTACCCAGCTGTATTTGTTTAGGACCTTCATCACAATGGGGAACCCCAGTTATGTAGAACTCCAAATTTTGTGGAGGAGTCTGTGTGAATCTAGCCGACATCCTCTTCATACCTTTTGTGAGAAGAGGCAAAGAAGGTGGGCATGGGCTTGGCCATTGGAGAAGACACCAAAGACACCTTCTCCTCAAGCAAATATGGGTTCTATTTGGAAATGAAACAGTGCTCATGGGTTTGCTTCAGGAGCAGAGAAAAGCTCAAAATCTGCATTATCTTTCTGTTCCCTTGGTCCACATTGCTTCCTTGTTTATTTCCAGCTGCTATTCAAAATTTCCCATTCCCTTGAAATTTCCCTGAAAGGGCTTGGTAACTTTAAAGATCACTTTTGCATTCTCATCCTCGTTCTTGTAGGGAAGCATGGTGATATATTTTTCCCACTGGTCTTCAATGGCTGCATCAGAGGTGATTTAAAGTGGGTCACAGTAGCAGAACTGCGTCATACAAATATATGTTAAATTAAGAAGTGGCTCCCCAAATAAGGATGAGTCCTAAAGATGAAAATGAAGTCTAACAATACCAGCTACAGTTTCAATCCATTGATGAAGGAAGCATGTTTAGCATAATAAAATTATACATCAAGAATGCATTTATTGAAATGAGTATGTGTCAGTTTTTACCTCCGGGTTATAACATCACTCAAGGTTTCTGAGGACATTTTATTTTAAAATAAGACAAAAATCACAACTGAGTAACCTGTCACTGTGATATGTATGTTTCTCCAACAAATTTGAAAGGCTACCAGCATTGCTAGAAACCTGGGATTCGGTCTGTTAAATTTTCTATTCCAGTGTCTTGACTCAGTCCCTCCAGGTCAAGACGATGGAGATAATGATTATGTTGTTAATGTATCATTAATTCAGTACCAACAGTATGACTGGTCCTGGCTGGAGATGTGTGAATTGGATAGGAAGTGAGAGAGAGGTGAAAAAGCATATTTCTAAGGAGTCCGGTTAAATTAGAGCCAGCTCAAATTATGACCATTTAGTCTCCTCACTTTCAGATCTTTTAGGATAAAGACAGAGGCTTCCTCAGGAACTCCCCCGTGAGTAGGGATTTGAACCAGGTTGATCTGATCCATCGTCATACTCCATCCATTGAACAAGAGAAGATTGTCATCTTTACCGAATAGCTACAACTAAGCCCTTTGCTTAGAAGGACTTCTGATATCGAGTCCTTCCAGGGAGTGGTTGAGTGAAATTACATCTCTTTAAGAAATGAAACAGCCAATCATTATCTGTTCCCTCATTGTATAGAATCCATGTTACCTGTTTGCACGAATGCTTCAGGATGCCATTATAGACATCTGGTACATGCACTCATGAAATCAGTTTTACAATGATCAAGGAACCCATTTGTGTAACTCTCTTACAGAGATTATCATCTTGATGCACAATTTTTTAAATTTCTTTTTGGCATAAAGATGAGAGAGTCTTGTTTTGTTTAACTGTATTTTCAAACCTGCCTTTTGCTGTATACATCTGTCTCTATTATATTGGTGTAGGATTTTAATTTTATAATTTAAGTTTTTATGTTGCAAGCTAGTTTCTAGGCTTTTTAATTTCGAAGAATGGGATATAAATCTTCCATTTAAATAGCAGAACAATAAAATACATCTGATTAATTGAACCTGCACCATGCTTCTCAGCATGTATATTAGGTGGGTCTCATGTGTTATGTGTAATACAGATTACTTACATGCAGGCTTGCAAATTGCTATTCAGAAATTAAGGGTAGGAGGCACTTAAGTGTAGCAAAATCACCCAAGCAAAGGATTCCAGCTCCTACCTGGATAAATAAGTATAGATAGTTTTCTTTATGATATGTGACTGGATTATTTTCCAGTTGATTTCCCTCCCGGGCCTCAAGTGGCCAACAGATCAAAAAAAGATAAGGGTCAGTTACAAGGTTGAGCTCATTCTCTGTTGCTATAGAAACTGACCTCCAGCAACCCTCCAAGGACTACACCCAGTTCCCCAGGTGATGCTTTGGCCGTCCACGCCATCAATTCCATGCTTTTCAAAAATCCAGCCTCCTTAATTGTCAGGGTACTGTTGTGATGTGTTCCTTGGGTCCCACTGGTCCCATGTAAAGACCACCCAGACTCATGTGCGATTCCCAGAGATGCTTGGGTAAGAAAATGCTTTGCTGGGGAGGGGGTCAGTGATGGAGTCCCATTGCTCCAAAAGGACGTTGGGACAGTGTTCCTTTTGGGAAGAGCCACCAAAATTAGAGGAGGCAGCCCCTTTCCCCGTGGATTGACGTGGGGTGGTAGAACCATGAAATTGTGACAGCATTTTGGGAAATGGGGAATGGAAAACGAGGAGGATCCTGGACAGTGTAAAAGGAGCAAGGAAATTTCTTAGATGACGCATGGAACGAATGGCATTCCGACACAACCACAGCGATTAGATTAGCCCTTCTAAGTCTTGCTTCTTGCTGACAATCTAAACGGCTCTTTGCGTAGAATTTGGGCCAGGTATCCTCTCTGCAGTGCTCAATGATAAATCAATACTGTAATTGTGTTGTCTGTCTGGCGTGTGAAATGAGTATGATCCTCGTTCAGGCTAATTTAGAAAGGGGTCTCTTTGTGATCAGGGTTGTTTTCATGCCACACATTCCCCTGCTACAACTGCAGAGGGCAAACCCGTGAATAAAATAGTGCCTTTGTGCGTTGTGATTCGGGGTGGGGTGGCATTTGCTACTTGTTTGTTTATTTTATTTCACTTGCATGCATGGCTTAAATAACCCTTATCTGTTCCTTCATAATCTTAGAAATGGCTACACTAAATGACCCCCACCCCCCAACACACACACACACACACACACACACACACACCTCTATTCCTGTGCCAATTAAAGTTCCATTTGCTGACCTTTTAGGAAAAAATTAACAGACAAGATAACGGGATGAGACACCATCTCTTTGGGGGGTGGGAATGTATTTAACATTTGGTTGCTACGAATTTCAATTTGCCCACATTAATTAGGGGTGTGGTTAATGGAGGGAGTTACGTGCCACACTTCTACAAGTAAAACATCCTCTCCTTTCATTACCCTAATATGTTGCACTGAAGCAGAAATGGGCCATTTTGGGAGACGAACAGTGTGGGATTTACATGCCAGTGTCCAAAATGACTGGCAGGTTGTCTTGAAGGTCTTCACAATAAGGAAAAGTGCCGCCCACCTCCTGCTTTCCTTAAGGGAGAACGCTGTTTTCCTGAACAAAACTGAAGAGAGACCGGTTGTGTCTTGCTTTGCTTTTCAAGTCGCTGCAAAGGTGATTACCTTCTTCTTAATTCCCCCTCTCTTATTTTCCTTGGTTTGGTAACATGCACTCATGCCCTTGTGGTGATGCTTCGTTTCCATTGTCAGTAACATAGGGAATAATATAGTGTACCATGAGCACTGCAAGGAGATGGGCCAGGGAGAGGCGCTGCTCCACTCTTCACAGGCTCAGGGGCACATGGCAGATGGAGTTGGGTGCTCCTTCCTTGCCACTGAGCAAACCTGAAAGCCCAGGCGTGGTGCCACCGTGGCCGGCGAGGCAGGAGGACGTGCCGTGCCGGGCCAAGCTTGGTCCTACCAAGAAATGCGTTTGAACTTCGAGACAATGGGAGCTGAGCTTCAGCACCGCAGTTCAACTGGGTCAGTGCCACTCACTCATTTGTGCTAACGGGCGGTAAATTATGTCCCTCCAAATTCACCCCCCGTGCCTGCCTTTAGCATCCATGGGCACCACCCAGCTTTCACCTTCAGGACTCATATAATCAGCTCTCATTCCTACCGGCTTTCCCTCAAGACCTGTATGGAAATAAGTGTATGTGTCTGCCAGGGATCAAATGCTTTTAGAGACAAAAGTAGGTACTGGGAACATTACAGAATACTATCATCTCCCCATGATACTTTACACAAAGCGCTCTGTACCTCTTTTGGCCTGACATAGTTTCTGCCTGATAAAATCCCACAGGTCTACTTGTTTTAAACAAGGACCGCTCTCTCTCTCTCTCTTTCTCCCTTTCTCTCTTTCTCTCTCTCTCTCTTTTTGTATAGAGAAATGAAGTGTAAAATTAATGCTTATTATTCTGAACTTGGGAGACGGAAAAAGAGACCTTAAGAATGTGTGATTCGATGCAGTGTTTATTTAGCATTGAATCAATAGATCCGCAAGCAGATTGAGGGCTTAAGGAGAATAACATGGAATCGCTGCCACAGTGAGCGGTAGCAATCTGCCCTTTGTGTTAAAAATTAGAGGGGTTGTGTGTAATTCTCCTACCAGTATGGTCTCTCTCATGGGTGAGTCCTCTGCTGCCTCTTTTGCCCCTCCTCATGTCACTCTTTCCTCCCACATGGGAAGCAACTGGGGAGGGGGCCCAACATCTGATATTCAGCCAATACATTGTCAGCATGATTAAGCTGCCTCAGCCTGTTATATGCAATCTTTTCTCATTTGAGAGAGCCATCCCCAAAGACCCAGAGCTCCTGGCCTCTCCACTTCTATATTTACTTCATTACTGCACTCTGGTTCTGCCTTTCTGAGAAAAAAACACACACGGTTCTTCCCTCCACCTGTTCTGGCCTCACAACAATCCTGTGAGGTAGGTTAGGTGGAGGGATGCCATGCAGTTCTCCAGTGGGATCCAGCTCCTCCTCATGGGAGCCCAAGACACCAAGCGTTACTCCACAGTGGTTGTCACCCTGTGCCTGCAGGATGGCATTCCATTTCCATCCATATCATTGGGTTTTTCCCCTTTCATTGGGACATATAAAAAGAGAAATGTTTCTCATGCTAAACCACAGTACTTTCTCCTCTCCTTTTCTCTCTCTCTCCCTTTTCCCTTTTTTAATTTCTTGCTGGGTGGTTTCATTGACATAGAAAAAATATATAATGGAGTCCTGTGGGAATGCAACAGAAAAAAAAATCCACCACTGAGAAGAAGGCCTTATAATTCAGAAGTGGATTTGCAAATCAAAAGCTCTTGTTTCCAGGGGGATGAATTTCCACATCTGTGGCAACCTTTTCTATTTTTATAATTTTTTTGTTTGAGCTTTGCTTGTCATGGCTTAAACTGTTCAAAATATTTTCAGACTTAGCCCAAAGCGGTATACAATTAGCACTGACCAAACACATGAAAACAGAGAATATAAATCTTATCTATTTGATCGTTTGGCTTACAGCAGGCATTGGTGTAGCCCTCTTCTGCCATGGCACCGCTTGGTGGGAGAACCATGGACTTTCTCAAAAATGGGGATAATCTACTGGCCTACCTTATAAGATCGTTGCAGCAAGGTTATCTGTTTCAAGAAGGTACCTTGCACTGGCTATGTTGCAGGTTCCTTGCCATCTGGAAGTTCTATAGTGAACACAACTTGGAATTCAGTTTTCATTTATGGCATTGCTTCTTTCGCTCTTTGGGTTGCTTTGTTTTTTTAAGCCATAAGGAAACTGCACACCCAGGCAGGCGTGCAATGAAGCAACTGTGAAATTCTAGAAAGGTGGACAGGCCTGGGTCTGGTTATGGGGCTTGCACAGAAGCTTGCCTGGGACCCGTGGCGTGCATTGTCTTGAGTTTGAGGATGAACGAAGATCAAGGGGTCCATGTGGTCAGCATGATCCAGTAGGCAGCAGAGCCTGAAAGCTTCTTACCCAAGACCCAAGGCAAGGGATACATTAAGGGTGTGCCATCTGCAGCAACAGGAATTGCCAGGCAGGATCGGTGTCTGGAAACTCATGGGGTAGTCCAGAGCCCCCATCGCAGCCCACCTGTTCCTCCTTTTGCCCAGATAGTGGGCCTTGCTTACCTGCCCACTGAGTGTCAAGCAAGCAGGCGGAAGTAATGATGAAGAAGTGGATGATGAGCAGGAGAAGCAGATGGGAGTCGCAGTGTGATGGAGGACTCTCCAAGGGATGGTGATGTCCTATCAAGCCACAACGTGGAGCTGGTACTATTGCTAGGAATCTGCTGGCAGGGGGAGAGATGGGGACCTTGTCCGACCACTCAGGATCCAGTCACAGATTAGAGGACCAGGACTGCAATGCCAGAGTCCCTCGCAATTCGTGGTGTTGCGTGTTTGGTTGGTGTTCTGTGGAGGAAACCTAGAATGGTCACTGAATCTCTGGATTCCTAACTACAGAAGTTTAATCAGTTTTTCAGTCAGTTTCTCATTATACTGCAGTGTAACCATTTGAAGTAATGTGATCAAAGAGGTCAGAGAAACTTGGAGCCTTGTTGGGCTGAAGCAGAAATGCCACACATGGGAGCAAAAGCACCACCGGGAGTTTTATGTGATAACCTGTTGTGGTTACTAATACACTAATTGCAAACTCATTCTCCAAGGGTGGATTCGTATGTAGCCCAAAAGCTACCACCTCTGCATGTGGGGAGGTACCAGCAGGTGGTGGAATCCCGAGATGTGCAGAAATACAACATATTTTTCGGGGGGAAATAAATAGAGGGAACTACCCCATTCCCAGCCGCTCCGTGAATATGAAGCATGTTCTGCTAGTTATTCTGCCAAAAATGGATTGGATTGATCTAGAAGGGAGAACGGCTGGCTAGAATCCTGACCATCACTTCCGCATTTCATTGAAGGCCCCAGTGTGGCTCATAATTACCAAACGATCAGTGATGAGACATCCCCGAGGAATCCCCACACGGTGTTGTAAAAATGATGCTTATTCATCGCTGCGAGAGAAAAAGTGGTGTTTGCATTGAAAAGAAGGCAGCGCGCAATGCGTAACCTCTCGTTCCCATGAGTTGGCTTTGTGGATTGTGGCCCTGGGTTAGAAGGCTAGTCCCCCGCTCACGGATGCTTTTGAATCCCCAGTCTCTCAGTCCCCACCTGTAGCAACTCTTTTACTTCTGATTTAAAAAAAAAAAAAAAAACACTGGTTTTTGGTATGCTAACAAGTTTTTATAACATGTCTTCTAATCTGTGTTTTCTAAGGTAACATGACATGAGCTAAAAGTAGGAAGGATGTGGGTGGAAATGGTTTTCATGTTGGCGATGCTGCAAACCTTGTCGCCAGTGCTTGTCACACGTGGCAGAAAGTTACTGCTAGTTCAGGCTTCCCGTCACGCGAGCGCATGGAAAAGTCGGTGTGTTTGTACTTGGCTGGATGCACTGAATTAGGTAGAAGTAAAGTCCGTGTGTTGAATTTTGGCTTGGGTGATGCACCCCCTTTAACGATCGCAGGCTTCCATTCCAAACAACATGGTAAATACCGTATCAGCTTATTGTGTGGAAGGGAAATGCTTGAGACTTGGATAAGCCAGGACTAAGCGCCAAACAGAAAGACATGAGAAAAGTGTGATGATATTTCACATTAGTTGTCGAAAAAGAAATAGCACGGGGGTGTGTAGCTGTTGGGCTGAAAAGTTAGGCCCATCTTTTTGTGATGGGGGGCAACTCTCCTTCCTGAGGGGAACAATTCTTGAGTGCGGGGAGGGGAGACTTACAATTTTACAAGGCAGCCCAGAATCTTTGCTTTACAATGTAGTATTTAAACCAAGAAGTAGCTTGGCAACCCCCAGCTGATGCAGGTACTTTGCAAACAGGGCTACAGATCACAGTACATGATGCTATACCATCACAGACTTGATGAGCTTGAGTCTTCGCTCTGGATTTTTGTGATCCGCTAGATTTGGCATCTTCTCTTTCTGGACATCATTGCAATGGAAGCTGAGCAGAGTTGGGCCTCTCAGCCTCCATTTTGGTGGTTTAGCCTCAGTTTCCCTTCATGTTTCACTGCGTTTTTCGCTGAGCTTCTTAATATATGTGTCCGTGCATTAGAAGCCCATAGAAGTGATGTTCTGCATGGCGCTGAATCACGGGCTTGGAGAAACAGTATACATTACTAGTGGTTTGATAAGAGTGTTGCTTTCATCACATCTGAGAACAGCAATGCCCTGCAAATCTGACTCGCAGCCGTACACCTGAATGCACCGTACAAGCATATGACTGTGTGCTTTTGTACGGGAGGCCCGTGAAAGTTGTAGTGTCTTCGGGTCCCGGAAGCCACGCACGATCCAGCACTGCGGTTTCTCGCTGAGCGCTGCATTTCAGACACTAATCTGCTGTGTCACTAACAAGTTGTATCATTTGAACCTTGCAGAGGAAGGCATCAATCATGAGTGCAAGCTGTGTAACCAGATGTTTGACTCTCCGGCAAAGCTCCTGTGTCACCTGATTGAACACAGCTTCGAGGGGATGGGAGGCACATTCAAATGCCCTGTTTGTTTTACAGGTAAGACAGTCAGCCCCAGACAAGGTGCATTGTGCATGGCTTGATCCAGAAATGACACACTAGGGAGTTTTAAAATGCAGTATTCCTTTCCAGGGAAGGAGAGGGGAGTGGGGAAGGAAGCACCTCTGCTAGGAGCGCTTCAGGGAAACAGCACCCTCCAGCCAGAGCTACCCAAAAGGTCCGTTTCCCCTGCTTGCAATTGCTGGTGCTGATTCTACAGTCAGGGAACCTTCCTCGAACGGGCATTGAATGGATTGCTGTTACAAGATAGTGTAGAGAAGAGCTGCAGTATTAGTTCTGGAGGGGGGAGATGGATCCGATTCTTGCTCAGCGAGGTTTCCTTAAGCAAGGCGCTTATGGCCAGCTATTGTCCTCTGTTTCTAAATGACCTTTCTGCACGTTGATCACATGTTTGTCAGGAGAGTGTGGGGGGGCCTGTGACTCCAGCAATGGGGAGGACTGGGACATGTAGCCTCCCCCACCCACTCCCACAACCAGCTGTGTTCATTCTGCATGTGTATAAAAGTAAGAATAACATGGCATCCGGGATAGGTGTAAAACCACAGATTAAAACAAATTAGCAGTTAAAATAGTGGGAGAATAAAAAGGGTTTTGCCTGGCGCCGAAAGGAAAGAAGCGTTAGATAGACGGGATGCAAAGACTGGAAATAACATTCCGCAGAAAAGGTGGGCTAAGTTGTATAGCTGGATAGTTTGGCTATTTGTTAAATGTCTGTTTTGCCTTTCTTCTGTCATGGGATTTAGGGGTCATGTAACATTTCAGTCTTGTAAACAGTGGTTCATTGCATTGAGAAAGAGCCATGTGGCTACACACCTTCCCTTCCCTTCTCTTGCACACGGGAATTCAAATAGCATCCAAATTAGAAATACTGGTTTAATTTCTATTGGCAAACATGTGTCTAAAACTAGGATCTGGTAAAGATAGAGCAGATCTGGGCAGGAATCGGGCCACCTCCAGAAATGATTGATTAGACTTGAGATCGTTATGTCTGACCTGGCCCAAGAGAGTGTCCGCTGGGTCACCCATCCAGACTCTGGCTAATCCCAGACTAGCTTTAGCTAAATTGGCCCATTTTGTGCCATGGAACCATGATTATAAAATTGGCTTTACAACATGCATTTCACAGTCTTCTATAGAAAGGTAGTGTTTTTCCAGTCTGCCTGAGACAGATTAATACTAATTTGGACCAAGGAAGTATGTGACAGGCACCTGGGCCTGATCCAGATAAATGGGCCTGATCCAGCCACCTGGGCCTGATCCAGATAAATATCAGCAATTCTCTGCCCCACACTGGCATCTAGACCTGCTGCGCTTGGAGGTAAGTGGGGCCATGCAGCTGGAGGCCTGTGGTGCTCCTGGGACAATCCTGTGTCTTACTTGAGTAGGAAGTGGAGAAGCTCTGGGAGAATTCAGCAGCAAGCCTAGCCAGGCCTCGCCTTGCCCAGCCTCGCCTCGCCTGAGCCCCTGGGTGCCTCCCCTCCTGCGAGGTGGTGGAGGAACCTGCTCACTGTTGGGTATTCCTAGCAACGAGATCTGGGAAGACGGCAGTTCAACTGCCTGCTGGAATGCAGCCCACCAAGTGCAGAGGCAGCCTGGTGCGGGCGAGAGGAGAGCTTGCGCTAGAATGCACTGCTTTCTCCGCAGGAATGGGAGAGCATAGGAATGACGTGCACACACATCCAGGGCATCTATGTTCTGACACCGGTACTGCGGCCAGCATTCTTCCCTTACGTGTGTTTATCCTAATGAATTTGTTGCATCGCCTTATGCACACTGTCATCTTTTATAAATGAGCCTGAGGGATGATTCATATTGTCTTTCTCCGTCACTCTTACATAGTGACCCAGGCGCATGATGCAAATGAAACTCTCAAGCTTTCTGGATCCTGAGAATCCCTCTCCTGGATCATGTATCTTTTAATGTCCATGTCCTCTCTTTATCTATACATGCTTGGATTGTAATTATAAATCACTTTGGGAGCTTTGGCTGAAAAGCCAGGTAAAAATACTGGGTTGAATCTAGACTAAGTTAGTCACATTTGGATCCCCGTGCGAGAAATGTGAAAATGTGACTCAGTGGGTCTCAATCCAACCCATAATTAAAGTATTAATTAAAGGGCAGGGAGGGGGCAGAAGCACATTAGCCAGGGCCTCTCTGGATCCTTGAGCACAGAAAAGTGTTCTGTCTCATTCAGACCATGGCAGCATCATGCTTTCTTTCTCTGACAGTGTTGTTTGCTTTTCTGTCTTCCAGTTTTTGTACAGGCAAATAAATTGCAGCAACATATCTTTGCTGTCCACGGGCAAGAAGATAAGATTTACGATTGTTCCCAGTGCCCACAGAAGTTCTTCTTTCAGACCGAACTTCAGGTACACCTTAAAAAGGGTTGAATGCGGATTCTGCATGGTTTGTTTTCTGTTGCTATTATCTGGGAGAAATAACCTCATTTTGAGCTAGAATTGAGAACATTTCAAGCTTCTCCCCACCCACCCTCTTTCGTGAAACATCAGATAATTCTCCTCTCTCTCTCTTTCTGTATCTCCGGGTGCAATCTCAAGAAACAGGTCCTCCGAGCATGGGTAGCATAAATAAATAAGACCCGACAACTCTAATCATTCGCTCTGAGGATTTCTTTTGACAGTCTGCGTTGCGACGCGCCGCCACGTCCACGCTGAGCACAGTGTAAATAATTCCTTCCCATTGGTTAATAATTTAAGGAAAGATTAGCATACAAAAACTCAGCTAACATTTCGCCATTCTCCATCTGTACTCTCACCCCTCCCCTTGCACACATGCACACTAAAACGTGGGGAGGGGCGGAGGTAGGCAGTTGCCGCGCCGTTTAGAAGCGCAAGGTGAAAAAGGTGGAGCACGTTTGCTTTTTCGTTATCGGTGGGATATAATGGATGTTGTGGGGAGCTAAGTCCCGGCAAGGTGAGGTCCATGGCGGCAGCAGGCAGGATTGAGTTCATAAGCAGGGCTGTCACCTGGAAGATGCAGAAACACAAGCAGGTAGTTCGAAGGTAAAACTCTGGAAGCAAACATGAAACCCAGGTGGGATGGGGAATCCAGCCACCATTTCCAGTTGTGATGTTCTGCAAGCTCCAATTGTACGAGTGGAGTTGTGCCCAGTTTTTCCCTTGCACAAGCGGTTGTGTAATATACTCAAGCAGTTGCACAAGTGTGCTTGTACACAGGTAAGCGAGCTTAGTGGGCACTGATGTGACATCATTTACACTAGCAGAACGATGCCATTGGATACTGCCAGAAGTCAGCATGTGCTCAGGAGCTTTAAGAGCAAAGCAGCAGGTCATTTCCATTCCTGTTTGCATGGACCCCCAGAAGGTAAATAACAAGGTCAGGGCAGTGGAATCCATTCCAGCTGTGCCAACTGCACATGGATACGGATGCTCGTCAACACAGTTTGCATTTTGAAGTGAACCAGGCTGATGTGTCCCTCCCAGATTAGAAACCTAGAAACAGAGTGAGGCAGAAGGGGTCTCCCGGGCCATCTAGTCTGTCCCCCAGCTCTAGCCAGTTCAGCTCATGACATGCAAATTAGTTATGCAGCACCCTTTAAGATTTTGCCCCTCTCCACATTTTGCTTCTTGACCCCCCCAAACATATAAAACGTTATGTTCAGGATGCAGTCCATGCTCTAAGGGATGTTTTGTGAGAAAATACCTTCCAGAATGCATGCATTGAGTGGATTGAAATAGTAATAATGGCAGACGAGTATCGAGATGTGACAGAATGAACATGAGGGGGGACATGTGTGAAATTGACACGGATCGGCAATAAACTGATCTGTCCCTAGTTGCGAGTCTTAATTCTTCCAGACAGCAGGAGGTGGGAAATGTGCAGCTGTCTGAGTCAGATCAGCAGCAACCTTCACACGATCGCATGGTCCTCCTTCAAATAGTATCATTTCCTGCATGAAGGAAACGGCACGTGGCACCAAAGGGCTTGGGGCCTGCCCCTCTTCCTGACATGTTGGTTATGAGTATGAGTGATATTTTTAATGCAAATCAGGACATTCAGTCATATACCCACCCCCACGCACACACACGGTCCAAAATGGCATAAACACGGTTTATTTCCTTTGGTGTTTATTTATTTATTTAGAATTTTTTTTGTATGCAATCCCATCGCATGAGCCTTGGGACGGCTTACATGCAATAAATAAACATAATACAAATAGTGCAAATAAAATCCAGATTCACCCTGGCTGCAAATTAAAATGTATAGATGATATTAAAAATTGTTAAAATATTGTTTCAATAAAAAGGTTTTAGCCTGGCGCCGAAAAACAAATAACGATGGCGCCAGGCGGACCTCCCTGGGGAAGTCCTGAGCTTTGAACAGTCTGAAGTGAAGGTTAAGGTGAATTCCACAGCCCCGTTTCGCAGCCGTCATCTTCCCATGTATGTTGGCGATTTGTGAAACTTTTCATCCTCTCTCTCTCAGCTGGATGTTCCTTTGTCGAAATACCTACGGTAATGCCTCCCAGTAGCAAAACGGGGGCTAGCGCAAATACTCTGGCTCCGCCCCTGTTAACCCCCCCCCCCCCGCCCCGGCCATCCACGTTCCTGCACTGCAATTTCAACAGCTGCAGCCCATGCTCTCTGGACATTCTCGGATACCTTAGGCCCAGCCCCAGGCATAAGGACTCTGGGAAGGCTGCACCCCTGTGCTCTGCAAATCTGTGGCTAAACAGATGCACATTGGGCTCTTGCTGTATGGAGATGGCAGGGGAGCAGGCTTCCTACTGTCAAAAGCTTGACTTTTGACCTTCAGCGTGATCATGGAGGACTAAAAGACAAAAAGCAAAAGACCTGAACTCTTCCACTCCCTTCTTTTACTCTCAAGGAGCACACTGCGGCATGTGCATTCTCAGCCCTCCACGTAATTTATTTTATGTGATTAACACTTCTCCCAAAATGTTGCTGCATCCCCATGATAAGTATATATATTTTATGGAACGGTGCACCCTGGCTCATTTAAATCTATTAGCTTTATAAACCATGATGCACTTAAACTTTGGAGGAGGGTGTGTGCGTGTGCGCGCGTGTTTTTTAAAAAATTTATCTTCCCCAATTCCCAAGTTGCCACCTCTTGTGCCGTGCTGTCACGCTGCAGAAAGGATGGTTGATCTTTTCACTTTGTTGATTTTATATTCTTTCTCCCCGGGGGGATTCTCTTCCTTCCTCTTGTTCTGGCAATCTTATTTGCATAAGTGTACAAAAGTTTAACTATACCTTGTTAATATTTTAATAAAGTCAGCAGATTTTTTTGTTTTGTTTTGTTCCTGTGCGTTTGCATTGCCTGGTTTTGAGAAAGTCAACAATGTAGCTGGGAAAAGCAAAATCGCTTTTTAAAAAATAAAATTGGGAGGAGGATCTGTTCTCCTTCAAGTCTCGCCAAAGAGGTCTCTGGGCAAAATGGCAGCGTACTTAACAAGAATGTGGCGCTGACCTTTTAAAACCTACTGGTCTGTATGTGTGCACATACTTAAACAAGCTCTTAATGAGGTCTGTAGCCTGCAGAGTTTACATTACATTATTGTTTGTAATCCTATAAACTATACTGTAATCCTATGTAAGGTAATCCTATAGGATTACACTATTGTTTGTTATAATACAAGGGATGGGTAACGTTTGGGGGCTGTGGACACATTTGGCCATGTGGAAAGCTGTCCTGGGGACCACTACAAAATGGTTGCCACGGGCGCCCTAGCACCCCCCTACCCAAAAGACCGAGTATACAATAGTAGTGTGCTTGAACACCAGCATACCAAACAAGACACACGTTTTTCAGCACAACGGAAACTATTTCACAGCAATCCCAGTCGTTAGTTAAAAATGAGTTAATAAGAAGGTGGGGAGGATACAGCCCCTTGGTGGATGACAGGAAAGGTGTCTGAGGACGGGGCACACAGCAGCCATGTTAAAGTCCACACACGCAGAACATCCACTGGGCCTCATACTGGGATGTTCTCTTTCTGTCTATCCAATCTTTTTTCCCCACTCAAAGAAACCCCAGCCAAAAACTGTTCTTTGAGCCCCAGCATCTACCTTTATGCCCAGCACTCCAGCTCTGGGCTGACCACTGCTGCTCATTGCATGCTTGCTAATGGTGGTGCCATGTGCCTGCTCGCGAGCTTCTCTCTGGGGTGTGCTGGTGGTTGGGATATGGAGGACACCTTGCCCAAGGCCTCCTTGAACCTCCTGCCAGCCCTGGAGAAGAGAGATAGGTCTGGTGGTGCCCGCCTTCCATGGAAGCTCCATGCAAATTCAGGATTTGGTTTCAAAATACTTAACGGATGCTGACCTGCATCTCTTTCTGAGCGTGAGTTTTCCATCGGCTGATGGGCCACGGCTTGCTGGCCTGGCTGTACCTGGTCAGGTCCAATAAGTGCAGTTCCTACATTCTTACAGGGTCAGCACCTAGGTTCCTTTTGGGGGTGTTGCTCTTAATTGTTTTCATTTTTCAAGTTTGTGCATGGCGCAAGGTGCAGAAATAGCTGCTTCTGTCAGATAACAGCATTCCAGGCTCATGATTACTTGAAAATAATTTTGGTGAAGAAGGACTGACCTGACTTTGCAGTGTTGGACAAAGACGGACGGAGGGAAGGAAGGAAGGAAGGAAGGAAGGAAGGAAGGAAGGAAGGAAGGAAAGAAGGAAGGAAGGATAATATGTTCAGTTGTGTTTGCTTAACACACATAGTTTCTTCACATGCCAAGGGATACCTGGGCACACCTGAGTTTTTAACTACATAGAAGCTATTTCCATGCTTTATGAAGCATCTATCAAACGGAGGCCTGTACAGGACCTAACGATCTCCTGATAGCTGATTCAGGAATCAGTTCAAGAAAACAACCCATCCATTGTGTAGCAAAAGGAAAATTTGGCATTTTCCGTCCACAGGATAAAATCTAGTTGCAGTCAGGATTTAAAATACCTGGAACATGATGAAACATATTCTTTTAAGCAAATACTTTCCCCACTTGATGGAAGCACATTTGCCCATAATTGGTAATTCTTGGCTATCACTGATTCTTCTATGTTGAATACGGGAATGTATTTAATGATCCTGGGAAAATGTCTGCTTAGCTCTTGAGTTAAATTTAAATTGAATTTATCCTTATTCATACAATGGAGAGACAAAAGCAAGTCTTTTGAATACAGGGAGGATTTCTACTGAGCTGTCTTACAAATTGATCTGTAGCTCCTTTCAAGCATTTCCCTACAGCCAGACAATTTGCTCACTGTGTAGGAATCACTTGAAAATCCTTTACCAGAAGCACATGCAGTACAACCTTATGCAAGTTTTGTCAGAAGTAACCCCACAGAGTTCAGTGGGATTTACTCTCAGAACATAGCTTTGCAGCCTAAGGGAGCAATCCTGCATCCCTATTTTGCTGGGACCATGGATTCCAGTGCAAACGCAGTGCTGTATCTGCTCTGGCAATTTGTTTATTTTTATGCCTCCCAGTAGCTGAGGCTCTCTCTGGCACTTTAGTGGTATTAGCAGGCCTTCCATCAGATGCTAAGGCACGTTAGGATGATGTCCTGTGGCCCCTAGATGTTGTCTGCAGGGCCACAGGATACTTTGGATTCCTAGATCTGACACTGGGTGCAGAGCTCAAACCACTTGGCTGGGAATCTGTGCCTTGTCCCTTGCAGCCCAATAGAGAATTTAGAAGGAACTCCTGGCTGCCTCTCCTGACCTTGGGGAAGAGGGAAAGAGGGGGCCTTGGTCGGCTGAGAGATGAGGAGATGGCAGAGACCAGGGTACAACGTATCCTATGTCCTCTACAGCCTCCTTCTCTCCCCTTTGTAAATTTCCCTGCTGGACCAAATGTTGTGGGAAGAGCGGAGGGATGCAGCTCACCTCTGCTGCTCCTCTCATTCGGCACTCAATGAAGATTGTCTTGATTGGATCGCACTTGGTCAGAGTAGCCGATTGTGCCCTTCCTTTTATTGTCTTGTCGGGAGCATTTGGATTTGGACAAAAGCAGCATTGGATTTAGCCAACATGGGGTACTGTATCACAAATATTACACTAGGTAAATAGCTATAGAAAGGAGGTAGCAGGAGAAAAGTTTGTCACTGACTAAGAATGTATAATTGGATAACATTTGCAAACTTGGCTTACAGTTCTTGTGGATTTTTGTTGGCCCTTGGGTGGGCTGCACAAGTGAAGCAAAAATGGTTGTGTCCAGCTGAACGGATTGTCCTGCCCTTGAGAAGAAGAGTGTGCATTGTTTTTATGGCTTGCCATTCCTTCATCACTGACTGTAGTTCTTGTATTCTTTTGTGCTTTCTTAATCTCATGATCCTGCATCAGTGAAAATATGAGATGCTATTTATAAATGTGCAGTATAATTTTGCAAAATGCCTGCTATTATCATTGACCACGGAGCAGAGAGAGAGAGCGGGTGCAGTTTTACATCATCTCTGCCGGCTGCCAGTTTGATTCTGAGCTCAACTGTAGGTACTATTTTGGTCTTTAAAGGCTACTCAGACCACATACCTTAAGAAGTCTTTCCACCACATGAGCCTTGTTTTTAAAAAAATAGGACTGGGGATGGTGTCCTCAAATTATACTGCCACCAGATGTTTGGTGAGTACAAGAGACAGGGCCTTTCTATTTTATTTATCTATTTAAATGTACATCAGGCTTTCTGTGTAGCCAGAAGTGTGGCTTCTAGATCGAGAGAGGTATTACTACCATTCTATATAACTCTGGTGCTCCCACAACTGGAGTATTGTGTTCAGTTTTGGGCCCTCGTTACAGGAAGGATATAGCCAGGTTAGAGTCAGAGCAGTGCAGGGCCACAAGGCTGGTGGCCGGATTGCAGGGGAAGCCATATGAGGCGAGACTGAGGGAACTGGGTCTCTTCAGCCTGGAGAAGAGGAGACTCAGAGGGAACATGTTGGTGACGTACAGGTATGTGAGGGGGTGTCACACGGAGGTGGGTAGAGACCTGTTCTCCCCTGCAGAGGAAGGCAGGACGCGCTCCAATGGAGCAAAGCTCAGGGAACCAAGGTTCAATTTGGATGCCAGGAAGCACTTCCTGACAGTTAGGACCCCGAGGGTGTGGAATGGGCTTCCACAGGAGCTGGTTGAGGCCCCATCGGTGCGGGTGTTCAAGGATAGGCTGGACGTGCACATGGTGGGCATGTCGTGAGTGGAGTTGGCTGGAGCTGGGGGTCAGACAAGTTGGCCTGGGAGGCCCCTTCTGACTCGTTCTGTTTCTGTGTTTCTACCAGAAATGGCACTCAAAGCAGCTAACAAAGTTCATGTCAAACACAAAATCTTAGTTAAGACATCAAAACAGGCCCATGAAGATGCAATGAAATGCAAGGAATACCACCCGGCCAGTTAACCCCCCACTGTATGTGAGAACATGGTCTTGTTCACTTGGTCCTGAACTGTAGCGGGCTTTAAACCAGCACTTGGAAAATTGCAACCAGCAACTTGATTAGTGCTCAGAAACAGAGTGGATGGCAACGTGCTCCCTGTAACCTCCCTGGACAGCAGGCCGGACCGCTTGGTGCTTCCCCACCCTTCTCAGAGCCGTCCCCATGCACAGAGTTCTACAGTTGTCCAAGAAAATGAAACTAAGGCTTGCCTGGCAGTGATCAGATCTTTCTAGGAAGGCGCACCATCTTTTAACTCTCACCTGGCATATGGTGGTAAACTCTGTAATGTCCTGCAAGTGCTGTTCCAAAGAGGTTCTCCTGGTTGCATGTTGATTGAGCTTGTTGAAGCCTTTTTTGGCCAAGTAAAATTCCAGTAATTCTATATAGGCTTTGTTGGCTTGCTTTCATTTTCTGATGCTGCTTTTACACCCGCTTTTATGTATGATTATTGTTAAATGCAAAGATTTCTGTAAATATTCTATAGTCTTAGGCTGTATTTTATATTGCAGTGTTGCATTTTGATAAGACAGTTTGCCTTGTTTATTCAGGAAAGGGGGCAAAAAAGGGGTATTGGAACAAATAAAACTGAAGGGGCCCCTGAGTTGGGTGTGGGATACCACGTCTACCTGTGAAGCCTCTTCTAATGGGGGTCCCAAACTGCTGAGAAGCATGGAACATTCTTTAAGAAGGATCAGGCTATTCACAGCTCCAATATACCAGCTACAGATTAACTGAGATCCAAAGTCAGCTATGTCTCTGAATGCCGGGCGCTGCGCAATGTGAGCACAACTGTTGCATTTATGCCCAACTGCTTGGCTTCCCACAGGTGTCTGGTTGCAAGCGGAGTGCTGGGTGAGTTTAGCCTGTGGTCTCATCCAACATGCATGGACTGTGTGTGGTTTCAGCCATGTTGTCATCAGACAAACCATGTGTAGATTAAGATAGTATCCCTTTCTACTGTTTTGTGTGTTTTTTAAATGTGCCGGTGATATATTTACCTTGTTGAGATCACTGGTAGGAATTTGTAAATTCAGCTGCCCTGCCAGTTCCGTTCTTTGTGGGCTTCCAGATTCACAGCCTTCTCTCTCCTTTGCAATGTTTTATACATTGCTTGTGTGACCCTTTGGTAAAACATGGACTGTGTGATGGATGGGTGAAAGCCAATGGCCAGCAAAAATCAAGATTAACTGCCCACCCCCCACTTCTGCTTTTCTGCATCAATGCACTGGGCAGCGCTTGGACTGTCTCTGGTTTCAGCCATGTTGTCAGGCAACCCAAAGCTCTGACAGCCTGCAAGAAAACTTATTTCGAGAGGGCAGGGAGAGCGCGGGGAAACGAAGAGCATCGCATGCATCCTAAGTAAAGCTTGTGGCTTCAGTCAGAATGGTGGACCCAACGCTCTTAATTACCTTAAGAACTGCATTAAGCACATGAGGAGCAGGGGATGTGCAGGAAACTGAAGGAGGGTTTGTGTGTGATCTTCCTCCCCACTGCTTTGCAAGGAGCCATCGCGTAGCCACTGAAGTATTTGTGTTTAAAGGATTAGCTCCTACTGTTTGCTTGTGTGTTGCTAATCATACCGTTTCCTCTTAAATGATTGCAAGTGAGACACCTAAAGCAAGGGAGAGCACAGTCCGCCGATCAGGCAGGTACGGAGGGTGCGGGCCAGCTGCCAGTTCCTTTGGTGCACAGGTGCTCTGATATTCGATCGCTTGCTGGAAGTGACGATGGATGCAGTCCTGTTTTGGATTTGGTGGTAGTCGAACCCCCAGATTGCTGGAGCTTCTCTGGGTTTCTCTTTCAGGCCAGCGCTGCATGCTGAGGCGGATGCCGGCTGCCTTGGAAAACAAACACCCGTGTCTCCTCCTCTCCCTCCGAGTCCAAAGAGCTAGGTGCTTTTGTCTGTTGCAGGAAAAGCAACCGAGGCTCTCAGAGCATGGTAGAAGGTAGTGCGTTTCTTTTGGCGTGTGCCTTCATGGTCTTGGTGGTCCTTAGTTGGCAGGCAGATACACAGGTGTAGTGGGGTGTGTGTGTGTGTAAGTAAACAATGGGGGTAACATGGCCAAGAAGTGACAAAGTTGCCTTTTGGTGGTTTTCCATTCTATTTTGCATTTCTGCTTTGTCCTTAGAAACTGCCTTGGTAAGTGCCGGTATGTGAAAGGAAGGAGAGCAAGATTATTATGGAAATTATGTTCTAGAAATGACTAAATGATCATCTGAGTTGGTCGGATGAAATAAGTGTTACTGGGCCATTTTCAGAACAAGTAACTGGTCATTTCGTGAAGAATGAATGTAAGACTGAATGAATGAATGAATGAATGAATGAATGAATGAATGAATGAATGGTTACCTAAAGGAGTGCTTACGTCCATATATGCCCTCCAGCCCCTTGAGATCAGGGGGAGAGGCCCTTCTCCGGGAGCCCTCCATGAAGGACATTAGGTGGGTGAGTACCCGGAGGAGGGCCTTCTCTGTGGTGGGGCCCCGCCTATGGAACGTGCTTCCCAGAGAGGTCCGCCTGGCGCCATTGTTATTTGCTTTTCGGCGCCAGGCCAAGGCCTTTTTATTTAAAAATCATTTTAATTGTTGATTTTATTTATTGATTTTAACAATTTTGGCCAGGATGTCTCTGACTTTATAAAATTGTATGTTTTTAATTATTTTTGTAAGCCGCCCTGAGGCTCCAGCGAATGGGGCGGCATATAAGTGTGCTAAATAAATAAATAAATAATAAAACTTGAGGGTTAAATTTAAGGTTTGAGGAATGGCAACTGCCTGGGAGACAGAAAAAGGAAGGGAAAGGATAACATGCGTTCACACATGACGTACCTGCATTTTGATTGTTCGCAAGTATGCCCTGCATAGCTAACAGGCTCACAGTGCGATGCTGAAAAGGGGCAAAATGAAAAATTGCGATCTGCTCTCAATATTGCTCCTCAGTGCTCTTTTGGGATGCAAGATGGATGGTGTTCCCGGGCAGGACTTTTTCCCACTCTGTTGTCATTTCCATTTGGGAATGGGCACAGGTCTCCCTGTGTTGCAACCTCAGTAGCTTCCTGGTCTTCCGATGGAAA
Organism: Varanus komodoensis; assembly: GCF_004798865.1. Taxonomy (NCBI): domain Eukaryota; kingdom Metazoa; phylum Chordata; class Lepidosauria; order Squamata; family Varanidae; genus Varanus; species Varanus komodoensis. The sequence goes on along the minus strand of NW_025335550.1, from coordinate 5,008,580 downwards.
GTTCGGGATGGTTGTGTACCCTATTTCTGTTGTGCTGGCACCACGTCCCTATGTGCGACACCTTCTCTTGTGAGTGGGTTGTGAAGTGCCGATCACTCCGGCCTGCCTGTAGCAGGCAGCTTGCATTCTACCCGTTGGTCCAGCTGTTGGTCCGGCAGTTGGACTCGCTCATGGGAATGTTTCTCAGCGTGACCGAGCTCAGCTTTGGAAGGAAGATGCGCGGTGTGAATCTGATGTAGCAAACAGATTCTCTGACCTGGAGCGCAGAAGAGAAGGCATTATTCTCATCCCTCTGCCCTCAGTAGAGAGTCCTGGTGAAGGGTAGCAACAGCATGGATCTTCTCAGCCAGGGGGCGCAACCTTTTCAGCCCCAAGGGCCATCTTGGGTGCCTGCTGGAGCTATGGAGACCACGCGTGTGTTTGCACATGCACACTTAGACTCCCATGCAACACGCACACTATTCACTCATATCCGTTTCTTGCCCAAGAGTGTTTTGTTTGGGGAGTTTGGCTCTTGTTTTGATCAGATAAAACCAACTCTCCTCTCAGAAGCCTCAAAGCACTCAGGAATCCTGGCTGCTTGCCCTTCTCCCTTCTCCCTCCTCTAATCCGCTCTTTTGCCAAAGGGATCTTGGCATCCCATATGCTGTTACCTGTATTCTTTTCAGGGAAAAAAAGAACCAGAAAAGGGGGTAAACGTCGTAGAAAGGAGCTGTGTAGTCCCTGCCAAAGCTACCTTGCTGTTAGAGCATTTTCTGAAGCTTCCAATCCCTGCTTCCTGGAGCTTCAGGTGCTACAGGTGGGAACCTGAGACACGGCTTGGGAGTCCACCTTTCATGCACCCCTTCATGGCTGTTATACCTAACCTGCAGTATCCTCTAATGTGCTTTTGCTAAGGCACTTTCAGTCAGTAGTTCGGAGAGCCAGTGTGGTGCAGTGGTTAAGAGCATGGGACTGGGACTCAGGCGATCCGGGTTCGAGTCCCCGCTCAGCCATGGAGCCAACTGGGTGACTTTGGGCCAGTCACAGACTCTCAGCCCAACCCACCTCACAGGGTTGTTGTTGTGGGGATAAGATGGAGGGGGAGAATGATGTAAGCTGCCTTGAGCCCTTTGTAGGAGAAAGGCAGGATATAAATCGGAAATAAATAAAATAAATAAGTAAATTTGCAAAGCACGGCTAGCTCAAGTTTCGAGGGGCCTTTGGCTGCTAGTGAGCTGCTTTCGATGTTGGCTGCCCCCAGTGCTTTTTTTGTAAAAAAAAAAAAAAAAAAGGTGCCGGAACTCACATCTTGCTAATCTTTTATTTAGGGTTTTTTTGGGGGGTAATCTTTTATTAGCAGGACCGGTGGTTGAGAAGTAATTAGTATTTTTTTTTTATTTTTAAATTTGGGGTCACACTTCTACACTAAAAGTTAAAAAAAGATTTTCAATTCACCAACTTTTTTTAAAATAAAGAAATTATTTACCTTTTGCACGTAGCCAGTCACTCTACACACACATAAACATAATGGTTGCCTCCGGCAGTAAGCACTCAGCGCGCGACCACTCACACCAATCCCAAGCTGAGCAGCGTCCCAAGCCGAGCAGCGCCCTCACAACCAACGCAGACCCAGAAGCAGCCCGCAGGCACTATTTTAAAGATTTTTGCTGCCGACCTGCTACGCCCGACAGGGCGATTCAAAATCACTTGGAAAAATCCATTGGAAAAATCTGTCAAAAAACGGTGCCGGAACGCTGTTCCGGTGCGTTCTATGACAAAAAAAAAGCCCTGGTTGCCCCCATCGGGTTTGAGCACCGCTGTTTCAGTTTCCCACAATGCCTGAGAGCAGGCCTATGCCCGGGGCACTGTGGGGAATGAAAAAGGTGGTTCCCTGGTCCAGGGAACCATGGGATTTGTGTGTGTGTGTGTTAAGAGAAAGCCTGTAGAAGCACTGGATGTTGGTGTTTGCTGATTCCAGGCCTCTAGTGTTCAGGAGCAATTGAACCAACCCTGGGATTGGGAAGGGTTTACCAAATACCAACTAAAATATTTGCTTCGGCACGTCTTCTAGTGAAGACAGAAAAAGTGATTTAGCCCCTCATAAACTCTGAATTGTGACTGTGAGATGAAGCAGTTCATTTGTGTACTTTCTGTCGTAATTTACACTTTTGCTTGGCTTAGAGATTAAACTCAGGAGACAGTTTTTGCAAACACACCATGAATGCTTTCTTAAGTCAGTGGGAAATATTAATTTTGTACAGAAAGTTCGTAGGGTATTGAAAGCAGAGTATGGGCATCCTCTCCTCCTTTAAACCTGTTTACATATTATCCATAAAGCTGTTGAAGGATTCCTAAAATCAGCCCTCCTCCGCTGGTCAGAGAATTATTCATCTTCCTCTTAGAATTAGACTTAGCTGCTCTAATGGATTTGGTTACATTTTCAATTTTTTATGGGGGTTATTACAGATTTTGCTTGGAGCATTTTATTTAACTTTTAATTATTATTAGTTATAAAACTAATAAATTACAAGGAAAACAAAATCTATTCCAATCCATTTATTGGGTCTCAGTCAGGCACTGTCAGATAATTATAACTAACATTAATTAAAAATTAACAGTGCTCTAGGCACTTAACCAGCTCTTCTAGTCTCGTTTTGGCTGCAAATCTTTTACATATTGCATTCTGCTTCTCCAGGACTTGCAAGGCTTTGAAAGAAAATCTCCATGTTTTGAAAACCCTGTCACACCTACCACTGAAGTTCACCTGCAGCTTTTTAAAAAAAAGTGGCATTTCATTTACCTCCTTGAATGGGCCCGCGAATACGAGCTTGACGTCCGTTTGTTGTTGTTACATGCAATCAGGTCGTCTCCATCTTACAGCGACCCTATGAATGATGAATGAATGGCCTTTAAAATATCCTGCCCTTGGCAGCCTGCTCAGCTCTTGTAAATTCAGAGCCGTGGCTTCCTTAACAGAATCAATCCGTCTCCTATTTGGCCTTCCCCTTCTTTTTCTACCTTTGACTTTGCCGAACATGATTGTCTTCTCCAGGGAGTCTTCCCTTCTCATCATGTCCCCAAAGCATGGCCACCTCAGTTTCACCATTTTTGCTTCCAGGGGAAGTTCTGGATTGATTAGATCGAGGACCAACTTGTTCGCTTTTCTGTTGGCCCTGCGTATTCGCGAAGCTCTTCCCCAGCATGTTTTGCATGCACTGGATTCCTTTCTTCACCACTCCGCTTTCACACCCATGCCCAGTGATCAGGAGAACAGTAGTAAGACCTGAAGTCAGTTTATGGGCTGGATGACTTTCCTAGTCTTGTAAATAAACCCAAGAGCCATGAGTAACTCCCACTTGTATGGAAATGCAGTATATTAACCTCTTAGCAGGTTAGGAAAAGAAAGCAGCTTTCTACTAAGCAAGTTGGTGGAGGAGAAACAGGACAGAGGGACAGGCTTCCTTCCTCTACCACCGAGAGGAACGACAGAATAGAAATGGGAAACTCTGCCGCTTCCCTGCCAACTTGCTTGGAATTCCTGCTCACTAAGGGCCACGGTAGCTCAGCAGGTAAGACTCTGAGCTAGTTGACCAGAAGGTCGGCAGTTCGAGTCCCTAGTGCCGTGTAACAGAGTGCTCTCCTGTTACTTGCCCCAGCTTCTGCCAACCTAGCAGTTCGACAGCATGCAGATGTGAGTAGATAATAGGCACCACTTTGGTGGGAAGGTAACGGAGTTGCATGTGCGAAAGCATCTAGTCATGCCGACCACATGACCACGGAAGAATCCTCAGACAACGCTGGCTCTTCAGCTTAGAGATGAGCACCACCTCTAGAGTTGGACACGACTAGCACGCATGTGCGGAGGGAACCTTTACCTTGACCTTAATAGTGGTTGTGAGTTGTGCTATCCAAAATGAAGGTCTCTATAAATAGACCTTGAATGACCCAAGCCGAGAATGAGTAACGGGTGTCCCAGGTCCTTCATCCTGTAGGCCAAGGGTGTTTGCTCATGGTAATATTCCTTAGATAATGTTTTACCTGCAGACAGAGAAACTTACAAAACTCTCTCGATCCTAATTCCTCCCTGGATTTTGCGACACCATTGAATCTGTGCTTAGTGGCATCAAGTAGATAATTTACCATTCTCCTGGCTGAGGTTTCTGCTTAAACTTGTCATGCAGTGGGATGTGCTACTGCTTTCCGTTGATTTCTTCTCCCCTTGCAAGATATCCAAGCACACTTCTCACTTGAACAGAGCCACTGGCGCTGAGAGTGCACCTTTACTCAGCGTGTACGTGCACCTGTGCATAGTGTTAGCTTGTAAAAATAAAAGTATGAGTGTGAGGGGCTGCACACTCGGCGTTGTGGCACACTCTGCATCTGGCACTTCCAAAGTAGAAAATTCTCCTTGTTAAAGGGAAGACAGGTGGGGCAGAATCTAGGACAGACTCACCTCAGAGAACACTGAGGCAGTAGGAATGTGCCCTTGTCCAAGCTGTGGAAGAGTTGGTTTTAGTATTATTTTTAATCTGCTTTGGTGAAAGGAGGGTGTATCTTTTCTCCTGCATTGCTGGTTGGGAGCTGGCATGGTGTAATCTCCTACCAGCCAGGAAGACTTGGCGAAGCTGCTATCTTTCTGCCCGGTCAGCCTCGTAGGATTGGAAGGATCTTAGAAGGCCATCAGGACCAACTGCCTGCTTAATGCAGAACTCAAGTCTTCCATCCAGATTTCAACCTAGCCCAACCCTGCTTAGCTTCCAGGCTATACAGAAGCTATACAGGGATTGTTATGAGGATAACATATGATGAGGAAGGGTGACGTGCCCATTAATCAGTGCATCCTCCCTACGATGTCTTCTAACTCTCTGCATTTGGGCAAAAAGTCTGAGCACTCAAGATAGGACAGATTCAGCTGGGAAATATGCAGCCTTTTTCTGCGGAAAAACCCTCCACTTTGAATGCTGCTAATGCCTTTGTTCTGACTACCAAAACATGCATAACTCAACATTATAACACGTGTCCAATACACAGCGGGGACAGGGAATGGGGAAAGGCAGAAGGAGCCAGGTGAAAGCCACGGGTTGTCACTGATGCACTTAAGTGCACCCAAATGTCAACATGCATGATCAAGTGCAAGGAGGCATGTATCTCCACGTGGCCATGCTGGCAGCAAGGAGGGGGCTCTGGCGGAGGAGCCGGAGTGTGGAGCCAATGTTCAGGCTGCCCATCGAAAGCTATTGTTGCCTGGCATTTTATGCCCCCGGGGCAAAGGTCCAACTAACTTTTGTGCAGGCATCTTGCCATCCCAACAGATGGGCAGGAGTGCAAGCATCCAAGAGGCGATGTATATGCATCAGTTGTGTTTGCTGAAAGCTCCGCTCCTCGTCGTAAACGTCCAAATGTCTAGGCTGAGCCACGGTGCCTCCAGCCGCCTCCCTGCGAAAGCTGCAAGGGATGCCTGCGATAAAAATATACCTACCAATAAACATTCTCGTCCGAATCCGTTTCCATGGCTTTATGATGGCAGGCTATATAAAAAGAAAAGGATGGTGGATTTCTGCAAATGGGGATCGGTTCGAGCCTTTTTGCATGATTACATGTCCATGTGTCAATATTTTAAGTAGATGTTTGCAGTGGGGGAAGATCCCCTTTGCTTGCGAGTGGAAAAGAGCTGCATATTTGTCGTGGGCTGAAGAGTTTGAGTTCCCTGCATTCAGAGGGCTCTGTGAAATGATTTTGCATGTATTTTGTCGACTTGCTTTTTAGCCTGCTCCCAAGTTCTTCCGGGTGGGTACGAATGTGTTAATTATAGCTAATCCTATAGCTGCAATTATATGACTTTCTCGCTTGCTCTCCTATGCAGGAGTGCACATGCTCTTCCATATGCACCACTCATATTGAGAACATCGCGAGTTGATGTTGCCACCAGTTGTGTCGCTGATCTGCATGCCAGGAAGGAAGGCAAGGCACTCAATGCAACAAGAAGCTGTCTCCTGCCAAATCAGATCATTAGACCACTGAGGACAGAAGTGGGGTACTCCCAGCGGCTGTACCCCCAAATCTTGGGCAGAGGCATGACCTCCTTTATGAGCTTCTTTTACGGAAGATGCATGTATTTATTAATTTCATTCCACTTCTGTGCTGCTCCATAACCTGAAGGTTCTCTGGCTGAATTACAAATGCTGAAAACAGCAAATAAATAAAATAGATAAAATAGATAAAAACAATATGATTAGGAGGTTATAATAACATTGTAAAACCACACACATGACAAAATATCGCCAATAAAATTAACAGCCAAAATTAAATAATCAACAACAAAATATAAATTGTGCATTGAATTAACCAAATGGTTTTATCTGACAAGAGTTGATGCCGGCCGTGTTTCCCTGGGGAGCAAATTCCAAAGTCTGAATGCTCCTGCTGAAAATGCCGCCTCTTAGCCCTTTCCCCCTTGACCTCACTAGTGGGGGGTATTCAGAGGAGGACTTCAGAGGAGGCTCTAGGTGGGAGAATAGGGATATTTGGGAAGAGGTGCTCCCTCAGGTACCTGGTCCCAAGCCCATGATGCCAAAGTTCAGCTCTTGTTCCTGCAGGACAGACTCCCAGTCCTGGGTTGGGTGCTTTCCCCAAGAGTATCTGAGCTGTAAGCTGCCTAGGAATTATAGGTGGCCTATAAATATATGTAAATAAAATAAATAAATAAAAATATATCAGCTGTTACAAATGTAAGGTCTCTGGGGGCCTCCTTGAACCTCACAGTCCTTGCTACTTGACCTAAGGTGAAAGAAAAGTAAAATAAAACAGTATAGACATTCTAATATTTGCCTTCATTTAAATAACGTCTCTATGTTTCTGATCAAAGGAAGCCATCCATGTGTCCATCTTTAAAGAGCTGTCCTTTTGTTTGGTCAGGTAAGTCTCCTATGGTTGCTTGCAGGGCCTTTCCTCTGAGCCATCTATTGAGTCAGATTTTTCAAAGTGTATCTTAAATAACCTGTGAAGGGGTTGAAATTGCTTTGATACACCATCTCAGGTTCTGCAAAGGCATGTTAAGAGGAGAAGTCCCAGAGGCACTTTTAAACACTTTTCTTTGCTACCTAACTGGCTTACGATGTTTCTGAGCTGTGTAGCAAATTGCCAAATCTGGGGCTTGGCCAGTTTTCCTGTTGTCAAATAACATTCTTTTGCAAATATCCACGAAAATTGATACAACCGAATATCTGAATCTGAAGCAAAAAGAAGGGTTGGCTTAGAATAATGGCTAGGAGTGTAGTTTGTGACATTAGTTCAAATCTTACCTAACTTCATCCCTTTGCAGCGTCCATTAGTTTTAGAAATATTACCTGGAAATTCCGCATCATTCCCTAGAAGCCCTGCCTTGGTTTTAAAGGGAAATAGTTCAGCATCAAAGATGCAGCAAGACACAGAATCTTTGTCATACGGTGCATGCATTGGATGCAAAAGGTCCCCGGTTCATGTCATGAGCCCTCAAGAAGTTATTGTTTGAAAAGCATCAGGTTTTCAAACACTAGAGACATTCAAAAATGTCTTTTCAAACACTAAATGACATTCAAAGAATGACATTTGAAAAGCAAATGTCTGATGCTTTTCAAAAACTCAAAACATTCAAAAAGAAAGTGAACAGCCACCTGAGTGGGATGGTGTAACTTGGTGTCCTGTAACAGCAGGGGGTTGGACTTGATGTCCTTCATGGCCCCTTCCAACTCTACTATTGTAAATTCTATGAGTCTAGGTAGTAAGTGCTGGCAAAGACCCCTGGCAGATGGTCATGGTAGTCTGTCCTGGGCCAGAAGGATCAAGTGGCTGCCCCTGCATAAGCCTTACTTTCTAAAAGAGCAAACAAGTGAGGCCGACAACATCGTGTTGCCACTGCGAAAGCAGCTCGCGAAAGCTGCTGCCCAGTGTGACGATGGCGTTGCTCTCTCTTAATTTGCTACTGCCAAAGCAAAAACTAGGCGGCCTGTCCAGACATCACAATCTGTACCTGAGTGTTTTCACAGGAACCATCTCGATCATTAAATATAATAGGTCTCAGCTGCAATTTTGATCACTGAAGCATGCACACAATTCATCACAGCAAATTAGGTATGTCTTTGTAACTTATCTTTCTGCTATTTGCCGGCCCTTTCAGTGAGCTGAGACTGTGCCGTAGAAATCCATTTCATATCGCTCATATCATTCATACATACGTTCATGCACCTCTCTCTCTCTCTCTCTCTCATGAATGAACAATTCCCTAATAACAACAATATGGAGAGTTGTGTGTTCTCTTTTTTGCAGCTTCTAGCAGATCTAACAGTCAAAGCAGTGGAGTTCCTTGGCCACATTCATTATTTATCTATTTTAGTGAATTTCTTGTCCACAGTAAAAAAAAAAAAAAAAGATGTACGCTGCAACATCTCATTCTGTCTGTGCCAGCAGCCTACAATTCCCCTCTTTTTTAAAGAGAAAACCTAAAGCAACCTTTGTTCAAAACCATTATACAAACCATTTATCTGATGGCAGTTCGGGTCTGGCTGACTTACCGAACTGCTGTTTGTTCTTTAAAAGGACTCAGAGTGACCTTTTAGGAGGAAAAGGTGTGTTCTCCTCTTTAGTTTTGAGGAAAATGGAGTGTGCAGTCTTCCCTTCATCTCCTTAAAATAGGAATTGACATTCTCAGAACAGGCAGCTATTGAAAAACTAAGCAAACATTTGGTCTTGCTGGAATGTTGCAGATGCAGTCTGGATCCTGACCCCCAGGATCTTTGTTGAATGTATTTATACTAAACAAGGAACATGATGGTAGAGTTGTAACTATTGGATTCAGCAGATCTGCCATGGAAAGCTTCTACCTTAGAATATTTGTGTTGGCTGCTACATGGTGAGCAGTGGTAAATGTGGATTATTTAAACTAAGAGCGGGCACAAACTTGTTGAATCTACTTGGTTACTTCTTTCACTTGACACTCAAGATCTACCAACCAGATGCGGGTGCAAGAGACAGAATTAAAGAGCAGACAGTTTCTAGACACATTCTGAGCCCAGGAATTTTTAATTTTTGCTCGGTAGAAGATGTAAAATTGTGCTCACAGTCCCTTCCCAAAACATGTGCACTCCCAGTTAGTCCAAGCTTCTTCAGCAACCTAATTTAGATGTGGGGTGTGAGAAATCATGTTGTTCTTGCTATTTTGAAGCAGTTGGGACTTAGAAGCAGGGTGGCTAGATTTTCTTAAATAAATAATTAAAAAGCAGTCTATAGGATTTACAATAATCTTTTTTATTTTTAGAAAAGCATCAAAAATGAAATACCAAATTTCTCTCATACTTAAAAAGTTGCAGTTATAATGCAATTAATTCATGCACTGTAAATATGATAAAACTCCACTTTCAGTCTCATAAAAATGAAGTCACTGGCAGTTCAAGCATAGGCATTAATATGGGTGTTCATTTCGTGGAAATGGCTGTGTCGAGCCTAAGTACTTGCTCTTGCTTCGTGAAAGTTCCAGGCCATCTGCTTCTAAAAGAACATATATGAAGACACCGCCTGCATAGGATCGTTCTGTGCTGATGTGATGGGGCAGCTGAGCCAAGCAAGGGGTTAGACAGGAAGGCAGCACAGCCCTCAAAACTGAAATTTAGCCTATTTTAATGGATTTTTTTCCAGCCTAGTGTCTATCAACATTGTTTTGTCCAGCAAAGATGGAATTTCCCAGCATGCATTTTCCTGTATTGCCATGCTAAGGTGGTAATCCTGTACTCGCTTACTTGCTAGTAAGTGAGACAGAAAAATTCAAACCATGCTTATCAGAAGAAAAAAAAAAGATGTAAACAACACTGTTGATTTAATTGTTGATTTAGCTTGGCATAGTGGTCAGATTTGTTTGGGATACATATGAAAGGGTTACATTGGGAAACTTGATTTAAACCAGCAAAGCTAAATCCACCCTTCGGCTTTCAGATCTACAGCAGATCAACCAGAGATATAGCTGTAGATCCAAAGATCCAGTAGAAGGGTCAGGTCGCCCATCTGCCTGACCCCAGCGGGAAACAAACTTGAATGGAGGGTTGGAAAGTGGTCGGAAAGCATCATAATTACTGCTGTTTTTTAGTATTATTTCATTGCTGCACCATTTAACAGCCAAAACTCTTGATGGCTCACAACAGTGCATAGAAGCTACAAACCACAAGTGCAGATAAAGGCTTTATGGATCAGAATCAGCCCTGTGAGTTGGCCACCAGTGTAAATGGGCCAGACAAGGCTTTACATATTTGGGTCTCCTAGCTCAGGTCAAATGCCTGGCTGCTACATTCAGTGCTAGCTGTGATTTACGGACTGTTTTTGAAAGCTGCTCAATGGTAGACTACCCCAAACAGCACAGCTCCTCCTTAAGGGAAAACAAGCCCATCTAGAACGGGCTGCATCTCAAGCATGCAGACTGAAGAGCTGCCTTTTAACTGTGTGTCTTAATCTGGAATGCGCATCTGTTTGTTGGCCCTCATCCAGCACCAGCTCTGCATATGCACTGCCATAATTTTGCAATGTAAAAGAGAAAAACAGGTACATGGCAGCAGCATAGAAATGGCCATGGACTCCAAACTCTGGATGACCCCACTTAGCAGTTTATTTTTTGTAGCTGTCACAACAGCATGGGGACTAGAGAGAGCCTTGCAGGAGCCACTGCCAGACCCCCCATCCTGCACCACCCTTTGGAGCTGTCCCTCCAGGTAGAGGCATAACTGCAATGGAGTGCCACCAACTCCCAGCTCAGAGAGCCATTCCAGAAGGATTCCAATCAGTACCTAAAACCACAGAGGGATCAGGGAGGATCTGCAGTGACACACTTTCCATCTCTCTCTCCCCCTGGTTGGGGTAATCCCACTGCCTCTAGGCTAACACAGAAACGAAATTCCCACTGCAGTGGATCCAGCATGACGCTCTCCTCCAAAAGAATCCAGGCCCTTCCCATTACCTGTTCCAGGCTTCTTTAAACTAGAAATGTTGAAGAGGAAAGCTGCAAGCGGTATGATCTGCGTGCAAACCACGTGTTCTATCACTAAGCTGGGCTCTTTCAAACCTCCCCAAAAGCTGATGCTCCTAATATGGGGCAAGCTCCACTTTTCATACTAAGGAGGTTGGAGGGGGTAGTTGCAGAGCTCGCTGTGTCTCTGGCTCCCACAGGAGTAAGCTGGTCAGCAACACCTGTGTAGATGTCACAGGCCTTTCAGCCCTTGCAAAGGTCAGAACACGGGCCTTGTCAACCATTAATTCCTGACGAAAGCTGCAAGGTGTAACCTGGCCCTTATTTCAAGTGTCAACGACCTGGCAATTCCATTTCAACAGAACCGATCGGTCTGCTTTAGTGGTTAGTTAGCCTAAGAGCAGACGGTTATGTTAACACCAATTTCGTTTCTCTTGCCTCCAGGCTGATTGAACTACTGGCCTGATTTTATTTAATTTAGGCAAGATGAGGAGATGGCTGATCTGAGCCAAGATTCCTAATTGAAAGAATTTCTGGGATTGTAGGGAGATGATATATGGCTGCCTTAAAATGAAAGGGACAGAATATTCTAGAACCTATTCCCCATGATACTGCAGAAGCAAGATAAACACTCTACATCTATTGTGGTTACATCCCCGTGGGACTGAGAAGAGAAATTCTTTTCAGTGGCTGTATTTTTTTTTTTTACTTTGTGTATGATGCATATTGCTGTATCTTTACATCCTGCATTTCCCACCGTCTCTCACCATTTGACTCCCTCGATACAGCCATTCAAATTAATGCAACAGCATGCCTTTAAAGATGCTGTCATCCCCAAATCATAAGCAGACACCAGTATTTGGCATTTTAAATGGTAGTTACTTGCATTTGAGCCTGACATTTACATTAAGGAGGAAAAAAATCAGATAATTTGCAGGGAATAGAGGTATGGATGTTCACAAATGTAAATTTATTTATTCTGGTTAGAGAAATCCAGAATGGAATGGCCTTTTGCACTCATCCAAAACGTTGTTTGGGGTCAATGCATACTTTTATTCTATGGGAGATGATGGAGTACTTTTAAATGCATCAGTTTATCTTGACTCTCGGGGTTGGCCTAATTGTCTTTTCTGGGGTAAAGGTTTCCCCTTGATGTTAAGTCCAGTCATGTCTGACTCTTGGGGGAGGTGCTCATCTCCATTTCCTAGCCGAGGGAGCCAGCGTTCATCCACAGACAGTTTTTCTGTGGCCATGTGGCCGGCATGACTAAACACCGAGGTGCACAGAACGCTGTTACCTTCCCACCAAAGTGGTACCTGTTTCTCTACTTGCATTTGTGTGCTTTCAGACTGCAAGGTAGACAGGAGCTGGGACAGAGTACAGGAGCTCACTCTGTCTGCGGACCCAAACTGTCTATTTTTCGATCAACCAGCCCAGCGGCTCAGCGGTTTAACCCACTGTGCCTCCGCATCCCCTTTTGTGGGGTAGGTCCTGCATTAACGGCAGCCATGGCTGGGCACGCTTGAGGGCTCACGAACAGGACCCTGGACTCACCCCTCTGCACTACTGCCACCTGTTTGCTCGCTTCCCTCTCACTTTGACAGATGCCATTGCCTCCTTGCTCAGTTCCTGCCACGATGCGTAAGAGCAATCCCAGCTGATGCACTGAAGGAAGGGCTCCCCTGGGACCATTTTGCCCATGGGCCCTCCAACCCTGGAGCCATGATGGTTAGCCACACTAAAGCTATCAAGCAGAAGGGTGCCTTCTTCAAAGCATGCCTCAAATTGCCTAATTACCTAAGATCTGGGGATGGACCATCATCAGAGCAGCCTGGATAATTTTTCCAAGTCAACTAGGGACACCCGAGTTCGTCAGCAGATGCCATGTTATAGAAAGGAAGTTTAGAGTCAGCCTAGATGCAGGCAGCCTTCTTCATTTAAATCTCACTCTGCCCAAATCAATATAAATTAGGAGTGTGTACCAGGTGGGAGTAGGACGAAACCATACCCTCCTTTGTCCCTGCCTTGTTTCTCCAGAAACCCACTGCCAAGCGGTCATCTCCCAGCAAAGCTTAGTTCCCTTGTCAGAGTCTGATTTGAGAGACCTGACTCCTGAATGAACCAGTCTGCCACCATCCCAGTTGGTCTAGTTCAGAAGCTCGAGTAAGCAAACAACAACAGGAGAGCATTGGCGTCTCCAGTGCCTCATTTTTTGCAGGGGAAGCAGCACCGGGCACTGGAAAGATGCACTTTTAAATGAGTATCTGTTCCAGTACTCTTTCGCTTGACCCATAAAATTTAAATTCCATTATCAGTATATCTTTGGAAGCCACCCGTTACCAGGCCTTATTTCATATCCTAAAATAGGTGTGTGCTTTGAAAGCACCTGGCCATCCTCATGTGCGAACTGGTGATTAAGCACTGAAATCTTCAGTACAACATACAGAATTCTTAACTTTTCTCTGTATTGCCATGTCTTCATTCCGAGGTGTCACAGTAAAGGGCATGCTTTTGCAAGGGGGAGAACCGAGTCGGGGTTTCAAATGTGCCAGCTCTCAGCCGGCACAGCTTATTTCTTCTCGCTTGGATGTGAGGCAGCTGGAGTTTGCATCCCGGGATCCTCCTTTTTCCAGCGCTGTCAAGGCAGAGCTATAGAAAACCGTCTCTGAATCCCACCATGTCCAGCTCTCAAAGCAGGGCTGCAGCAGCATCGCCTTGGCGCGCTTGGCTCAATAGCAGATGTGATTAAAGGAAGCCCATGCTGGCCACAGAGAAGATACTCTTGCGTCCTTGTTTGCATGGATGGTGGCAGCAGGCAAAGGCCTCTTGAGTGCCAAGAGAAGCGCTCAGATCGGGTCAGCCAGAACAAAAGGAAAGGGCATCATTTAAAACTAAAAAAAGTTTCAGAGGCTTATTTAAAGAGAGAGACACTCAGTAGATCTCTGCGTAGAAACGGCAAACTGCACAAGCTGGTGAGGCGTTCTGTGATACAAGCCTTTTTATGAGGAGTTGTGATTTGTTTTAATCTGACATAGAGGAGGCTGTTGGACCAATTAGTGCCAATGCTTTTGAGTGCTTGGGGGTGGTTACCTTTTGAAGAAGCTGCCGTGTGGTCCTCAATCCCAAATTGGGACTGCGGCATGTGGGGAGGTGGAGTGAATCCTTCTGTCTCTGCCCCATTTCCCCCCCGCCCCCCCGCCCCAAGTATTAAGCTTTTCACACAAGGGGCACAATCAGGAACAAGTAATGGTTCAGTGTCTTCTTCTCTTGTGCTGGGCAGCCTCTGGATTGCACAGCAACAAGGCATGGAGACGAGAGACAGTTTCTCCTACCGTCCTGGGAGTTTTTCCTGGTGGGTGGACTTGCTGCTCAGTGTGACACAGAGTTCTCTGAGCCTGAGCTGTGTTTAGCTTGGATAAACCTTATCCGAGCCACGTTCTGCTGCGTCTGTGTTTTTGTTTCACGTTGCCGGAACGGGCGTGCAAAAAACGTTCCACTGATGGCCACCGCATGCCACGTCTCCGTGGTCGACGAGCAAGTGCCTGCGATGGCCCCTTGGACTCGCCTACGGCGGGACCCTGCAACACCCGCACTTGTGCAGCATAGCAGAGATGCTCAGCTGCCATTGTAATGAAGTTATGGCAGCCTTGCAAGCAGAAAATGCTGGCCCAGATTCAAGGGACAGATGGAATGGGAAGCTGCAGAATTCAAATTAATTAACCAATGTGACACCATATCTCATGGCTTAAATAAGGATTAGGGGTGCTTTGCTGCAAAAAGTCATTGTCCCCCATTTGGTGCTAGAGCAGTTGTTTAGTATTCATGCTCTGATGCGCCAGAAAATGCAGATTGTATCTAGATTATGTTTGGTATTAATCGTTCACATTCTAGCTATACAGGCATGCCTTTTGCCTTCCTATGCTCATTATTTTTTGGTTAATTTTTGTTTTGTTTTTTTGCAACATCTCACTCTGTGTTTCTGTGTATTGAATATCGTGTTGGGCATTTTATGAAACAAAATTCTTACGGATGTGGTTAACCAGCTAGCTTTCACAGCGCCGTGGGACTTCTTGATTTCATGCTGGCATGCACCTTTATCATGTGCTGAATATAAGTTGAAGGGCTCGCCCTATTTCAAGGCAGCCACCCAATTGTGCTGTTTATGACATTCCACTGAAATGGAATGGTTCTTATTTTTGTCTTGTTCTTTCTGAGAGGTAGTTTGATGTAATCAGATGTTTGCTTTTCGTGGTAGTGTACTCTCAACACTCACACAGACAACTGGGGATGGAAATGCTGTGCAAAGGCACCCGAACTTGGCTGAATTTTCCTGAATCGTATTTTTGGCAAGGGATTTTATATATGGAAACAGTAGGGTAATAAACTGCAAAATTCCCACTTCCCTCCAACACATGCACACTGCTGCTGAGCCCTGAGATTAATACTGCTCTTTTGTCCCCTAAGCCTAGAATGTCCTCGCTCTAGCACTAAGGTGCAATTTATTAATTCAATAAATTTATTGCATTTATTTTTGATTCTGTTTTATTTATTTAGATTTTTATAGACTGTCACAATAGCCACATGGCTGTCTGGATGGGTTATACAGTTAAAAACCATCAACAAAACAGAAAAAACATATTAACAAATTCAATAATATAATATCAGTACCAATAAAATTTATAACTCTGTCTGTCTTCAATTTCTATCTCCTTTTCCCTATTGCAAGGAACGCAAGGCAACTTAATGTTCTTCCCCCTCTCAAGTCAGTGATGGGACCTGGGTCTCCCATGTCCCCATCCAACACTAACCACTTTGCCACGCTGTCTGTTGGTATCATGAAGTGCAAGCTGTTTGATTCAACGCTAGGTGAGCAGGAAGCAGTTCCTCTAACTCCGGACCAAAACAGGACAGCAAAAGTTGGGATGGGGGTATCTTTTCTCTCTAGTGGTCCAAGTACTGTTTTCTGTATCGTTAGGCTTTAAACAAGCCAGCAAAACCATGGCTCAAAGAAACCAGGGAAACTTGTTGCTAATAAAGTTTAGAGGAAAATTAGTATTCCCCAGCAAAACAGCTCTGAGATGCTTTGCTTTCAGTTAGTGCTATATTAAAGTTGTTGTTGGTACTGACTTGAGAATTGTTGGCTTAATACTGGGAAGGTGGGCAGGGAAGGAAGGAAAGGTGATGCGACTGAAGCCATGTTGCAAGGGAAAAAGAATTTATGATAGGTGCACATTTTAGACTGCAATCCTGGGCACATTTGGGTGTCCCTCTATTGAACTCAGTGGAATTTTTTTCCAAGGAGATAAACAGGATCTCCGAACCTTCTAAATTTGAGGCAGATGAGGGCAGTGAGTTTTTCTTATCAGAATAGCTACGATTAGCATTAAATACTATCTGGAGGAAGGGCAGGATTTGGCCGCCTCCTCATTTATGAATATTAAATATTCTTTGCACCCATTTTGTTTTGCATTAATAGCATTACATTCAAGGTTGTTTGTAGTTTGGGAGGCTGCTTTTTTACATCGCCAGAAGCCCTCCCAGCTGCCCATCAGTCTGTGTGAGGCAAATGATTATGATGTGTTCAGTAGCCCATGCCAACGGAACAGAGATCAGAAGCCAGCTCAGTTCCAGCCAGTGCAAGGAGAGGCAGCGCTTCAGCAACTCCTCAAGAAGACTCTGGACTGTCCAAGTTGAGGTCAGAAGGCCACCTTTCGTCAACAAAACCAGCACGTGTTTTGGGATTGCCCCTTCTCCCTTGCCTTTCCATCCTTTGGATAAACAAAAACTTGATTATGCAGTCAGATGGAAATATTTGGTTTGTGTGCACACCAAATCAAAGATTTCTAAAAATATGACGTTGTCGTGTGCTTCTAACGAGGGTCATTAAATTTGGGTGCTTTTGCTGCTTTGTTTTGGATACAATGCAAGGCTCATTCTTGAATTTATTTTGATCTTCAGCGCAGGGTACCGAAGAGTATTGACTGCAGACAGGTTGATGAGGATCCGTTTTTGCACGTGAAATTTTCAGGCGCTCACAATCTCTTGAGAGCTGGTATTATTCGTTGACTTGTTTCATTGGGTGCCTGAGTGAATCGCTGTCTGTTTACAGATATATTCTCTCTCCCTAACAGAGAACTTCTGCTTATCTCTTAATAGTATATTCTCTGGTGCTGCTTTTTTATTTCCAAAGTGCTGTGCTAAGGAAATATTCCCAGGGGTTTTGCTTTACTTTTCTTCACAACAGCATTTTATCCAGTGGATTTGAAATAATAAAATAAACAAGGAAGCGCACAGTCCTTGGATTTCTTAAGAGAGTTTCTGAGACTGTACTAACTCCGGCACTGCATTTGGAGGGAATCCTCTCAAATTATTTCCTGCTCACTTATCCTGGGGGAAGACAGAGGGAAGCAAAATGGACAACTACACTTTGGAGACTTCAGCCCTGTCATCTCAGTCCAGTAACATGCTCCACGCATGAGATGCAAAAGCTGAACTCCCCAGTGTATTTCAAAGCTGGAGAGTCGTTTGAGGTGGTGCTTATATTGCGAAGGTAGAATATTTATTTATTTAAAGCATTTGTATGCCACCCAATGGTGCCACAGCACCTCTGGGCAGCTCGCAACACGAGATAAAAACACAATAAAAACATAATAAAAACCATAATGCATTACACGTTAAAAAGAACAATAAAATACAGCAGAGCATACAAAACAAAGGTCTAGGGCAATTTGTTATTAAAATGTTTTTTTTTTTTTAAAGGAAGGTCTTTTCCTGGCACCGAAAAGAGTATAAAGAAGGTGCCAGGCGCGTCTTCTTGGGGAGAGAATTCCCCCAAATAGGGGGAGCAGCTGCAGAAAAGGCCCTCCTCCTTGCAGCCTTCCCTCTCACCTCCTTTAGGGATGGCTCACACAGGAGGGCCCCCTGAGTAAATCTTGTCCAGGCAGGTGCTTCTGCCTGTAACCTTGAAGAGCTACTGCCAAAGAGGGCAGGACCAGATGGACCAGCGGCCCGTTTGTTCATAAGGCGACTTGCTGTGTCCCTCGCAGATCCTTGAACGCACTTCTTCATGCGCAGGGATTGGCTTCTTCTGCCACTAGAATGACTTGCGCAGCACCCAAGAGACCCATCACCATGTTAGGAGGAGTGCACGCCTCCGGCGGAAGTGTGACATGCAGTCCCAGCAGCCAGGTCCCCCTTATGGCACTCGATCTTTCTGGAGTGTGGTTTGTTCAATGGGACTGACAATGCTTTCTTGTGTTCGGTGCAAGCTGGCTCTGGCTGGGTCTGGACCAGACTTATGCAAGGTGTATTTGCTGACCATCTCCACTAACAAACAAACTGAAGGAGCGTCTCCTTCCCTGTGTGCCTGCCCACCCCTTAAGATCTGGGGCAGACGCCCTTCTCTGGGTGCTCTTCCTGAAGGAGATTAGGAGGGTGACTACCCAGAGAAGGGCCTTCTCTGCAGTTGCACCCCAGTTGTGGAATTCGCTCCCCAGAGAGGCTCACCTGGCCCCGTCACTTTATTCTTTTCGGTACCAGGCCAAAACCTTTTTATTTTCCCAATATTTTAAGACATGACCATTTTAATTGGGGTTTTATTATTTAAATTTTAGGATGCTATGTGTGTTTTTTTAAAATCTTTTTACATTTTGTATTGTTAAACCACCCGAGACCTCAGTAATGGAATGGTCTACAAAAGTTATAAGCAAACAAACAAATAAATCTCTGTTTGTTTCACTGAAAGACATAAGAAAAGCTGTGTTGGATCAGACCAAAGGGGCATCTTCTCCAGCCCAGCTTCCCCAGCCTGAGCCAAGAGACCCTCTTCTAGGCAGTGGTTCTGAATCAGCTTTTTCTCAACCTGAAAGGAAACCGATAAAGCAGCGTAGAGAGTGACTGGAGCTGCCGATGTTACAGTTATCTCAGCGAAAGAAAATGAGACTGCTGATATCTCATATCAGCTGTCTTTGGGTATATTTCCTATAAACAACGTGTTCATTCCGAGTTGTCATTTTCTGCTAAATATAAACAAAAATCATATGGAAGTTTACATTTCTGTATCGTTTTTCTTGTTTACAAACCTTCCAATAAAATAATACCTACGCAAAGCTTTGGATGCATTTGAATGTAACATTTAAACAATATTGTGCGGTTACTTTAATTTCCGCTAAGTAAAATTCTTAAGAGAAATGTTTTGCTGCTATTGGGAAAATTTGGGATACATGTAATACTGTACATAAAATTGACATACTAAATATGTGCTAATGGAGGCTGAATGTTTGTCAGGGAGTAAAAACGAGTCAAACGTACAAGATCAGATAACATGGTTTACAGCGTTTGAAAATTTTCTGTCAAAATTTCCTGTCCACTTGGTCCAAACCCCTCACATCCCTACTCTGGTACTTGCCAGTTCCCTTCATCTGCTGTCAGGCTTGCTGTACAACTGTTGCTCTGCAGTTGTGTGAAAAAGCCACTTCCATCTGGAAATATGTGCAGGAATTACACAGAGGCTAAAGAGCCATTTTTTCAAGAAGGTTTAACTAGCAATGCTGCCCAGTCCAAAATTAAGAGGGTCTGGCATGCATTAAGTCATTCATGGCATCCGCCACCCAACCCCTGTTGTACCTGCGTTTTGCTAAGTGCGCGATGCTCAATAAGCAATCGATGCACCGATATATTTTGATCCCAAGATCCCAGTCTTGACCGAGGGACACTGTGCATGTCCTTTGGCGGCAAACCGCGGTTCGGCATTGAATGGCTGCCGATCCGCATCCCGTGACAGCTGTCTGTTAAGCTGCATGACGAGGCTTTTCTTGTGGTTACACTTTGGAAAACACATAAGCACATAATATGCAAGGAGGGGCAATCCCTCGGAGCAATGATCATTCTCCCAACTGTTAGCCCGGAATGCCTTATGAATGCCTTTTTGCTTCTCTCACCAGGCTTCCTAATGATTGTAATAGAGAACCCCGTATCTTTTTTGATTGCGGGCACAGGTCAGATTCATATGTATGGCTTGTGTTGTTTTAACTTGTGAATGAATGCCATTTTTAAAGGGGTGCGGTAGGACCATTACTGAAAATAAAATAATTGGGGTCTCCTCTTGAGGAGTTGGGAGTGTCTGCAGTAAAAGATAATGGTGTAAAGGACTCAAAAGCAGGGAAGTTTCCATGGTGTGAATCTTTGCAAGGAAAGTGTGTGTGGTTTTGTTGCAGAGAGATGTGGAATTTAAATAGTGATACCACCTGTGGAAATGTGCATAATGGGCCAAATCATACAGGGTCCAGATATGGCCATGGCAGGTTCTAGTGCTAACCTTACAGCAGTCATGGAATTGCCTTGTTAGGTGTTTGTAGCTTTTTTAGAATTGTATTTCTGCAAACTTCGAGCAGGTTGAAACCTCCCTTTAGTTTCTCGGTGGCCCCATTTTGGCTCCATTTCTGTCAACATTTACTGCCTGTGCTCACTAAAGGGAGCAATTGAGAACTTGTCTGTCATTCTTTCAAGCTAATTTGCCTTGTCTTGGTGACATTAATACAGAAATCTTCCAAATAGGGGAGATACTGCTGCAATGGGTACTGAGCAGAGTGACAGTGCTTATGATTGTAGATGGTGAGCAGTATGGTATAGTGGTTACAGCCTTAGACTGGGACTCCAGAGCTGTCTTCTAGTTCTTACTCAGGAAAGAAGCTGAGTGAGTGACTTTGGACAAGTCATATTCTTTCGGGGTGGGTTTTGTGACATAAAGTGCTTTCAGATCCATGCAAGGGGAAGAAAAGAGAGGTATGATTAAAACAAGGGTAATTGCAATATTATGTTAAAAAATGATGGTTTTATTCAAGAAGACCTTTGGCTTGCAAGTGCTGGATTGCCTGCTCTTTTTATTCTATAATTATTATGCTTTACTATTGTATGTATTGTTTCCATGTATTTTACATTGTTTCTGTAAGCTGCCCTACAGGCTGCATTTGGAGTATAAATCAAACAAAGGTGGAAAAGTGGATACTAAATCAAAGAAATGAATAACATTAACATAGTATCAGTAAAGGATGAGGACTAGCAGGCAAATGCAAAGCTCTGAAAGGAAAACAGGGAGAGAAAGAGGAATGGCTTGGAAGTTAATCCAAGAAGGAGGTTCTCATTTGCACTGACCCAGTACGTAAATGTTGGAAACAATGGGCACATTTTGCCATGTTTTAAGGTTGGACTTCTATTTGTTAGGAGTGTTTTGGTTTGGTTTTTCCACAGCATCTAGTTTTGGTTCTTTTTAGGTGCTTGTTTTTCATTAAAATTAAAGGGGGTGTTCTAATTCATCTCCTCAGCTTCAGCAGAGTCTCAAAATAAAATTAGAAAGCACAGCGCTCTGTTTCTAGAGTTTCATCCTCTTCTTAAGAGTTATGCTGATAAGTTAGGATTCATGTTGCCAAATGTAATGTAATGGTTGAAAGAAAAACGGGGTAAATGGAATATTTCTTGGCAAACTGCAAACAAGACAGATTAACTAGCCTCCCTTACACGTTACCTGGAACAACTGGATTGGGAATTAATGCCTGGATTTAGGAGAAGCTTTGGTTACCCACTAACAGTTTTAATGAAGTGTGCTAACTAAATTGGATTTGGAGTACTCATTGAAAGCCGTTTATGGCACGCTCTTGAGTACATTTACCGTTTTGTCGGAAGTGCATGCTAGCGAGCATATGAGTCTTTAAGACAGGCCATCTGTTAGTGTTAGACCCTTGGATAATTGTCAAACCATTCTAAAAATAAGCATATATACAAACTGCCCAGGAGTGCAGGGGTTATTCCCTCTCCCCCGATTCTCTCTCGAGAGGCACCAAAAAGAGGAAAATAGCAAAATACAGCAAGAGGTCATTCTGCTCTCCAGCCTGCCCAACCCTTCAGAAATGCTTTTTGGATTCGCAACCACAACATACACAGACACACACCAGCCAGTCGTTGTCTGTCACATCTCAATGTTTGGATTTGCACGGTCCCAATCCGAGGCACATGGGGGAGCAGGGCTTCCCTAGAGGAAACCCTCACACAAACCCCATTGACTGGAGCAAGTGCCTTCCCTGGTGCTCCAACTGAATAATCTCCTTTAGGAAAAGCCGAGACACAAAAGAGCCGGATCTTTAGTGGTGGGTTGCTCTTGACTGCATCAAACCAAAATAAATGCTAGAAGTCAAATTGCAATTAAAGCAGTACATGTACACACACACACACACACACACACACAGCCCATTTGGCAGAGGGTCTTGATTCTTCCAGGGCTTGGATGCTAGTCTGTTAAAGAGCTGCACTTCCGATGGATCTTGCCAGCCAATTCGGAGTTGGTGTCCTGAAAGGAGAACCATCTTTCCATGCTGCAGAAGCTGAAGGCAGCCTTCCCTCAAACAGGTGCCCTTCGGATATGTTGGCCGTGCTAGTTGGGGATGCTGGGAGCTGTTGCAGGCCACAAATTTGGATGGGCCCACAAATTGCCTCATGAAAAATGTAAAGGGAGGCAGTCCATAGATTGGCGCTGTGTGCTCATGGAGGGGCTAATGAGGTGCTCTGAACGGAAAAGATGGCCAAGCATTTACTTGCAGGCATCCAGATAAGCCTCATTGTTGTGGTTGAGCCTGTGAAGCTTAAAGGTGGCCGCTTCTATTGTGTGGCTCTTGTGAAGGGCTAAAGGGAAAACTTCTGTCTCTTTTATTCAGAAGAGGTCCAGCTTGGGGCAGGACCTTTTAAAAAGGGCTGTTCCCGCATTCCGTCCTGAAGCTCATCCTGGCCTGCCTTTGTAGCAGGTTCCATTTGGCTTATTTTCCTTTTTGCACAGAAACCTGTTCATGTTTCATGCATATTTTTCCACTGCATACATCAGTGGTGCCCATCTTTGATCCAACTGTATTTGTGCACATTTTCCAAATGTATGCATGCTGTGAAAAGCATGTTTGGGAAGCCTATGAATCGCACCACAAGTTTGAAAGTACAGGTTTGATAGCAGATTGTGTTAGAGTCTGTGCTTGATCCTCGGCTCATTTGCCCAGAATAGCAGCTGATCCATAGTAAATGAGTGTGGAAACTGAGACCTTTCAAATCTTTGTGTGATATTGCAGGGCGGTTTGTTGTTCAGAGGGAGAGGGAAGACAACCAAAGGGAGCAGAGGACATGCCCAAGCCCTCTAGGCATGACTGGAAATGCACATGCACCTTAGTTTAGCGACCCCGTTAAGAGTTTCATTTCCGGGGAAGCAGGCGGCTGTGGAATAGCATCCCAGGACTCCACTGAGTAAGACTTTCTGGTGGAGAATGTACGCAAGGTGTACCAAAACAGGCAGGTGAATCAAGCACATATTCTGTAACCTCCCCTAGAAGGATCAAATGCTCATGGGAACGCAGCTTCAGATGACTCTTTGTTCCACTACTGAGATTCCAAGATCTCAAAACAAACCACGAAAAACCCACCGGGTTGGCAGCAGACGCAGAGCAGTGTCAGTACGTGGATGCGTTCTGGCTTTAAACCATCCTCACTCCCCTCCCAGTAGTTTTGATTTTTTTTTTCACGTGTTCCTGTTGTGGTACCCCTGTGATTTCCTGGCAGGGAATCCTATCCATGGGGATGAGTCTAGCTTTGGGTGGCTAGCTTTGGGTGGCTTAGCAGGATCACTTCTCCAGTCCAGGATTCTGTGCCCAAGCAGGATTTCCCTTGTGGAGATTCCGGCTAGCACCTCTGTCAAACTCCCACAACCAAGGAGATGGCACCGGACTGAGCACCTCCCCCCTGTCATGTTAATCATGATAAAGTCATGAAGTGCCCTGGCACTTTACCAGCCCAGGAAGTTGCAAGAGCTTTTGCTTCTACGGGACTCCATTTATAAGCGCTCCAACACGCTTATTGATATGCATCCGTACGTGATTCTTGTGCTGCAGGTTACATGTGTGATCTGCAAGCCTGTGGAGAGCATTGCAGGCAAGTTCTAGGCCAAGGAATGGCTAGCTTGTGCCCAGCTTTGCCTGGAAAGACCCATGGAGAGGTCTGCAGGGAGCTCAGCGCCTTGGAAGAGTGAATACTGGACACACGTGTGTTCTTTCACACTGTGCTTTGCACTGCACTGCACTGATTTCCTCTCCCTTTGGCAGAAGGGACGATAGGCTGCTTTAATCAAAACAATGTGTACACGAGAAAATAAATGTTTAAATGTGCAGTCTCGTGTTTCCTCTTAAACCCAGAGGTAAGCAATTGCAGGGAACTGCTGTTGCACATTAATTTTAGGATTACTTGGGCAAGGGACCTTACTGTTTCAGACACGTTGGCTGCCTTTGCTTTATGCAAATGCAGGTGGGTTCTGCTTCATGTCATGGCGATGGGATGTTTTTTACTTCCACTGAATGTGCTTACCTGAGATATAGCCCACAGGGCTTCCCCCCATCTGTGTGAGCCACTGGGTTTCTTTAGGGTGAGCATCTCCCAAACCCTGGGGGCCAGTGGCTGGTGTGACATCCCTGGGGGAGGCCAAGAGTGACCTCCCTTCTAATCGCGGTTGGATCTGAGTGTCACCCGTCTTCAGTCCGCCAGGCCTCCTACGTATAAAGCCGGCGAGCTCGTTGCATGAGACGTGTGCAGAAGGCATTATTAACCCATGTTTGAGGAGAGAAGGTGCACAAGGAGAGATTCATTATCAGATTTAGACCCACATACCATTCTCTTATTGACCTGCGTGGTGTAATCAATGCGGGAGGCGCATGGGTTGAAAATCATGTTCTCGGCCGGTAAGCAGTATCCCTTGCCATGACTGCTGATTGTGCATTATCTTTTAAATGACACTGCCTAAATAAGTATGGATTTGCTGAGCGCCAACAGCCCTCGGTTCGATTGGAGAATGCTAAACCTTTTTGCATTTCTCCCTTTTTCCAAAAAAAATAAAAAAGATAAAATGTTGGTATTCAGGATGATGAGAGAAATTGCAATTAAAGTCTGAGTGGAAACGCGGCTCTCCAAGCAGGCACATCTTGGAGCACAGATGCATAAATACAAAATAGTTCCGTTGTGCTTTCAAGGCAGACGGCTTGACAGCACCATAAGGTGTATAAAGGGGGTTGAAAAGACAATGCGGATAACAGGCGTGGTGGTTAAAAGGAGCTGAATGGAGAAGGTGCATGAAGAGCAGTGACGGTGCTCATGGACATGCTGGTCAGGAGTGTGTGTGTAGACACACTACCCAAGTGAGCGTTGCTTACATCACTGATGCTGCTTCCAAGAAACGTTGTGGTGGGTGCACAAATGGGAGGCTGAACCAGATGTTGTGCACCACCAAGTCATGGCCCCAGGAAGCTGCCTTGTACCACATCGTTCTGCCTCTAGTTTGAGTAGCAGATGCTGTCCAGTACCAGCCTTCCATACCACCTACCGCCTGGTGCATCTAATGAGAAATGCCAGGGATCGCATGCGGAGCTCATGCTGCACCCCGGATCCATTCGTGGTCCCTTCTACAACATGGTCTCCACTAGGATACCAAGAATGCATTTACACGCTAGGACAAGCCGCGGTGTTTTGTACAGGGTGGTCTGCTGTGTTATTCAGATCCTGTATTTCAGCATGGCACATTTGGTTCTTGAAATCCATGCTAAGAAACAATGGTTTGTTCTATGGTTTCCATGCTTTATCATGGCTTCTCTGGGCATCTGAACCCAGCATTGTGGTTTCCACAGTCCTGGTATTCAGCTACCATGGATAGAGCAGGAGTGGCTTCAACTATTGGGTGTGCTGTTGAATTTCAGGCACCATGGCTGATAGGATCTGTGCCAGTAGTAGGACTGAGCAAGGAGGGAAACTAGCCATGGAAACCATTTAATCGTCTGACAAGGCCCATCCAGGCAAAAAATGCACAGCATGGAAACCACACAGGGTCACTTGTCATGACCTGTGACTCTTGTCTATGGCACTGGCAGTGTGCAGAATTTCTTAGAAAACTTTGCCTTGCCCTCATCAGCACAATGAAGTAGCATACAGAATTTCCATGCCACGCTGTCGAATAGCCTGCAATCACCAGCGTGCATACGCATTGTGACTGCAGTCGTCTTTAACCCAAGCATACGCTTGACAGATTAGAGGGACAAATGCTGCAACGCAATGGGAATGCGCAGAAATGAGGGCATGTGAACCATCCACTTAATGAATGGTTGTAATCTAAAACGGGGATTCCCAACATCTCTGGCCCATGGGCATGGTTTGGAATTCAAGGAACTGCCACAGGCCACCACAAGATGCATAGTGCGTGGTCTGCCAGTGTAGTATCGACCTGTTCTGACTAAAGATCTTAAGTCGCATTTTATTTCGCAAAAACGCTTGTTTCATATTTATGGGACACCTCCATGTTTCTTCCTTTTGGGATTGTTGCATGAGAGGGGGAATCGTGGTTATGTGGTCGAACAGTCCTTTCTGAACTGCATACTCCCAACTATCCGTGTGTTTATTTGTGGCGGTGACTCTGGAATTAGCCTATCCAGGAAAATTAGATCCTCTCACTTGATAGGCTGCAACACCCCATCCTTTTTCCCCCCTTGAACTTCTGGGTATCATGATGAGTTTTAAAATGCCTCTTGTGGATTTAACATCTTTACTTGTGTTGCTCCTATCCTGAGCAATTAGAAACATTTTGTAGCATATAATTTTGGGTTAGCACTGCTTTGTCTCCTGAAAAGTGCATAGGTCATTCTGCCGTAAAAGCGTTAAATATCGACAGTCGATACCATGGGATGCAGGGCAGGCTTTTTGCGGTGGTTATGCTGACTCAACCGATGAATCGTTTCCTCCACTGCCTGCCAAAGAGGTTTGCGCGAGATCCCGTATGCTTGCCGAACCTGTCGGTGCCCTGCCCCTCATCACAAACGGCCTGATGCAGCATGTTGGAGCCATCTTCCTCGGACAAATAGTAGTGAGGGAGCGTTGGTAGCACATTTAGAAGTGGCGGAGTGGCGTCGGAGGGTAGTTATCTCAGGGTAACAGACCTGTGATAACTCTCTAGACAGAAGCTGCCCTTCACCGTTGTTTGGGGGCTGCGTCATTCACAGGCCACTGCGAGCGGTTTTTTCGTGCCACAACTAAATCACAATTCCCTCAGGATGTACTAACTTGCTCATCTCTCGCCTTCTCACCTTCTCTTCTTTATTGCAATATACCACCTGCCTTCTCATCTGGTACCCTCCAGATGTGCTAAGACTACAACTCCCATAATCCCACAGCCTTTCTCTGGTACTGCTCCATCAGCAGATGAAGGCCTCCTTCCTTAGACAGGCCTGCAGCTTGCTGAGGCTTTTAAGCGAGAGTGTTTTTGTCACCCTCTGCCCTTATCTGCTCTTGGGTGTTTTTGTTCTGCACATTGGTTTTGCTATTGAATTCATACCTTGCTCCCATGATTATCCATCCAAGGAATCCAAGAGGGGGAAGTTACCTTCCGTAGCCTCCCAGGTGTCCGGGTGCAGCCAGAAACAGAGCATGGGTGCGTGGAATTCCAGGATCCAAATTTCTGTATCGCTTCCCGTGCCACACACACTCCCAGGAAATGGGAGCACCACCAGTCCTGGAGGTGGCATGGTGAATTCTGTCCCATTGTATCAGTGGCAGGGGAGAAAGGTTGGAAGAGAAACTCAACCTGCCCTTTTCCATCCTGATCTAACTTGATAAGAATGTTAAAGGGCTGTGCCAGTGATAAATAGCAACATTTTGCACGTCTGTTCAGATTTTCCTGTTTTTGCACAGCTTCATCACACCACATGCAAACCAGAACCAGCTTCTGTTTGTACCACGATACAATTCACGATGGACTAGTCCCGCCTTGAGATGCTCCCATTTTAGTTGTCGTTTTATCTCCCTGTTCAATTCCAAAAGATCTTGCTGCCCGTATTCTTTCCGAGCAGCACGGCTGCTGTCTGCGTTTCCCCGTAACCTTTTGTCGCCAAAGAATGAGCGTCATTATGTAGAGGCTTGTAGGAAACCGACTGGCCGCAGTACTAATAACTTTGACATGATTTAGAAACTCCACAGCATTTCTGACACCTGGTGGTCACTCTGGGGAAGTGCACAGTTCAGCAACTACTGTACCAAGTATTTAAATGGGGTCATTCCTACCTCTGGAGACAAAGCCTGCAAATGGAACCTCCATTAGTTTAGTGTTGTCACCAGACAATTTTCATTAGACTGATATCATCTTGATAATAAAGGATGCAGGAGGGGGGTCGCTCCGCTCTTCTTCTGGTACGAAGCAGAACTTCGGATGGCGGAGGAGGAGGCAACGGATTTGCAGAAAGTTAAAAATATTTATTCGATGCTGCGCTGCCATTGAAGGGGCATTAGTCAGCATAGCAAGCAGGTATTTCAAGTCAAGTAATTAGGGCTGTGGTGCCTGTTAATTGAGGCTTCATCCTTTCTTCCAACTCAGGTAAATATTACAGGGGGTTATGGAACGATGGCTGCGAACAGGGTAGGGTGAAAAAAGGACATGGGTGATCAAGAAGCTGAAGTTCATGCAACTTTGCATCGCAAGGTGAAGGACAGATTGGTTCTGATCAAAAGCGTGCAAAAGGCCCCCTTGAGTGGAGCGGGGCTTCGGTGCAATCCACTTTCTCTGACTTGGGCTCCCAGTCTGTGCAGGGTAGTAGCTCCCATAAGAAAACTGGACCCACGTTGGCTTGCGGCCAACTCTCTGCGATGACAAAGCCAAAGAGCGGGGACTGGGCCGTGTAAGGATATCATTCCATGGGTCATAGCGAGTCGCTGAGAAATGATTTCAGCCTGACAGTGCAAGGAGGGTGGTAGACCTGGGCATAAAGTCTGTGGCTGGCACGAGATCTCCGGTATTTGGAGGAGCTGGAATTGCAGGCACCATCCCTGAGGTGCTTGTATCTCCGAGACATGGCTTCCGATTGCATTAGACTGACTTTGCAACTTCGGCATAGCATTAGGATTTATTTAGTCTCTTGGCATATGACAAACAGGATGTCTGAACTGTAATGTCTCCCTTGAGGAGGGTTGGCTGCAACTGCCTTTCTGGAAGGATGGTGGCTAATTGCAGAGTTGTGCAGTAAAAGTCTTCCTTTCCCCAGAATTAAACCACTGAGCATCACAGCCACTTCCCCACCCTTTCCCTTAAATGCTTTCTGCTGTGAAATGTGGAGTAGTCAGAATATCGCGCCCCATTTACAGTAGTTGGAACACTCACAGATACTTGATCCGGGCACAGTATTTTCAACTCAACTTTGCTTCATGTTGGGGGTTTGCAGGAGAACGTGCTTCCAGAGAGGTGCTTTGCCACTCCTGTTCTGTGTTCAGGTCACAGAAGCCCATGTGCCTCAGCCGCACCAGGCCCGGGCTGAGCCGGAGAGCAGCAACCGGTGCTTCTGCTGCCAAAGTATTCCTCCCAACTGTCAAGTGCGCGCGCCGCAATCTGGCGTCTCTTTCTGCCAAGACGTTCCATCAGCACCCAGTGAGAATAGCGGAGCTATGGCCAAGAGAGGGGTGCGTGTCCCCGGGGGGCAAGGGAATATTGTTTCATCGTTGCAGCGAAGGAAGCCCCAGAAGGCCACGCTTCCTTG
This sequence comes from Varanus komodoensis, assembly GCF_004798865.1. Classification (NCBI taxonomy): domain Eukaryota; kingdom Metazoa; phylum Chordata; class Lepidosauria; order Squamata; family Varanidae; genus Varanus; species Varanus komodoensis. The sequence continues at coordinate 4,979,036 of NW_025335550.1, read as the reverse complement.
CAGAGTGATACCCCTTTGCTCGGATGCAGAAAAATCCGTGCGGTGCTACTTGGCTAGCTGAGGTTTTTTTTTTCCTCGTGTGTCATTCCCCCCCCCCCTTTTTGTTTTTCTTCCTTAAGTTCATGCCAGCATTAACAGATCTGTCGGTACAAAGCGAATGTGTCACATTGGCAGCTGTTACTTAGGAGCATTCTTCCCCCCCACCCCTCTTTATTGCATTTTGTTCTGTAATAATTGCAAAGCTTTTATGTTGAGTTCCGCATAAATGCGACTGAGTAGGAGGGTATGGGCTTGCTTTCTATTATTCTGCCCCTCACGCACGTCTCCTTTCCCCGTCTCTTTCCAGAACCACACTTTGAGCCAGCATGCTCAGTGAGTCCCCAGCACTACAGGACACCTCTCTGCAGACGACTTGACGGAAGCTCAGTGGGGAGAACCATTTGAACATTACATCCAATCAAAGTGTCATTTGCAACCCAGATGTAAAACTCTAATGATTTGGCCATGAGGCGCTGCTATTATAAGCAGCTGGAAATGAATATTAATGGAAGAGATTAAAAGTATTCCATGCGCAGTATTTTTTATTGTCCTGCTTGAGCTTAGTGTACTTTAAAGCTTCTGCTTCTGACTGAATTTATAGTTGCTAGATAGGAATCTGCTTTGATGCTCTTGCCCTTTGTTGCTTCTTGTATTATACTGATAGTTCAAGATTTAGAAGTGATTTCTCCCTCCTTTACTTTCATTTTTTCTTTTCTTCCCTGTTTAACTGCTTTTTAATTGCGATTTTAGATAATTGTGTGTCGTGATGTGGATGGCTTGGCTATTGTCTGAATATTTTTTTTACACTTTTTGGTTTTGGTTTTTTTTTTAAAAAACGATTAAAGACTAATGCTTTGATTGGATTTGCCAGTTCACCGGACAGTGATTAAAACAAACAAAAAAACCCTATGTAATGAGTATCATCGGTTTCAGTGCAACTGGATGGTCTGCTGTATAAATGTGACTTAATCTGATTGCATTAACTAATACAGTTCAATAAAGGGAATACATTGGATGAGTTGTGGGGTCTCCGTCCATTTGCCAAGGCGCGTATGGCTTTTTCTGGGCAAGATCTAAAAAGTTCAGCGCCGTTGGACCGATGAGCCATGCTTTCTGTTCCTGAACCTACACTGGCTTTCTCCAAGTGGAACCTCCCAGATCTGCTCAAACAGCATAGTCAATGACCGCGTGGGCTGGGAATTATGGGAGTTAAGAACAACGCATCTGAAAGGCATGAAGTTGGCAAAGGCTTCCCTGCTGTCCTTCAGGCCACACATATTCATAGAGATGAAGCCAGGCCGGATGCAATGAGCTTGGCCAAGCTGTGAGAATTTCCTCCTTTTGAGGGAGTCAGACTAGCCAGCCTAGTGATCCTAATCACTGACTGATGTAGTCTAGATATACATAATCTACATAATCATAGAATTATGTGGCCAATACAAACATCCCTAGAGAGTGGTCTATCATACAGAACAGTGTCTTCAGTACTGAGGAGGCACACAATCCCTTTTGAAAGCAGGGATGGTCAACTTGTAAACCATCATAACTGGAAGGGGACAACTCCCACCACTAGAGTGTGCTGGCTGGAGGTCTTGGGGCCAAGACAGCGGAAGGTCCTTATGTTGCCCTCCCTGGATAACAGGAATAATGTGCATCCAGCCATTTTGTATGGATGAAAGCCATGGGCACCAACTAAGGACATAAATCTACTGTAAATGAAAATAGATTAGCATGTTCGATTCAAAAGCACACAGCCCAGTCTCCCCTCAAAGGCACAGAGGAATGACAAACGTCACAATGTTATGGTTCACACATCACATTTACCCTGGGAAATAGTAAGCAAGTGGAAGCAAGCAAACATCCTGGCTTTTGTCTGCTGCGGTAAACAATTCAGAGGTGCTTTCACCTTGCTTTGTTTTCTGTGACTTCCAAATCTGAAATTGTGGGTTATTGGTCGAGTGACAACCTATGGCTTGATGTTGGGTTCTAACTCTAGGTTCTCTCATGTGCACACACTAAGCCATAATTCTGGGTTCCAACATCACTGACAACTACCTGGGGATATGAAGTCCCTGGGTTGTTTAGCTTGGCCCAGTTACAGCAGAAATGATCAAACAATGGGCACCCTAAGGCACCTTCATGCTTTCTTCACTAAAAGCAAAGATTTAAAAAGTCAAAAGTTGTTCCAATATGAAAACCAAATCAATGTCTGGACCAACATCTTGGGATTCCTCAGACCGATTATCCTAAAAGGAAACTTTTTTTCAAAGTACAAGGGAGTTGCACAAAGTTAATGATTGGGTATACTTTCCCCAGCTCAATATGGAAGCAGTTTGGTATTTATAAGCTTTCAATGTGTGCATTAAAAGGTTTTGTAATGGTGGGATGCATTGCTGGCAAAGCCTCACACTCACATCCTTTTAGATCATCCCTTACAAAATGAAGCTGCCAGTGTTGTCTGTGGCTGACGGGTGCCTGGAAATTCAGTGATCCTTACCTAGGCAGATCAAAGCACCTAGAAACACAAGTGGATTTAAGAGACAAACAAACAATAAAAACCACCTGATCGAAATACAGAGGAGATACTTGACCAGTAAAATATTCAAGGTTAGATGGCCTGTGTCTGTAGGCAAGAGTTTCATTTGAAGAGTGAATAGGGAAAGCAACTGACTTTACAGTCTGACGTTTCACCGTGATTAACACGAATTTCATTAAGAATGAAGAGCGACCATCAACCAACATGCAAGCGCCTGCACTCAGCCTGACTAATGGTTGCATATTCATAATTACGTTGCACTTTCCAAGCTAAGAGAAAACAGTGTTTGATTTGTTAATGTCTCTGACTGTTATGACCTGCCCACATTCAAATTGGAAACCAGTTAAAGATGATAAACTGAAGAAATAATTGTACTTAAGACCAATATTATTAAGGATACCAGATTTAAGCTGGCAATTACTTTGATGCACACCAGAAAACAAGTCTCCGAAATTGAACCAAACTCGAAGCATGACGGAATCCTTAATTGCATTGCAAAATGGCGGCTGTGTGTTCCTCTACAGGTATATGAAAATAAACACTTATTTTCCCTTGACAAAACATTGAAGAAAAGCAGCAAGTGTGCGGATGAAGGCGCCAGATGCGTACAGATCCTCACTTGAGGTGAGAAATGAGGAGGGTGTAATTAAATCCCTTCTCACATGAACAGGATAGAAACATAAAAAACCCAGAAGCTCTTGTTATAAGCACAGGTGCATCCTCTCACTCCCCATTCTTGGACAGGTAGACTGTCCCTTCCGTAATAGCTGCTCCTGGGCCATCTTTTGACATAACGTTTGTGTCTTCCAACTTAACATTCAAGTGCCTGGGATGGAGTGCTTGGCTGGGGACAATCAACCTGAATTTTAGCACCCAAACCTCTGGGTGTCTTTAAATCCCCTAACAGGAGAAGTGCTTCTGTGTTTTCACTTACAAGGTTTGTCAAGAGAGTCAGAATACGGGGCTGTGGAGGGGCATTTGCAGAGGAAGAGGGTATTTAAACTCTCCCAGCTTCACGAGTGTCCCCCAGCACTCCCAATTCTTTATTTTTCTTTTGTCGTCTGCTGGGTTTAGGTTCATTTTGGACCTGGCCAGCATCAGTTAAACAAGTGAGGAGTGAGATTTAGAGGGTTGAACTAAACCTCTCATCCTACCCACTAATTGTTCCAAAAGAAGCACACCAAAATATCCGGATCCCAAGGGAGAAACACGGGCTTGGGAGTCCTCTCAAGGTGGTGCTCCCTTTCCACCGACAGAGGGATTGTGGCATGTGGGACGTTCTCAGCACGTGAGCTCCTTGCCACATCGGTTGCGAGGTGGGTGGCCCCAGGCGGCCCAGTGCATTGGACTCATCATCTCCAACAAGAGCGGGTCCACCAAGCCAGCCTGATGGATTTCACACTTACAGTGCAGGGAAATCACACCAGAGCAAGGACAATGTACCAGCACATATGTTGGCGACATACAGGTATGTGAGAGGGTGTCACACAGAGGTGGGTAGAGACCTGTTCTCCCCTGCAGAGGAAGGCAGGACGCTCCAACAGAGCAAAGCTCAGGGAGCCAAGCTTCCATTTGGATGCCAGGAAGCACTTCCTGACAGTCAGGACCCCGAGGGTGTGGAATGGGCTTCTATGAGAGGTCATTGAGGCCCCATCGGTGAGGGTCTTCAAAGACTGGCTGGACATGCACATGGTGGGCATGTTGTGAGTGGAGCCGGCTGGAGCCAGGGGTCAGACTAGATGGCCCGGAAGACCCCTTCTGACTAGCTCTGTTTCTATGTTTCTAAATTCCCTCTCTGCTGTTCAAATGACCATTGAAGAGCTCTTGTTTTTCACCTTTTCTACCAAGAGTAAGCTTGTCCCTTCTGACCATTAAGATGCTCCGTCCTTCATAATGGACCAAGGCTCAACAGCAGTTAAGAGATGAAACATTGTCGTCTTCAGTTCAAATTTGATCCCTGCCAGATGTGTTTAGCTGGCTATCCAAACTGGTCTAGCTTACAGGTGAATTCTTAGGATTACCACAACCATTGCATACCAAAACAAGCAACAGTGGTTTTCTACCACTGTAGGGTTGTTACGTTGTCTGGATCCAGCCATGGTGTGTCGCCATGGCTTTTCTGGGGCCCGGAAACCACAAGAAGATGCAAAGGTCCGTTGAATGGCTTCTGCTTAATATGGTGATCTTTCACGATGTCCAGACCTGGAAGCGCCATCTTCCGGCTTGTGAGAAAACACCAAAGAGTCCTGTGGAAAGAGCAGCAACAGAAGAAGCTTCTCCGGGCATCCAATCTTTACTACTTACAGCTCCTTGCAACACACACCTCATCGCTTCCTTTGTTCCTTTGTGCTGAGCTCTGTGCTATGCACCTCGTTTATCTTTTGAAACAGGGAGAAAGCAGATAAATGTATGGAGGAGAAGGGGGAATTGCAGCAAAAGGATTTATTTTAATGCAAAAAAAGTCCCTTTGGATTGGCTAGGAAGGGTTAAAGGCAGGGTAGGTTTTTCCTTGAAGTAAGGGCCACTTAAGAGCAAAAGAATACAAGAAAAGCCATGCTAGATCACAGCAGATCAGGCCCACTGCATACTTTATAATATTTTATACTGACTCCTGTATAAAACCTACCTCACAGGGTTGTTGTGAAGATAAGTTTGAGAAGAGGAAGAGGATTATGTAAGCCACCTTGAGTTCTTTAGAGGAAAAAAGGTGGGCTACAAATTGAATGAATGCATGAATTAGACAGAGGTAAAGAGATGGAAGGCAAAGAACCTGCCTCAAAAAATTGTTCCTTAGTGGACCAATCAGGAAGAGACAGCTGAGGCCAATTATTATTCAGAAAGACAGAAATTCTAATGATTAATCTCATGGCCAGAGAACTACTCCAACTGGAAAAAGTGAAAGCCTTAGAAAGAAGATGACAAGCCTGGTAGACATTCCATGGTTCTGGAGATAATCGTATGTCATTTTCATCCTTTCCGATGCATCTTTCAAATGTCCACACCTGGCTGCAACAAAATGCAGTGTTACTTACTCCCAGGAAAATGTCTAGATTCCTTTCTGGAGATCAGCTCCCTGCACCAATTTCCACTTCTGACCAACATGTACACCGAAATGTAATAAAAAGTTTGCTTTTCTTAAAAAAAACAACCTTTCGTTCGATGGCATTTACATAAGCTTTGATTTCTGCAAGGCGAGAGCTACACATTATTACCACCCTTGCACATGTTAAACACCAGCACAGTTAATGGTTTTTTACACTTAAATTTATCTGCATAATTACATGTCATGAGAACAATTATAAGTGCCCAGAGGGATAATTATAAGATATCATTAGACAACTTCAGAAGTCATTTCTGTACCGTCAGTTGTTATAGGGTGCTGTTTTGACTTCATAGAACAGGGCTTCTGACATTGCTGTATTCCCCACAATTTACGGTATTAAAAAATGTTTTCTGTGAAATCACATGACTGGTTTTACCCGAGGTCGGGGGGAATAATAGGGATTTTGACAATCCTGTACATACACATGCTTCATATGCTGGAAAGAGAAAGTAATTAAAAGTTGCACAGATACAGAATTCATTTGGCTGCAAAAACAAAGAATTTCTCTCTAGGGGGTGTGGATTGGTGGGGGGAATTCCCATTTTTGTTCACAATTTGGATAAAAAGAAGCTTGACCTTTACATAAGGTGGGATTTCTTTATTACAAATCAGCAAGTATGTCCATGACTTAATTTAAAGTGAAGGCTGGGACCGAGACAACACCCTTACCTCTTCTGTCCTTAAGATTAAGCGTTTTGCATGATAGCAGGGTGTTTAATGGTGGTTTGTGCTTCCTGGGTCAAGAGGAAAGGAGATGGCTTTTGTCTTGATAACCCCACATTCCCCCAGAGATGGCACTGGTGGAAAAACAGTTTCCAGATATAGATGAATATATGGAGAAAGTGGACACACACACACACACACATACACACACACAGATCATACAATGAAACAGATGGGCTGACCAACAGATGGAAAGCAACTCTGAAGAAGTACTTTTCCATACAACGTGCGCTTGATAGATGGCATCCCCTACCATGAGACTTGGTGATGGCTGCGGATTTCGAGCGTGGCTTTGTAAAGGGATAGGTGTGAGGGATGTAGAATGGAAGTCAATCATCCCCTCTAAGGTACAGCTCTGGTAGCAAATGCCATCACAACCAGAAACAAAACGAGGGGGAAACATCAGCATGCTCAGGAGAAACCCAGTGGAGGTGTCTTCATTACCCCTCTGAGACCAAGTCATCCCCAGACGCTTTGCATGACAATGGGGAAGAATGTATTGTTCTTGGGGAGATTCTGTCACCTGCTCTCCAGCTGCCCAAAACTGCTGTGAGGACTGCGGCTGCTAAACTCAGAGGCGGCACGGAATTACAAGGAGGGGATAACATCCCTGCTAACCTGTGAGCACTGGCTCCCACTACACCACTGAGTATTTTGAAAACTTGACATCTAGGAAAAAGTCAATGTGCTTAAAAGAGGAGGGAAGGAGGCAACTAGTAATGTCACAAGTCACATAATTACCATGTCACCTACAACATTCTTAACAAAATCAGAACCTCAGTTGGTCCTATTAATGATCAACAATTTAACTGCCTGCAAACATTCCCAGTGTGGAATCAGAATTAATTTATCTTAACCTGGGCATGTTTTCTCAGAGAAGCGCAAACAACGCCATTTGTTCCCTCCACCAAAAATTGAGAGTTCCAACGTGGGTGCTCTTATGAGCATGGATTCGCTGCTTGCCTGTTTGGTCTCCCACCAGTCCCATTAAATGGCCCTGAAAATGGGAATTCCCTGATGGAAAATGGGTGCAATTCCTTCTTCAGCTTTTTACAACCTCTGCCTGTCCTGGAAAGCCAGCCCCCCCCCCCCCCACTCTGACTCCCTGGGACACGCAGAAAGCTGCATTAGGCCAAGTCATCTCACTTAGCATTCCTTACATGGATCTCCAAAGCTGCAGAGAGGAATGTCTCAGCCCTCCCATCATGCTCCACGGATCAAGCCTAGGACCTCCAGCCAACAAGCCACTGAGTCCCTGAGTTCCAGCCCTCTCCCAAAGGACCAAGAACACAAGACCCTGTCTTATTTTGGGTCCATCGGGCTTACTCTCACCAAGAGGGACAGCCATCAGGGTCCCCCTGACCCTGCATGGAGATGCCAGGGCCTAAACCTGAAGCCTTTGGCATGCAGAGTCTGCGAAGCACCGCAGATCTAAGGGCCTTCCTCAGCTTACAAAAGCACCCACCCCTTTGACTTGTGCAGATCTTGTGTTACAGCCTGGCACCAAAATGGATTTAATTGGCACTTGGTGTACACAAGATACTCAACACTGTGGAGGTGCACAACATTTTGCCCGCGGTACCAAAGTCTGGTCCCTGTTTGCAGATCCTGTTGCTGATGCTGGCGGTGTTATTTCATTCCTGTGCCACCCACAGCCGAAGCTCTCTGGGAAGTTTACAATGATGTTTAGAATTATGGCGTTTCCATCTTAACAAGTCTTCCCTTTTTCTCTCCAGTAGCTCTTGTTCAAGAAATTGTGCCTATGGATTTAGTTTGCTTTTTTGCTCAGTGAATGAGAGAACACTTCCATAACTGGAGGGCTCGGCCAGATGCAGAGGGGTAATACTGACTCCAGCCCATTAACCGAACCTGTATGTATTATGCATAAAAACATTTTATCTCCTTGTTTGCTGTATTCCCTTCCGCCCTTTCCACCACATTCCCTAACCCTCTGCTTCTTCTTGCCTGTTTGTATCTCCCCCATCTTGTTTTAGATTCTCTTTGTACATTTTTAACAATACATATTGCTTTTGTTGGCATAATTCATGTTGTTAAAAAACCTCAAAAATAAAAATACAGCAAGAAAGGGAACGATGTGGAGGTTTGCCCAGCACGAATAAGCAGCACTGAGTGAGCTGGGCCCTAAACTGTGTTGTGGTTGGGGGAGAAGAGGGTGGGGGTATGGGTGGGAAGAGGGGGTTCAGCACGTGTGCCAGGGAATGGGGACACTTGGAACAGGTTGTCTCCAAGAAGTAGGACCAAGCAGGTATCTTGGGTGACGTGAGGAAGGAGTGACATTTAGGAGTGAATACATTTAAGCCATTTTTTTTCACATGGGAAATGCAAAAATACTAATTTAAGTGTCACTTCTGAAAACAGCCTATGTAGGATGGGGAGCTACAAGCACTTAGCAAAATCATACACATGGCTCTATTGAGAAACCTGTACGTTTCACCGCGGGGAGCTGTCGGTGACAAATACCAAAGTTCAAACTATGCCGCTATAGGTGTTTCAGAAAGTCAAGCTGCAAGTTTCGTACTGCTGGCCTTCTAACCATGTAATAAAGAACGAGGGAGAAAGCTGTATTCAGACCCCATGCCGCACAGACTCTTAAGTGTTCTACTGCGCAATTCATGCTATTTTTTGAACCTCTCTCTCTCAGCGTTCTCCATATAAAGATTTTTAATTTCTGGCTTGGCTGTTGTGTTCCTGAATTCCTCTCTCTTCCACCCTGCTTGGGAGTCAGAGGAGAACATGGGGATAACTGCTGGTTGAGGTGGATGCTGGCAAAAGGCTCACAATAACAGTCGGAAAGCTGATGTTTAGCAGGGCGATGGGTGTGACAAGCCCTCAATGGACAATTTGGGGCCGAGCGGAACAGAATGGAGGACTCAACTTTCAGGCCCAGCGTGTGGTTTGCATTCGCTGGCAGCAAGCTGACCTTCATCTCGGGCAAACTGCTTGTCTCGATAATAAGCACCTTTAGCCAATGATCTCAAAGCATGTTCTGTACGCTGGTAACACCCCATAATGCTGCTGGCTCTCCACAGGAGCAGAAGTGGGAAAATATAGACCACAGTCAGTTGAAGAACTACTGGCCGAGTTTGGAAGGACCTCTGAGCACCTGCCTTATGGCAAGGGACTCTGGCCTAAGTGACCAGAAGCCAGTCTTCCCCAAACGGGGGTCTTCCAGATGAGCCCCTCACCCTGCACACAAACCAACCAAAAATCTGGCCTGCCTCTTGAAGCACAGCCAGGCAGCTGGGTCTACCTACCAAGGCAATTTCCCAGGGTGCTCAAGAACATGGGAAAGTCAAATACCAGCCCCTGAGGGCGACTCTGGGAGAGGACGAGACTCATGCAGCAGTTATCACCTGGGGAGTGTGAACAATGTAGGGCGTATCTCTTGGTCATTCTCGACCATTCCCAATATTCAGAGGTGGGCGTCGTTCTTGTGAGGACACAAGAACTGTCTGCACAGGGCAGTGGGGGGGACCAGCAAGCCCGCCGTTGCCTTTGGACGGACTGGCTGTACACCCTGCAGAGGGACTCAAGCAGAATCTGTGCTGGCTTCTGTCTTAGAGGTTTCACTTGACAGCCCTGCTTTCCACACAGGACTCGAAATTCGGCAACCCACGCTTCTTGTGGAAGGGTGCTCCCCAAAAGTCTCAAGGCAATTAATCTATATTTAGATGTATTATCGTCAATTATTTTGTCATTGTTGTTTCAACTGCCAATCTGCAAACTGCACGACTGTGCTTTGGAATCAAACCAGAATATGACATGCTTTTAAAAAACAGGAAGAGCTTTAAAATATATTTTTAATTTTTAAAATTACTACTTTTTAAAGAAGAGAATGTATCCAGTACGAAAACAAACACTAGGGATTATTTGCTCCCCCTGCCTTCTTCTTTCTGCAGAATTGTTATTTGCTTTAAAAAATTATTACTTTGAAGGAAAGCCTATTTATTATTCCTTGGACAATGAAAGGATTCAATCATCCCTTTGGTGGTGATCTCAATGTAGAAGCAATTCCTTCAAAACCTTTTCTCAGAGCTATAGTTTTTCAGGGCATGCATTCCACGGAAATCTGCTGCTAGGATCTGACGCTGTCCATTTCACCATGCAAGAACCTGCAGGACCAGGACCAGATCTGTAGGTACTTGCAAGGATCAGAGCCTAGGCAATCCTGCAGCAGACAGGAGCCTGGGGCACTCCATAGAAGACATTCCTGTGCTGCTGAACGTGCCCAGAGCATCATAGGCTGAGGCATCACAGCTGCATCCTGCCCCTGCTTCCAGCCATGCCTTGCCCTTGACTGCACCTCACTTCCTGCCAGCTCCTGCTTCTGCTCTTGCCCCCTACCTTGCTTCACCTGGCTGGTAGCTGCACTTAGCTTAACTTCACCTTTGCCTCTGGACCTGCCATGCCCGACCCTTGTCTGCCTTCACTGACGCACTCTCCTGCCTTGTAGCCATCTGACCTCACAGGTTCCTTGCAGTGCCTTTGCTGTCTGACCTGCCATGCCTTGCTGGGCATCTGGCCTTTGCTGTCACCTCTGGCCCTTCTGCATCCCACAAAGACCTCTATCCACTCCATCACCCCTGGGCCTGGTTCTCCAGCTGCAGAAACCTGCTGTTGATGTCCTAGACCTAACCTCTACCGCATACACTACCAGGCATTGTGCCAGGACCGTGAGTACCATTCCATCTTACCCGTTTTTGGATTTCTTACAGATTTCAGCTACCTGTCTGCTTGGTTGCAGAGAGTCAGGAAGAGCCGGCCCTACTCTCAGATGGAGTGAAGTCGCTGCCAGTGTTGGGAGGTGAGGAACAGGAGAAATATTGGAGGATGGCGCTAAAGGTCCATTAGTCGTACTGCCAGTAGCGCTCTTCAGGAACTGCACCCATGCAGAGAATCCATATATGGGGTAGGCTGGCTAGTCCAGTTTCATGGCATCTGTGCATACTGCCCAAAGGCAGTGGGGAAGTCTGCCTAGGTTTGGAAACTCTGCACCGTGGAGGTTTCCCATGACATGGACACCGTTGTGCGTGCAGGCGCATGTGCTAAAGGTCTCCTGAGACAGGGTCTGTGCCCTGCTCGTGTGTCTCTTGAACACGCGGGCAGGATTTCAGGGTGAAGTGCGAGCACCAGGCTGCTTGGCTTTGCTACACGGATTGGGTGCAAGGGGGGCTTCATCGCGTAGTTTGCCTTGGGCGGTCAAATGTCTCGAGCCAGTCTCCCGAACGGTCAGAGAGGAAGGCTTTCATACCCTGCAAATTCCCCTCCTTCTGGACGATCAGTGCTTGTATGGACAACAGCACTGCCAACTAATGGAAAAATCAGCTGATTAATCAGCTAAATTGCCAACTAATGAATCCCTTGCATTTAAATGAATTTGCAGATTAAAACTGCAGTGTAGGGGGATTTCTGAGATGTCAAAGGAAGGGCAGGATAGCATGCAAGTTAATGCTTGTATTAATATATTTTTAGTCCTAAGTAGGGTGACTGTTTAAGCAACACCAAAAAAACAGAAGAAAGCTGTTTGTTTGTTTATTTTTTTACTCAAGTAATTATATGCTTCCGATTTTGATGTTACACGCAAGAAGACAACATGGAACACATGGAAAAATGCATCTGTTGATTTAGATGTATAGAAGCAACTATAATTTAAATGGAAAACCTATGCATCTCATTATTTTGGGGTTCCTATGACCAGGTGATCTTCCAGGTGTCCAGTTGCTCACTCTTGATAGGCAGTTTCAGGGCCCTGCTCTCCCTACTTATGCTATTTTATTTTCAAATCGGGCTTGGATGGGACAGCTCCGCTGCAGCTCCTGTTTGTACAACACAGGATGCGGACGAAGGGGCTCTACCTTTCCAGGAAGGGTTTTGAAGGAAGATAGCTTTGTCCTTGTGCATTAGAAAGACCAACACTGCAGTCTTGCTCTATTTTATCTTATAAAACATTTCATTTATAAAAGAGGTTGAGCCTTGAACGTTGAGAGTGGATGTTTACTAAAACTGGGCACAATCCAGCCAAAGCGGAGCACAGGGCCTTTCCCCAAAGCTGAAGGTCCGTCCGAGCACCTCCAACACCCTTAGCATCTCTTGGCAGGACACATCTCTTGAAGGCCTTCCCCTGATTGCTTGCAGTCTCACAGTCAGGTCCAGCACAGCTCATTTCCAGGTAAGTGTTCACAAGATTCACTTCAGTTGCAAGTGAATCACTGCAGTTGGATTGCCCCCAGTTAAGCGTGCACAGGATTCAGTCAGTTCAAACAATAGATCAATCACGCTCTAATCGACTGAGCAGTGGGCGGCAATTTTAATCAGAAATGTAAAATTGTCAGAAACTTTAGTGTGGGAGTCACTTCCAAGGATTTCTGAGAGTACCAGAACATGGCGATGCCTGGCCTGAACCTGCCAAGCATGTCCTCTCGGGCTACAGAAAGCGGAACTCTGCATATGGCCACAAAACCACACCATGATTCCTAGCTGTGGTTGTCAGCTTCATAAGGAAAATGAATGGGAAATATTTAAACCCTTATGTGGTACTGATCTCAGAAAGGGCATTTGTGAGTTGCATTTCTGGTTCGAGACTTTTCTGGCTCAGTTACATTTCAGGAGTGTTTAATGGTACTTGGGCTTCCTCTCCCTCCCAATTCATGCAACCAGGATGGATGTCACTTTCTTGGCACTTTCCAGCCAGAGTGATTAGTATAATTGCATCAATATTTCAAGCACAAGATGGGTGTTTTCTTAAAGGTAGGACACTGGCAATCAAAAGGCAAGACTCTTTCTGAATGGCAAAACCCTCCTACTCGTAGGCTGAGTCCTCTTTTTGACATGGAGAATTTGTGACGATTCCAGAGCTGAAGCGTGGGGACAAGCAAGCACCCCCTCTGTTTTCCTCCAATACAGCCCCTGAGCATCCTGCAGGACAGCTTTTCTGCTGCATTGCATTATCCTAAATCAATCCCTTAAAAACTTTTCCAAAAAGGCACCAACTACATTGCCAATGAAATGCATTTCATTTTCTCCTGGGCCTTTCCCGAAAGGAGGCCGAAACCAACCTGGTTCAAAAACCCACATACTTAATGCCAGTCGCCAGCCAGCACACTTCCCCAAGGGCAGCCCGGGTGGGCAAGTTGCCATCTGAACAGATGGCACAACGCTAGCCAACCAAGAGACTATGTCTGTGAATCAAGGATGGGCGTTCACTGCGTCAGTTCCCCAACGAGAATGTCAAAACAGCAGTCCAAACGGAGCTCTGTAGCTTGGAGAAATATACGTCCCGACAACTTGATTTGAAAGCGGATGCGGTGTTAATATTCACGGGCAGGCGGAGGGTGGCTTGCTCCTCTCCCCCAGCCCCCTCCCCTCCTGCTGCAGCCCGTCAGAAAAGACCACTGTGGGGAGCCGACCAGGCTCATTAGAAGAACCCCTTGGTGCCCAACCCTTTCGTCTGCATGAGAGCCTCTCTCAGGACGAGGCGACAGCCAAAAATACTTCGAGCTCCTTCTTACAATTTCAATAAACAGATTAACCCAGTGGATGTGCTTGTGGAGAATTACCGAGCATTATGGCTTGTTTTAAAGCATAAAAAATGTGATCTTGGGCATACTCACCACAGTAATACTTTTGTTGTTGTTGTTAGTTGTGAAGTTGTGTCCAACCCATCGCGACCCCATGGACAACATTCCTCCAGGCCTTCCTGTCCTCCACCATCCCCCGGAGTCCACCTAAGCTCACACCAACTGCTTCAGTGACTCCATCCAGCCACCTCATCCTCTGCAGTCCCTTCTTCTTTTGCCATCTATTGTTCCCAGCATCAGGCTCTTCTCCAGGGAGTCCTTCCTTCTCATTAGGTGGCCAAAGTATTTGAGTCCCATCTTCAGGATCTGGCCTTCTAAAGAGCAGTCAGGGTCGATCTCCTCTAGGACTGACTAGTTTGATCGCCTTGCGGTCCAAGGGACTCACAGGAGTCTCCTCCAGCACCACAATTCAAAGGCCTCAATCCTTTTGCGCTCATCCTTCCTTATGGTCCAGCTTTCAAAGCCATACATTGCAACTGAGAAAACCATAGTCTTGACTATACTCACTTTTGTTGGCAGGGTGATGTCTCTGCTTTTTAGAATACTGTCTAGATTTGCCATAGCTTTCCTGCCCAGGAGCAAGCACCTTTTAATTTCTTGGCTGCAGTCCCCGTCTGCGGTGATCTTGGAGCCCAGGAAAATAAAATCTGTCACTACCTCCATTTCTTCCCCATCTATTTGCCAGGAAGTGAGAGGACCGGATGCCATGATCTTAGTTTTCTTAATGTTGAGTTTCAAGCCAACTTTTGCACTCTCCTCCTTCACCCGCATCAAGAGGCTCTTTAGTTCCTCTTCACTTTCTGCCATGAGAGTGGTATCATCTGCATATCTGAGCTTGTTGATATTTCTCCCAGCAATCTTCATTCCAACTGGTGATTCATCTAGACCCGCCTTTCTCATGATGTGCTCTGCATATAAGTTAAATAGACAGGGCAACAGTATACAGCCTTGCTGAACTCCTTTCTCAATTTTGAACCAATCAGTGGTTCTGTGTCCAGTTCTCACTGTTGCTTCTTGACCCGCATATAGGTTTCTCAAGAGACAAATAAGATGGTCTGGTACTCCCATCTCTTTAAGAACTTGCCACAATTTGTTGTGATCCACACAATCAAAGGCTTTAGCATAGTCAATGAAGCAGAAGTAGATGTTTTACTGGAACTCCCTAGCTTTCTCCATGATCCAGCGTATGTTGGCAATTTGATCTCTAGTTCCTCTCCCTCTTTGAAATCCTGCCTGTACTTCTGGTAGTTCTCGGTGCACATACTGCTGGAGCCTAGCTTGTAGGATTTTGAGTATAACTTTGCTAGCATGTGAAATGAGTGCAATGGTGCGGTAGTTTGAACATTCTTTGGCATTGCCCTTCTTTGGGATCAGAATGTAAACTGACCTTTTTGCAATCCTGTGGCCACTGTTGAGTTTTCCAAATTTACTGGCATATTGAGTGTGGCACTTTTACTTCATCATCTTTTAGGATTTTGAATAGCTCAGCTGGAATACTGTTGCCTCCACTAGCTTTGTTGTTGCTCAGACTTCCTAAGGCCCATTTGACTTCACATTCCAGGATGTCTGGCCTGAGGTCAGTGACCACCCCATTGTGGTTATCAGGGACCTTAAGCTCTTTCTTGTATAGTTCTTCTGTGTAATCTTGCCTCTTCTTAACCTCTTCTTAATCTCTTCTGCCTCTGTTAGGTCCCTGCCATTTTGGTCCTTTATCATGCCCATCTTTGCATGAAATGTTCCCTTCATATCTCCAATTTTCTTGAGGAGATCTCTGGTCCTCCCTATTCTATTGTTTTCTTCTATTTCTTTGCACTGTTCATTTAAGAAGGCATTCTTATCTCTTCTAGCTATTCTCTGGAATTCTGCATTCAATTGTTTGTATCTTTCTCTTTCTCCCTTGCCTTTCGCTTCCCTTCTTTCCTCAGCTATTTGTAAATCTTCCTCAGACAGCCATTTTGCTTTCTTGCATTTCTTTTTCTTTGGGATGGTTTTAGTTGCTGCCTCTTGTACAATGTTGCGAACCTGCATCCATAGTTCTTCAGGCACTCTGTCTATCAGATCTAATTCCTTAAATCTATTTGTCACCTCTACTGTATATTCATCAGGAATATGATTTAGGTCATACCTAAGTGGCCTAGTGCTTTCCCCTTCTTTTTTCAAATTAAGCCTAAATTTTGCAACCAGAAGCTCATGATCTGAGCCACAGTCAGCTCCTGGTCTTGTTTTTACTGACTGTATAGAGATTCTCCATCTTTGGCTGCAGAGCACGTAGTCAATCTGATTTCTGTGTTGACCGTCTGGTGATGTCCATGTGTAGAGTCGTCTCTTGGGTTGTTGGAAAAGAGTGTTTGCTATGACCATCGTATTCTCTTGACAAAATTCTACCAGCCTGTGCCCTGCTTCATTTTGTACTCCAAGGCCAAACTTGTCTGTTATTCCGGTTATCTTTTGGCTTCCTACTTTAGCATTCCAATCCCCCATGATGATAAGGACATCATTTTTTGGAGTTAATTCTAGAAGGTGTTGTAGGCCTTCATAGAACTGGTCAACTTCAGCCTCTTCAGCACCAGTGGTTGGGGCATAGACTTGGACTATTGTGGCGTTGAATGGTTTGCCTTGGATTCAAACTGAGATCATTCTGTCATTTTGGAGATTGTATTCCAGTACTTCTTTTCCTACTCTTTTATTGACTATGAAGGCTACTCCATTTCTTCTGAGGGTTTCTTGCCCGCAGTAGTATACCTGATGGTCATCTGAATTAAATTCACCCATTCCTGTCCATTTTAGTTCACTGATTCCTAAGATGTTGATGTTCAGTCTTGTCATCTCTTGTTTGACCACATCCAGCTTGCCTTGATTCATGGATCTTACATTCCAGGTTCCTATGGAGTATAGATCTTTGCATCGGACTTTCCTTTCACCACCAGATACATCAGGAACTGAGTGTCCTTTCGGCTTTGACCCAGTTGCTTCATTCTTTCTGGCGCTACTAGTACTAGCCCTCTGCTCTTCCCCAGTAGCATATTGGACACCTTCCGACCTGAGGGGCTCATCTTCCGGCATCACATCTTTTTGCCTTTTGGTACTGTCCATGGGGTTTTCATGGCAAAGATACTGGAGTGGGTTGCCATTTCCTTCTCCGGTGGATCACGTTTTGTCAGAGCTCTCTGCTATGACCTGTCCGTCTTGGGTGGCCCTGCACGGCACAGCTCACAGCTTCATTGAGCTACGCAAGCCCCTTCGCCACGACAAGGCAGTGCTCCATGAAGGAGTAATACTTTTAGCCATACCTTATTGCAATGGAAGATGGATGGGGGATGCCTTTGCAGGAACGATGGTCTAAACAGCCCATAGCTTAGTGGCCGTGCAACCGATGTTTGCATGCATAAACCCCCAGATTCAGCCACCGGCAATTCCAGTTAGAGGACTGCAGACAAGAGTGCTGAGAAAGGCGAAGAGGGAGGAATGGAAGTGGTTGTTTTGCAGGCAGTTTGAGTTCCATTGCGGGCATCTCAGACTAAAAGGATCCAGTGGCACGCCATGACTAGAACTGCTATCAGTCACGATAAACCAGGAGGAAGCAAACTGATGCTTTCTGGATGATTCAGGCTACAACTCCCATAATCCGTGAAGAGTGGCCATGCTGCCTGGAGCTTACAGGATTTGTGGTCCAGTCCATGTGGAGGGTACCACCTTGCTTGCCCTTGCAGTAGATATTACCACCCTAGAGGCCTCCGTGCAGCCGCTAGAAGCTTCCATGCAGATGTGTGACACCAACATGTGTCATTATGTATCAGGTCCACAAGCCCCTATGAAATGCAGACCCTCCAAGATCAAAGAGGGGCTTGGTTGCAATACGGCACCCCTGCCAGTAAGGTAGTTATTCTTTTTGTAAAGTTATATTTGGAATCTGTATTCTAGAAAGGGTAGCCATGTTACTCTGCCGGCAAGCTGAAAGAGCAGGGAGTCTTGTGGGAGAGATGAGTCCACGTCTGCGTTTACGGGCGTGCATTTTGCATGCACTGGGAAGGCAGAAAGGGGCACCCACTCGTTCAGAAAGTTAACTTTGAGCTCAAGCTTGGAGAAGGAAGCAAATCACACGCACTAAACAAGTATCCACAAAAGGCAATGGAAGTCAAAACAGGGGTAGGATATTATGAAGAATGACTGTGAAACTAAAGGAAGACAGGCCTTGCCCCAGGTCAGTAGGGGCACTTGGAGAATACAGAAATATATTTTGCAACAGGAGCCATCGTGTGTGTGTGTGTGTGTGTGTGTGTGTGTGTCGGTTCCAAACCCAGGAGGCCTCCCCTTGCAATCTCAGCTGCAGGAGCCCTGGTTGGAAGGAGCACCGCAGCTCTTGAACCCCTGCAGCAGCCAAATCCAGACCTATGCTAACGATCAGCCCCCCGGGCTTCAATTCACTTCCTCCTAACCTTAGATAATAGTTGTATCCCAATTCCCTTCTCCTTCAACCAACACAACCAGCTCCGGACAACCCTCTCCCCATGAAGTCGTAAATGCTGCAACTGTACAACTTCTTTATTCAGAACAAAGTAGGTAAACTGGGAACTGTTACATCATCACTGTTATTTTGGCCTAAGTTGCTTTGCATACTTTATTCCAAGTGTACAGTTTGGATGTCTCGAATGCATAAACATTCCTTGCCTTGGTGCAAAAAGCACACGGTCTCTCTTGTAAAATCTGTTATGTACACAGTCATCACCTTAATGTGCTTCAAGTCCAACCGCAATGTTTTAAACATGAATTTTAAATGTATCTCTCTCTTAACTGTGGCTGTTTTAAGGAAGCTAAACAATGGTCAATGACATAAAATTGCATAATTTAGTATTTATTTGCATAATGTAACATATTAGCATATTTCTTCTTGGCATCAGATTTCATTGGTTTGGATTCTTCATGAGCATTTGCACAGACTGTTCACCGGCTCTGTTAGCAGATAAAGTGGATTTATATCACATTCCCCCACCTCCCAAAAAGTGCATTCCATCCCTCTAAATACCAAATGCCTATTATTCTTGGAGGTAAATTTATAAAACTGTATGTTTCTGTCCAGATATTTTTCTTCCTGTATTTTCAAACCCAACCATATGCGCATCTAGGGAGCTTTGCGAGAAATACCTAGAGATTTTACTATCCACCCTTTTTCTGCAGCTTTGCATCCACATACACAAATAAAAGCCTCTAAAAATATGTTTTAAAATAGGAACACATTAAAACAATAACATACAGTACATCTTTGTCACTTTTAGAACAAAGAACCAATGATCGGATAATGCCTACTTCCCCCTCTGTAAGCAAACACTATTGAAATATTCTCTTTTTCATTTCAAGCTTTCAAAATAAGTCTTTTCAGTGTGTTGCCTGTAATGTTAGGACGACTCTGCGTTTTGTCATTAGACTTGCTAAAATGTTCTGCTATCATGTGAGCCATTTTCCAGGGAGAAGAATGTTTATTTTCTTTCTTGGTGTCATGGAAACAGAAATACTTACCTTATGTTGGAGTTTGTCCATTTGATAACAACAGGGCACATAACAGAGGCCTGGAACAGCCCACCAAAGCATAAAAGCTTCCTGAATTCTCCCCATGTTCCCTTCTTGGGGGCCACGGGTGCAACTCTGCTGAATTTGTTACAAAGGTTTGTGGGACTGCTTGGGCACCATGCTTGGAATTGTTGCCCCTGGACTCAGAAGTCCATAAATGCCCCAGTGCACATGTGGCTCTCCAACTGGTGAGACAATTCTGTGCAAGAAGGTGGGGTGTGCAAAGAGCACATGTGTAGAACCCCTTGGTGGAATGTGCCCAATGTGTATAGAGAATTGTCCTCTTCCTCCTTTTCTTCTCCCCGTCTCATCTTAATTTCAGCTTCACGTCTCTTAAGAACTGGGCTGACTATTCCAGTCACTGTCCTCTTATGGAGGCACATGGGATAGGACAGAAATGTCCCACAGTAAGGATTTCCTCTAAGGATTCTGGCTCAAATTTTAAAAAACTAGGTCTGCCTTCTCCAACAGGCACCTTCCAGATGAGTCGCACTACAATTCCCATCATCTCCAGCCAGCATGATCTGTTGTTATTCTGCAATGCTAGAATTGCCATTACTCAAAGCTGAATTCCTTCCCCTGGTTAGGAATTTGTGAAGTTGGGAAATCTATTTTGTCAGCATCCGACATGATACATCAGATACTCCCGATCCAGCAATCACAAACAGACTGTGTAGGGGTTTTTTGGGGGAGTTGGGGTAGTGTCTGGAAATGTGTGTGAAATGGCTGCCCATGTTCAGAACAAAGATCTGCATATTTGTAGTTCCAATGGCTCAAATAGTGATTTGCACAAATCTGGTCTGAATCTTTATATTTGCAAAAATGAGTGCATCTATTTTTAATCTTTTATTGCATTTGTGAATCCGTTAAGCAGCCCAGGGCCATCACATTCCCTTGTCAGTTTCCTCCTTGCCCTACTTTATCATGAGTGCCCCGTATTCCCTACTAGGCAAAAAACCTTGCCATTGGCAGTTTAGTTTAGCATGGTGCTGGGAATATGGTCGCCCGCACTATGCCCACTCCGGAGTGCTCCTGAAATTCGGATGCCAGCTTCTCAGCGAAATGCAGATGTTCACTTGCCTTTCACTCAGGCCCAGACACCAGTGGTGGTGAGAAGGAAGCAGCGGATGCCATGAACAGCTTCCTCATGGGCTCCCAGCCTGCCACTCACCCCAATGGTAGCAGCGACCAGAGCATGGGGAGCCAGTGATGGTGGCGGAGGTAAGAGGGGGCCCACTGAAGGCGCCTTGTCCAACCGTTCACAAAAACATGGATCTAGTCCCGGATAGGGTAAGACATCAGCCTCGTCCCTCTGCATAAGCTGCCTGAACTCAATGGGGCTTGCTCCTGAGTAGACCTGCATGCCATCGCACTGTTAGACACGATTGTAGTTGATCATTAAAGAGAATTAAAACCCATGCTAAACTCTCTCCTGCTGAAATCAATGGGGCTTAATAGTGCTTCACTTTGGATGGATTATGTACAAGTTCTTTTTAAAAAAGTAATTGAATTTGTGAATGTCTAAATCTCTCATTGACTTTAATGAACGGATTTCCTTCTTTGACTTTGGGATTCAAGACATCGTTTTTCAGTGAGAAAGTGTGACCTGAAACTGTCTAGGTCTGAAAATACAGGATTGCCGGTAACATATTGCTACCTGATAGCGACTGATCTTGAGCGGACAAAAGAGATGCTTTGCAGAGTGTTGTTTCTTTTAAAAGGCTTTGTGTTGGGGCAGCGGAAGTCTGTAATATGTAGCAAATTAAAAGAAAGAGAGAGGGAGTATGCAAAACTCCCACAGAAGATAAAATGAAAAATGTACATGGAAAGTTACAGTATTTGAGTTCAATGAATGGAAGGGATATAATTCTTTTTATTGTATTCTCAAAGTTAGTACCTGCCTTTTATTTTTTCCCTATAATTTGAAGCACTGTAATTTCATGCAAACTTTCTTAAGATAAGTTTACATGTGATCCCAGTGCTTTAAATTACAGGGAAAACATACAGAGCAGCCTTTACTTCCTGAAGCTTCCCTTACAGTTCTGACTGTGATTTTCACCGTTTTTTTTTTTTTTTTTAAGGAGAAACAACTTTGGCTCCTGGCATGGAGGCCAAGACCAGATTGGGGTCAAGTGGTCAGACCTGGCTGGTGACCTTTCCAGGCCCTTTCTCCCCATCATTTTCTGCATCGTACAAGCAAATCCTGATTCACCAAGTCACCAGGTAGGTAAATTCCAACAGGCTTAAAGTACTTATTGCAGAATCATAGAGTTGGAAGAGGCCCAGAAGGCCATCAGGTCCAACCCCCTGCTCCATGCAGGACTCAAATCTCCCATCCAGATTCTAACCAGGGCAGACTCTGCTTAGCTTCCAAGATTGGGCAGGACTGGGCACTTGAAGCTATGCATAAGCGTCGTATTAAATACTTTAAACAGGAAATGCAACTACAGAGCCCTTGCTCATTAGGCACAGCTACAACCAAGGCAGCCTGTGAGAGAGAAAGAGAGAGGTACAAAGAACCAACCCAATAGCACTTGGGAGCCACCAATGTCTCCTGGGTGAAGAAGACCCAAGTGATCTGCCCTCTTTTAAGACAGCAAGAAAAGGAAGGCATGCTTGCTGTCTGGAGCCACCCCTTCTAACTGCATGCACACGTGCTGGCCCCAATCCTAGCAGGGAATCCTGGCTTCATCATTGGCAGTGGGACCGTCTCCTCTACTGCAATGGAGGGCAGTGGGCTACTTTGAGTGGAGCAGGATGAATCGCACGGCATGGCTATTCCTGTCCTCCATCAGCCAGCTGCTCTCTCCTGGCATTTACCACCAGAGGCAGATGCTGCTTATTACCTGCTGGTAGGGCCAGCCCTGGACAGAGGATGGGGCTCGGCGATTTCATTTCAGCACTGAGACGGTGGCAATTTATTTTCAAAACAACAGCCTCCCAAATAGACCTGGCACAAAGAACAACATTTTGTCCAAGGTGATCCCGTAGGATACATGCCAAGTGGATGGAGAGATGGATGGAGACTTTGCCCTCTCCATCCCATTGCCTCTCTGCGAGATGGAGAAAATAAACTCTGGGTAGATTCCTGACTCAAATAGAGGCTTTGAAAATGGATCTGTTTGTACTATATAAATACTTAGACTTTAACTCAGTTGGAATGTTGGGGAGGGGTACTTGCTCTGCACATATCTTCCAAAATTCCTAGCACCTCTGCACATGCCCAGAGAAAGTATTTCCTACCTTTGGACTGTATACATAGTCTGATCTTCCTACCATAGTCTCTCTGTCAGATTTTTAGGAGAGGCAGATAAAAGAGGAAAGCAGGATGGAGCATTAATACAGTGCACTCCCCTGAAACATGGCCAGGTTTTCAACAGACACAAAGAGAAAAGAGTGAAGATTTATTTTGGGATGTGCCTGTGCAAACAGGCATTGTGATCCCACTTTAAAGCATTTGTGCAGGGGAGTTTGAAGGAGTGCCTTGTCTCACCAAGTCTTCAGTGAGGTTTGGATCTCCAAATATTAATTTGATGAGGGAAAAAAAGGCCTTTGTAGTGCTAGCAAAGAGCCTGGCGAGGAGATGAAAACCTGTGTGCACAGCCTCCGGCACAGAGGAAAGCAAGCACTCTGATCTCAAGAATCAAGTCGTAGGCAGAGGTTGCTTACAACGTCGTGTTGCCCAGGTTGCTAGTCTTAAGAAGCAGCAACGAACGCCGCATTTTTAGGGAGAGCATTAAGCTCGCCATTCTAAGCATGCTTGCTAGAGCCCCGCTCCCATTTATTTATTTGATTTCTACCCTGCTTTTTGGCTGGAGTTCTCAATGAGGCTAGCCAAATTCATGCAATCTGGCCGGTGAAGTAAGAACCACACACGCAAGCAGCAATAGAACCGAGGGTAATTGAGCTGTAGGTTAATAAAGATGCTTCCAAAGCGCAGCTGAGGTAACGTGGCCCCGGGCAGGTCCAACCCAAACAGGTCTGATATGCATTTACCCCTGGTGGCCTGGGTTTTCCCAAACTTTTTCCCTGATGTCAGTGGAGGCAAACTTCAGATTAAGAAAGAAAAAGAGTAAGCTTTGCATGTCCTCTAAAGAGTCCATTTCTCTACATTTCTAGATGTTATTGTTCCTAACTGTTTCTCTTAATGGGAGAAGGCAAGCTCAGAGAAACAATTTGCACAGAGGTGTGAAGGGCAAAAACTTTGGTGCGGGTCATTTCTGGCACCACAAGCGACTCACCTTGCAGTCCCCTGCACATCGACTTGGAAGGAAGCCACACTGAGTTCGGTGGTAGTAGCCAAGCGTCTCTCTAGATGGGTGCTTTGAGTTCCAAGAAGTCTTTAATTAAAGCATTTTTTTCATGGATAACAATTTAGCTATGAAACTCCCTGGAGAAGACAATCATGCTAGGGAAAGCAGAAGGCAGAAGAACTAAAGGAAGAGCAAATAAGAGATGGATTGACTGCATAAAGGAATTTATAAGAGCTGAACAAGACTGTCATGGAGAGTGCATTTTGCAAAGCTTTCAAATGTAGAATCACCATAAGTCAGAAAATGACATGCCAGCATATAAGAAGAAGAACAACAACAACAATTTGGATTAAGGGCTTGTTCACACTGCAGGCTAAAGGCTTGAGAATGCCCTGGTAGCTTTTTCTCAATGCAGAATTCCCTTGGTACAAGATCAAGCATTTTCCTACAGAGCCATGCATGGCTGGATGGGGAAGTGTAGGGAGTTTTTCAATGCGTAACAACTGCAACTCAAGCCCAGCTGAAAACCCTAAAAGCACAACATAGCAACAACTTGAGACTGTCCCTGAAAATGTAAACTGGCATGAATCATAGAATCATGGAAGAGTAGAGTCGGAAGGGTCCATGAAGGCCATCCAGACCAACCCCTTGCTGTTGCAGGACACCATGTTACACCATCCCACTCTGAGGGCTGTCCAGTTTCTAGGAAAGATAAGATTCCCTCTCAGCATATGTAAAGAGTACATTTTACTTCTGAAGAGCCTCACATCAGCTAGGATTAAAGCTGAGCAGCTCCAGGATGACAAAACTTACTTCTCAAACCCCCGGACGGCTGATTTAGGAAGTGTGAGCTTGTATGGCTGTCTGGAGCTTGTTATGATGGCCGTTTTTGTTGCTCGTCCCCCTGCCACCTCCAGTTCTAGCTGCACCACATATCCTTGCTCTACCTCCTGCTGCTCTTGAAAACCACCTAGAAGTTAGACCCATGTGGCACCTCCGACTTCAGCGTCATTCCCAGGGCAGAAGATTAAACTGCTTGCCTACCACTGCCTTGTTCCATGAGAAGCATCACGCAGGAAGGGAGTGGCCTCTCCCCTGCCCCCGACTGCAAATTATCACAATGCACACAATTTTTAGAAGAGAGTATTCGTTCTGAAACCCACGTGCAACCGCATTAATTTATGATTGAGGGAAAACCACATCTTAGTTCTCCGCAACTCAAATAGACCAGGAGACTGAACAGTTAAGCAGTTAACATTTGTAAAATAATAATAATAAATCTTGTATTTTACAACGCAAAAGGTCATTTTACGATAACACATCAGGGGGCATATTTTTGGTACAATGTGCATGAACTGAACTGCGTGATTCCCATTAGTTTTAATAGGAGTTTCACAACTAAATCTATGTCCATTTTGCTATGCAACAGTCTCTCGATGTACTTCTTTATAGTGGCAAAAAACATTTCTAATGAATTTTGAGCTGGTAGCTGTCCCCAGGCCTCAATATGAAGCTCATTTGTAGGAAAAGATTTTAAAAACACAATTGTAATTGTAATTTTTGGGGGGTTGCAACTGGCATCTATAAAATAAGTTCAAGTCAGCCCTTACAATAAGGACACATTTGTTTCTAATGCTATGAAAAAGCAGTGGGAAATACAAGACCGGGAAAAGGGAGTGGGTCGCCAAATAACTGCCACTCTCTTCTTTGAAAAATTAAATGTTTTGGGGAAATTTATGGGATTGTTTGTTTGTTACACTGGGTATTTTGCTATTCAGTGAACAGCTCGGGGTTGTTGGAAAAAGCTACTTGGCATTGTGGAAGAATCCCTGCTGGCAGTTCCGGAGGCTGTCAGAGAGGTGGATCCCAAGGGGAACAGTGGGACCGGATTCCACAGCCAGCCGAGCCAAAACCCCACTAATGAAAGATAACTGAATGGAGAAGTGTTCCACCCATGTCTCACTGAAGGAGCACAGAACGTTTCTTACCAAGCAATCCTCTGCAAGTTACTCCAAAGTAAATCCCACCACGTTTAGCTTACTTTCTGTTTAGCTACAGCCTGTAACTGCATGGGCTGGATCCATGTGTTCTTCAGCTTCCTCAAAGCAAAAAGCTGCTGTGGATCCCAACCTCGAACCTGTGCCTTGCATTTCATTCTGATTTAGTTTTAGGGAACATTTTCCACCGTTCAGCCGTGCTTCCGGGCAGGCTTAGCTGCCCCTGGGTGGTGAGGGGTGCCATGCTGCATCCCTGCCCTTGTCAGGCACCAGTTTTTAGGTAGCCCTTCAGAGACATCACCCTGCCAACCAAAGTGTGTATAGTCAAGGCTATGGTTTTCCCAGTTGCAATGTATGGCTGTGACAGCTGGACTATGAGGAAGACTGAGTGCCAAAGAATTGAGGCCTTTGAATTGTGGTGCTGGAGGACACTCCTGTGAGTCCCTTGGACTGCAAGGTGATCAAACCGGTCAGTCCTAGGGAAGATCAACCCTGACTGCTCTTTAGAAGGCCAGATCCTGAAGATGGAACTCAAATACTTTGGCCACCTAATGAGAAGGAAGGACTCCCTGGAGAAGAGCCTAATGCTGGGAACAACTGATGGCAAAAGAAGAAGGGGGCGGCAGAGGATGAGGTGGCTGGATGGAGTCACTGAAGCAGTTGGTGTGAGCTTAAGTGGACTCCAGGGGATGGTGGAGGACAGGAAGGCCTGGAGGAATGTTGTCCATGGGGTCGCGATGGGTCAGGCAAGACTTCGCAACTAACATAACATCCTCTTTGCTACCACACCAACAGCTTCTGCCTCTGGTCTCTTCCAGTAGCCCAATCCAGTTTGCCTGCTCTTTCCATTGGAAAGATTTGCCTGTGAACTGCCAGCCAGAGCAGGCAATATGGGTGTGTGTGTGTGTGTGTGTGTGTGTGCATGGTCCGATTCAGTATAAGGCAGCTTTGTACATTCCGCGAGTTGTCCGCTATGATCCCCTTGGACAGAGCTGGTGACAAGGGTCTGCTCAGTCCGACTGAGTGCCCAAGGGCTACTGAAGTCTCAGCTCCTTTCCTCTACTGCAATCTTCTTGTTCACCTCCCTGTTGCTTTGGCCCAGATCGTGGTGCTGGAAAGGGAATCGGACGCTGCAGGCGGCCTGCTCAGTGGCTCTCTGCCAGGCAAGGAAGCAACAGGACAATGAGGGGCACATGCCACTGGTGGCCACAGTTGTAAGCAGGCTGCTGACAGAGAGGGCGATGGGGTGCTTTGGTCCAAGGCCCCTCAAAAATCTGCAGCCGGGTCCGTCCTTTGAAAGGCACACTTCGGAGCTTCAGGTTAGGTTCCCTGTACAACTATGCTCTGTGTTCTGTTTCCAAAGCCCAGCCTTGCAGAAATGTAATGTGACAGAAGGTTGCAAGGTATTTATTATCCCACAAGCATTACCTGGCTTTGAGTATATAACAATAAGGCATGTGCTTATTTAATTTTTAGTCATTCTTAACAAGTGGATCATTTCATCTATGAATACAAAACTGATTCATGCAAAAGGAGGCAAAGAAAAGTTTTGATTTTAGGCCTATTCTTCTCCAGTCTACCCTCCAGTGTAACCTTTCGGGTGCCACGTACCACAATTACTTTGAAATCGTTCCTTTTCTTTAACAATCTAGCTGTATTTTCTGAACTTTTTTGTGTTTCCTGCTCTGCAGAACATAACCACACTGTGAACAGGTTAGCTATGTAAGACACCTCGCTTGTCAAGGTTGTGTTGTTAAAAGGAGGGGCTGGAATGTTCTGAATGTTCCCTGACTGAACACAGGCCAATCTGGGGATGAGGCGCTCAGTGTAAAGTCACAGAATAGCACTCCGTATCCACATGTGGAAACCCAGCATGGGGGACTTGCTGGGCACAGTGGGCTGGCTTCCAGTTCCCACTCAGCCCTGAAGTCCCTGGAGGACTCTGGGACAGTTACTGCCTCACGGTCCAACCTACTTCGCAGGCCAACTTGGGTGCTCTTCAAGAGGAAGAAAGGTAATAATAATAATAAGCGAAACCTCCTCAACATGCAATCTGAAACAATTGGTTTATTCTCTTCCTTGATGGTTACCACCCAAGCCAGCCATTTATGGACTCAGGAACATGCCAAACTGGTGCCAGAATGTGCTTGCTTCCCTTCTCACCCCATAGCCATTTTTCCTCTTGTGTCCTGCTGTTTTGATCGGAAACTTGCAAAACGCATGGAAGAAAATATAATGTAGGCGGACATTTTAGCATCTCATCATATGCACTTCCTTTTCTATTCTGCTGCACACAGAGAATGAAACTGGCTGCAGATTCAAACAAAAGAGTGCTACTTCCTGCTTGATGCATGCACGGAATTCACTCCCGCAAGATGTCGAAGATGGCTATGTACAGTCGTACTCCGTATTAAGTCCTATGAGTTCCACAAGGGTAGCTGACCTCTCTTGGTTTTTACTCTAGAATAATTGCACATGACTTTGATTTGGATTGGGGGCTCTGGGAAGGGTGTGTTAAATCTTCTCCCGCAGCTGTTTTCATGGCTAAATCTCCCCCTTCCCACAGCCCATGTGCAGATTAAAAGAAAAAGTCTGCACTGGTTCTAGCTGAGGCTTTCTTCTTCTAAACACCCCCCCCCCCCAAAGGAGGGGGAGACAGAACTGGTGGAAGCAAATAGATGAGTGGGGAGTTTAAACCTGTCTGTTTGGTGTGATCCAGTCCCAGCTTGTAAAAACAAACAAGAACTGTGTAGATATAGTGAAAGTAGACTGACTGCAGTTGATCAGAGTTAAGTTACTTGTGGCTAATTTATGTCCTATAATTTCAATGGCTCTGGTGTAAATGTGACTAAATCTGGATCCAGACCCAGATAATGTAACCTGTAGTTTGGCTTTTGGATGGGGTGCTTAAAGGGGGGTTGGATGAAAGAGAATGCTATCCGTAATGGCTAGTTAGGGCTGACACCTGTCCCTCCTTCTTCTTCTACGCGGACATGTTAAACCCCCACCGCTGTAACGTCCATTGCCCGTGACCACCCCGATGGCGGCACCCACAAGCTACCCAGGTAACTCAACCTTCGCCATGGCCAGGGACGACTCCATAAAAACAAATTAAAATTAAAATACAATAAAACTTTAAAACAGTATAAACCTCCCCGTCTACCCCTCCGATATAAAATTCCACCCACCGTTTTGTTTTGGATAAGTGGAATCGGAGCCCGCCCTGCTATTAGGCAGAGCGAGGCGACAGTCTGAAGCAGCAGATGCTTAGGAAAAGGGGTAGCGGGCTGCTTCGTGTTCCCTCTGGAGTCCTGGCTGGATGAAGGACAGAGCTGTGCATGCCAGGCAGCCAACCCTGGGCCCCCTGAGCATCCACCTGCCACAGGTGTCCGGAAGGATGCTCTCCCGTCTCTGGGGCTGAGCCAAGGTGCGGCTGCCAGGGCAGTCGGCTTGCGCACACTGAAGGGGGAGCAGCCGCTCAGCTCGGGCAGCCAAATGATCTGGGCCGGCCCTGGTTGGCACATTGACACATGAGGCCCATGGCACTGCTCTGGATTTAAACATGCTCAAGCTCTTCTATTATCTCAGGTCCTGTCAAAATACAGGGCGAGCGACTCCCACCTCACAGTGTCTTTGTCGGTCTGTCTTCGCAAAATGTCTGTTTCACTTCGCTCTTTTTAATGGTTTCTCTTTTGTGTGGCATAATAACGGATCCTTTCCTACCACTGTTTTATTATTCCCCCCCCGCCCCATACATGCACACACACACTTCTGGCCGCACGGAGGATAAAAACGCAGTTTCTCTGTTTCTGCCCACTGATCTGGCCTCTTTTTAGAATCTTCACTTTGATTCTGCACATACTTGGGGGGCTTTTCTTTTGCTCCCTCCGTTTGGGTTTTGAGGGGCTCCCCCCTCCCTCTCTTGCTTTCCCCCGACTGCTGTTTTCCCCCAGGTTCATTGTCTGCCTTGCATCAGCATGCACTGCAGAGTTGCTTTCCTTTCTTTTCATCCTTCCCATGATTTCGGCTGCATACGGTGATCACTTTTCTTTAAAACAGCTTTCGCTATCACTCTTCAAAAATAAAAATAAAATAAGCCTGAATCTAAGCAGTGCACGGATCTATTCTGATTATTCTTATCTTCTCTTTCTCCCTGCCCTGATTCCGGGTCTGTTACTCTGCATGATCGAATAATTAAATACAATTGGCAAACAGTTTTGGCTCTTCTATGTTGGCTCGCTCTGGGTCCTCAGGTTTTATCACCCCTCTCTGCTAGAAAAAACCTGCCTCTTTCTCCTGCTCAGCACCATCTCTTCAGCGCTGCCCCTTTTTCTCCTTTGCTGTCTTTGTCTATTGTCTCCAGGGCTTCTACTGTCACATCATACAGTTTTTCCATCATATTTGGCATTTTTGACCCGATCTACCTCCGTAGCTTGCCAGCATTTTCTTGTTAGCTATGGAGCATCCCCTACTGATCCCATCAAGGCATTTTTTTTAACTGTTTCCAACCGCTTTTCTAATTTGAAAAAAAAAAAAGATAGAGAGAGAGAGAGAGACTTTTAAAAATGTCCTCTATCCACAAAAGTACGCCGGTGGGGGTTTGATGTTAAGGGTTTTCTTTAAAAATGTTTTTTTACTGCATAAAAAAACTCTTTTTCATGCAGTCTTTAAAAAAAACCAGATACATTTCTATTACTTCATGCAAGTCTACAGATGAATTTTTGGAATGGTTCTGATTGTTGTTTTGGTTTATAATGTGCAAAATGTAGAACTTGTTATCTTGGAAGTCACAGGAACCATTTGAAAAAGATCTCAGCCACCTTTATTTTGCAACACCTGGAGCAAGGTGGAAAAATAGTACACAGACAAGAAGCAGTGATGGGTCTATTGTTGTACGGATTTCTGGTGAACAGGTTCTCTTTAGATAACTAAAATGGCACCACTGGTGTGCAAGTGGGGAAAACTTGTTTGTTTGGCAGAAATACAAAAAGGAGCCAACAAGAAGATGCTGGTGATTGAACTGGGGCTGCCCCACATACAAATGGCAATGGCCTGCAGAGAGTATATGCTGCCCCCTTGAGCTGAGGGCCATTTATTTAGCAGGATGGAAAAGAATTTTGTTTCAGTGGAGTTTTGATAAGTATTTTCCCTTGAAACATTAATAATTCCCACCTGATTTCCACAATCCTCCAACAAACCCAAACATTAGTGAAAAGCTGCTGAGAATACAAAACAAGGGTAGAACCACAAACACACATAAAGCAAAATAAAAGGGTGGGGGGAGGAATAAAAGAAACAGAACAACTACAGCAATGAATTAGCCACATGGTAATAATCAGAGAGACACTGAAGTGGTTTTGAAGGTACTTCGATGTTGTGAGATCTTCAGCCCAGATGATTTGGCTTTCCAGCATTCTTGAAGTTCTTCATATTCAGGATGAAAAAAGGGTTTTTTTAAAAAATGAAGGTGAATCCAAAAGTGGCTGATTTATCCTTTCAGGGCAGGAGCTTTTGACTTTTGCAGTCCTACCTGGACTTGGAGAGGGCTTGGAGATATTCTGATAAGTTGAACAGTATGATGGTGCAAGTGATTGGATTTTGGCTGTTTTCAGGAGAGTGTACACATTTCTAAAGGGTAGAAACTCACCTTCATTCCTTTTGTCTCTTCGGGCTGACCCTGGACCTGCCACCTTTCTGCCTTATAAATCCCCAGAAGAAAATGGCAGGCGTTGTGGGAAATACCTCCCTTAAGGATTACCATTGCTCCTCACTCCATGCCAGCAATAATGCCCCTCTGGGGTAACATTATTGAAGGACATTATTGGAAAAAAAATGCTGGTGACCAACCCAAGCCAGAATGCAGGAACGTTGGTGTCTGTCTACCCGGCTATCAGGAACCTTCACCCCAAAATGCAAAAGGGGGGGAACAGTTTCCCCCTGTTGTTGGCAGCTATGTTGCTTCACTGTCCTCAGAAGTGTCATGCCCACAGGTTACATGAGATACTGTTTTAAAGGTTATGCAGAACTTGGTTCTGGGGGAAAGACCACCTGAGAAGGAGGCCAGCCATGGTCCGCCGCCTCTATTTATTAGGAGTAGTGACTGCCCAAAACCTTACGGTTCCCAAGCAATTGCTGGAGAAATTTGCAGCTGTTTTACATATGCATATAGGTGGGTGGTATGAAAAGCTTGTAGAATATATAAAAGTCAGCTTGGATTTAATTTTGCGTGCATGTGTGCACATGTAAAGTAAGAAGAATGCTTGGTGCTACTCCTGGCCATGTTTGGCTGTGGGCTCACCTGCCACTGCTCCACAGCCCATGACGGATTCCCCTCAAGGGGGTGCTGTTCACAGGGGTTACCTGCTCTCCACCCCGCTCTAGGGACCTCTAGCTGAATCTGGAAAGATTTAGGTTAGGTCTGAGCATGTATTCAGTTCCCTTCCCCAGGATCTTGCATTAGCCATGCATGTGTGATTGTTCTGTAGGACAGAAAAAGAAATGACTGCAATGTACTAACTGGCTGCATTTTAGAAACAAGTATCTGCCCATTTATGTCTGTGAAAAACAACATATTTCTGCCCCATTTTATTGCTTAATCTTTCATGCAAAGGCCACGCGGACTCCATAAGATGGTCTGTTATTGCTCTTTCCAGATCCAAGATTCTATTTAAAGAACTGTGTGGAGAGGAATTATTATTATTATTATTTTAAGAATCTTAAATCTCTCCATGTCTCATGGAGCAGAAAAGTGCCATCGATGTTTGTGGTGTTCAGGTCCACAGATCTGGCTTGCGGTGGGCGTTTTTCTTAGTGCCCCTGCTGGTAGTCAGGATGTTCGTACTTTGCTTTGCGGCACCAGTAGGACCCAATTATGAGCTGCCCTGTTCCTCTCTCCCCACAGTGCCAGATTTTGTGCCCCTCAGGCTCCACCAATGGGGAAGTGTTTGCTCCTGGCTGCGAGACACTTTGAAATGTGAGCTTTTAGGTTTTGCATTGCTGCTTGTGGTTTTAAGTTCCTTTAAAACGCCTGCTTCTTTTTCTGGATCATTTATTTAAGGTGTATAAAGGCGGGTTTTGCATGCATGCATGTGTGTTCGGTAATCCTGATGCAAGCAAATACTCTTCAAGACAAAATGTCAAAGATGCGGCAGCATTTCAAAGCATTTGGGGACAAGAATGCATTTGGAAAGCAAGGCTCCAAGGCTGATTTTTAAAAAGGGGGTTTAAAGGGATGTCAAGTGCAATTAAATTAAAATAGGCAGTCGTTTAAAGTTTTATTTATTCATTTTATTTATTTATTTGGCATTTTTGTATGCTGTCCATCGCATAGGCCTCAGAATGGCTTCCAACATATAAATAAATATGGTCTATACAAAGACCTACATATAAAATCTGGAAACATCCTGGCATAATAATTAAAACCAATAAATAAAATCTACAATTATTAAAATATTGTTTAAATTAAAAAGTCTTTGCCTGGAGCCAAAAAACAATTAACGACAGAGCCAGGCAGACCTCTTTGGGGAAGCCAGGTGGACCTCTCTGGGGAGTTGACTTCAGATTTTGAGAATTAAAAAAATTTACTTTGAGGGACAGGGATTCAAACCCCACTTTTGCCACAGGCTATCAGTGCAATACTCTGCCTCAGTTTCTCCAAACAATGCCTATAAAACGGAAAGAATAAAGGCCTCCTTGCAAGGCAGCTGTGGAGCTAGCATTGAAGTTAACTTCATTAGCACTTAGCACGGAAGTTTTGAAGTAGGAGACTAGCCAGTTTCTCCTGGGGTTCGACTCCGTGGAAAGAGACATCGTCCAACCTTTCTTATCCTCAGCAGGCCAGTCTGGGTTTGCGACCTTTTTCTGACCTTTGTACATAACATCCTGAAAGTAGAAACTCAACAAGGAAAGTTCTTTGCATGCTGTCATGGGGCTGCTAAATACCACCTCCTTCTGGAACAACACTGGATTCACCCATCCTCTTGCGTTTCTGCTCTTGACCCCAGTGCCCACTCTATGGTTTCGAGGATTCCCTTAGTGAATCTACCCCCAGGGCCAAGGCCACCACCTCCAAGTGCTCCTCATCCTCTTTCTCATCATTATTACATCTTGTCTGCCTGGCAGGCAGGAACCCAGGGAGCACGAAGACAGAGCTTTCCAGGCTTCCTCTATTTGCCACCACCAGTGTTTGGACCTGAGCAGCAGATTTCCGGTGTGAAGAAAAGGAGCAAGTCCAGGGAGCTTTTGCCAGTGGGATGTGGACTTCCAACAAATGCCCAAGCGTACTTCCTCCTCTTGGTGCCAGCACTGTTTAGATCTCCTTTTTGTTTGTGGCTATACGTGTTTTCTCTTGGAATGGAGTATCAGGACACACCTTACCACATGAGCCCTGTGCCCTGCTGAAAAATAAGCCGTGCACTAAAAAGAGACAATAGATAAATAAATATATTTATTCTTTATTATTGTGCATGACTGGAATTTCTATGCCAGCCTCAGGAGCGCTGCCTAAACAGTTCTTGTGCAAAGCTAAAATGCACCAGACCAGTGAAATCTATTCAGTGAAGATGGCAGAACCAAACCGGCTGGCTCAAAAGTGTCCACTGTTCAGCCTGGGAAGTCCGCTGAACAAATGAAAAGGCTTTAAAATGAAGACTGCAACAGTAAAAATTAAAAAGGCAAAGCATTTTTAATTAAAAGCTGAGCAGAATGAAAAGGGGGTTTTGATGCTTGTTGAAAAGCTGGTAATGAAGGGCCTAAATATGGATTTCCCTCTGGAGGAAGTTCCACAGTTACTGGGCTCCTACAGGCCAGAAGGACTGCAAGAAGAACTACACACTTGAGCACCTTTGAAAAAGTTCCCATTCACACCAATGGGCAATTTTTTAAAAATCTCACGTGTGTGATGCTTTTGGTCTGATTACACTGGGGTGGGATTCCTAATCTTCTTCCTCTGTGCTGCATATACTAGTAAGGATTGCCCACGCTAAGGAACCCATCATTTAAAGTTACAACCCTGGCAGTAGAGGATGGTAGTTCTAAGGCACAGCAGGGTAGTTTCCAGTCTGCAAAATGCCCTTGGAAAGTTCATGGAGCAAGCCAAGGTGCTGAATTTGCAGAAGGGTCAGCACCATGGACAGTCCCTCAAGAGTCAGATGTGGAATGGACTTGTCTCCTTTCTGACGCTGTTGCATTTTCCAGATCAGACTTTGATTTCCATTGGAGAAGGCTTAAAAATGATCTGCTGGATTTATACAGTCACCCCACAAGGCACAAGTTCTCTGAACTTCTCCCAGATGAAGACAACTTTGACATAAATTAAGTGCTCACTACACTCTGCGTTTCCAAAGTTATTTTTCAACCTTGGTCATGGGCAACTCCACCTGTGAGTCTTCAGAGAAGAGGCCGCTTTCTTAGCATTTTCTCCCAACTCATGAGGCTGAAGGATTTGGGGTGTGTGTGTGTGTGGGGGGGGTAGTACTGTGTTTATGCTTTAAGCAGCTGCCCCCATGCAAATCCTGCCCAGCTGTTGTGAAGAATAGCTTGGAAATTCACTTGTCTGCTCCTGCCAAAACAAGCATAGGCCAGGAAAGAGGACTTCGTAAGGGATGGAGCAGAGCATATACAAATAATAGGGACTGCAGACGCAAGGAGATCACATTTGCCAAATGACAAGGTGTTTGGGAAAGCATTCCGCCTACCTAGTTTGCAGCCCTCAGTGAGTGCTTCAGCACCAGTACAGGCTCAATAGTAAAAGGAAAATAAAAGATAGTGTATTCCTCTAGATAGTGTCTTCCCAGAGTGAATGGTACTTGATTTGCCATTGAGTCAAATATTGTCTATTCCTTTTTATAAAGCACTTCTCTGCCAAATAGGCTCCAAGAGCAACTTTCGTTAGATGGATAAAAACAAAGCATCCCCTTTTTGCATGGGTACAATCTGAAAGAGACAGCACAAAAGGAAAAGGGGATGAGGAAGGAAGAAGAAAACCAACTCAGACACTAGTTCCAGTAGTAAGACAGTAGTTCTTAATTGGACTAGTTTGTGGGAGAGAAGAAACTGGGCCGAGTTGGTTTTTCAGCTTCCCATCTTGCTTTCTGCTAGCCTGCCAGCATGACCATTGAGAGAGAGAAGGGTTTGAGGGAGCTGATATCTCTGGAAAATGTGCCTGATCCTGCCTAATCTTGGAAGCTAAGCAGGGTCAGGCCTGGGCAGAAGTGGGATGGGTGACCTGAGTGTATGATTCTATGATTATTGCTGTCAACTGCCTAGAGAGCTTTGGCTATGGGCATTATAAAAATGTAATAATAATAATAAAAATCATATGTAGCAGAGATCTGGAAAAAATAATATTCTGAAATAATCAGGTAATTGTGAACTTCAGCCACATCACTCATGTACATTTTGAGGTTTGTGCAACTTTTGTGACACAGGCTAAATCCACAATTTGATGAGCCCGGCAACCTCATTTTGTACAAGAAATAATACATTTTAATTCTGCCTTATCTGTTCCCTTTCATCTTTACCTCCTAATGATGCACAATGCCTTCTGAAATATGCAGCATTTTGTTTTAAAGTTTGCATGAAAGGAATCAAAGTTGAGAAAGTGGATACTATGTCAGATTAACTTTTCAGGTAACAGAAGGCTTACCTCTGGCCGCATTTCTCTTGATGACATGCAATAATGGAAAGGGGACATGAAAGGTGCCACCCAAGATGCGGAAATCTGCCTCCTTCAACTTGAAACACATTCCGTTAAAAGAACACTTACAACCTCATCTGTACATCCCAATTTTCCTTTTCTTCACCCTGAATGGCTTTTATGAGATTTGCCTTGATGTTCGATCCATTACCCTTCTTGGCTATCTTTGTCTAATCTTTTGCATTGTAATTTTTTCTTTTACAAAAATTAATACAGTCAGCCTTCTCTTATCTCTGATTATTTTACTTCTTGAGTTTTCCCTCAGGTTTTCACCTCCTTTCAAGATGCATTTTCCTTCCATTAAAACTTTGGTTGTTTCAACTGGTGGGTGAGCGTGTGTATGGCCTCCAGATGTGCTGCACCTCTCTTCATCCCTTTGGTCACCTTTGTCTTAGCAGATGTGCACAGAAGGAGTGGTCCCCTTTCCTTGGGTGCAGGTAGGTCATTATAAGCAGGGACCTGGACACTCCGAAGGGGTGGGCAACTTCTCTCAGCCCAAGTGCAATTCATTTTGAAGAAGCTCTTGTGGGCTTCCAGTGATGGGTGTCCCCTGAAGTCAACGATGGTGAGGCCAACATGCAGAATACCAAGGTATTTTAGCATAAAGTTCTTACTGCAGTAGCTAAGCCTTAGGAGAGGCATTTCAACTTTTGGAAGTGTTGCACAAAAGTCACAAAACGCCCCAATGATTGGTGACTGGGAGGGAAGGATGTGTGTCCAGGGAAAGGAGGAGTGATTTGTCCCCATAACCTGAAGTTGTCTACCCTTGTCATGATGAGAACCTTGGGGCTCTGATTACCTCAGGGGCATTCCAGCCTCAT
Source organism: Varanus komodoensis (assembly GCF_004798865.1). NCBI lineage: Eukaryota > Metazoa > Chordata > Lepidosauria > Squamata > Varanidae > Varanus > Varanus komodoensis. Next base: position 4,941,705 of record NW_025335550.1, on the reverse strand, counting down.
CCCTAAGCTTGTATAATTTTGTAAAATTAAAGATTATATTAATTCATATTTAATACAGTTAAGTGACTGGAATTATAGAGATTTTTAAAATTTGGTCTGTGGTCTATTTTTTTGATGAAGTGATAAGGAACTAAGAAAGTTAGGTAAGCTTACCTTTTGCCGTTGTTCTGGCTGCTCAGTATTGGTCCTTTCTTTCTCCACTCACCCTCACCCTCATTGCTTAGGAAAAAAGAGATGTGCCTATCTCTTTCAAGGTGGAAAGTGGCTTAGAGGGGGTGATTTTGACAAGTAAACTGACCTAGCAACAAAGCGGCAGAAGCTGCTGTCTTCATGTGTGATCCGAGGGCTGGCCCAAGCGTCTCGTTGAGTGAGGAGGATGCCTCTGGCTTCAGATACTTGATGGCAGCAGAAGCAGCAAGGCACACCCTCCGGCCATTCCTCCGGAGCCCACTGGGACGCACCTGCCTCTCGGAGAAGAGAGTTGTGTGTGCCACTCAGCCTTTCCCAGCTTGCTGCTTTCAGGAGTGGTGGAGGATGCAATCCCAGAGTTAACTAAAGATTCAACTGCCACTTGAGTCTGCTTCTGTCTGTGGAAATGAGCAAGGTACCAGTTTGTTCTTGGCTGCAGGCAGCCACATGTATTAAGGCAGCCCTGTGCAAACCTCTGGTCAAGAGTGGAGCTCTTTGATGCTCCTTTGGGTATGCCACCCCACCAAACAGAAATATCCTCAGGAAAATATTCATGGCACCAAGTGTTATGTGTAGCTTCTTCAGAAACTAAATGTCTTGTGCTGTTCTTCGATTTGCATGATCTGGGATTTTCCGAAAACAAAATTGAGTCACCCTTTTGCCTAGATTACACATAAAGCTAACCCTGTTGTATGGGTTGTTGAATTCTGGGTTGTCAGAATGTGTGAGTGTAAGCAGAGTAACACTCTGAGTAAATCATGTAAGCATGATTTGTTAAACATGAGCAGCCAGGAAGAGAAATCATGGTTTGTTGGGTTGTGAACTCTGGGTTGTTGTGATGTGTAAAGCCAGAACTATGGATTGTTCATGGGTTGTTTTGCAAGGGTTAGACCAGTGGGTAAATAGTTCCTAGCCACACCACATGATGATGGTACCCTGATGGCACAAAAGCAATTTGGAATACTGGGATGGAACAGATGAAGGTCTGACTAAACTGAGCTACAAAGATTTGCCCCTTTCCTCAAATAGTTCTGTGTTCTCAACTTAAGAATTTACATTTTTTATGCCTAAGAATAATTGGTGACAAAAAGTACTAAAATTCAACCTTGAAATTTTATTTGCAAATTGATGTGTCTTTAGAAAAGTCACTGCTGGCGTTGTTTATAATTAAATTCTAAGTGGTTTATGGAATCTGCCACTTACAAAAGTAGAAGAAGGTAAATTGCTCAATGTCATGGAAACTTCACGGAAATTTAATCTAATGTTTATTAAGTAGCTGTTGTTTTTGAAGACTTACCTGTAGTGGTGAAATGTGTGTGAGTGCATGTGCTGGGGGTGGGGGGAGGAATAATCTTTTTTTAAAGAAAAAAAGATGCCTCAAATGTTTATAAAATTGGCTTTGTAAAAGAGCATTTTGTTGCCTTTTTAGTCTTAGAATTTCTTACCATTGTGCAGAAATATTGTTTGATAACCAAGCAGCTAATAAAACAGCATTAAACATTCCTGAAAGAATTAGAGCTGGGTGACCAATAATGGAGAATGGAAAATCAATTTAACATTAATTGAGCAATCACTGAGGATTAATTCAATGAGGGCAAACCTGGCATTCTTTTCCAAGGTCATCCATGTGGCAAAGTGCAAAGCTGCATCATGGCACCATTTTGCCCCAAGGTTGAAGACGATGGAGTCCATGTACAAAACCTGATTGGATCAACAGGTGAACCTCTTGATGAGACGTCTTCCTTCACAAATGTGCGGCTTGTAAAGCCAGTGGCATAGCACAAAGCTCTTACCTCCACCACTTTGTGGGCATCTTCCAATATCTGCCAGTGACTTCACTCTTCTTCATGGCATTGCTCCTTTTGCTGTTTGCTGAGATGAGAAATATTTTGTACATGCTTCTTCACAAGCTGAGAAATCTACCGGGCCACACAATGATGAATCAAACGAAAGCTTCTTTATGTGGCCAGCTGCAACATATGTTCCACTTGCTGTGTGGAAAATGCTGTTTTCTGTCTGTGCTAATTGTCGAAATGTTGGTGGTCAGGAAAACTCTTGCTAAACTGGCAACGATAGTCATTAATTCCAGCATTCGACAGCAGTAGGCAGTTGACCCGGAGACATAGATCTCCGGTGCCACATTGCTGATGGGAAGGGCTGCATGGAGATTATCGCGGATGTTCCCTATGCATGGCTGGCAGCAGCTCAAAACCCACCTAGAAGCCTTTTCCGAGGAGGGATGGGGGAAAGAGAACAACAGGGGAAACCATGGGGGCTTCTGCCCAGCAGGGAGGACGAAGTCTTGCAAAATGGAGAATGCTCCCTTTGGCCGCTTTGCCCTTCCGTCTGAATTCTCCACTGTCCAGAGCCACAAATTGGGGTGATCTTTGCTAGCTTGCTTTGTGAATGTGATAAAGACTCGGTTCCGTATAGCACCAAGCCATATGGCTGTCAGCGGCTTCCATTCAGAAGAACTCAGCATGCTGTGTAAATGGGATTTGAGCTCTTTTGATAATTGTTCTCACATGGGCTCCACTGAGCGGCCCTGAAAATCAAGCCCTCAGTCCTAAACAATAATTTGAGGTAGCGTCCCATTGCTGGACCCAGCTGAGGTGATGATGGTGTAAGAGAGCTTCGGATGCCAATAATGTCAATGTGAGGATAAAGCACATAGGTTTCTTACTCTTGGCCTCCTCCTTGTTCCCTTTTTGTAATCTTATACACCTCACCTGCCCCTATTCACTACTGATTTTCAGGTAACTGCCCTCGGTAAATCGTTGCCCCTCTTTGGACTTTTTAGAAGTTGTGGAGGTGTATTATTGCTTTTTAGGCCAGGTTTCATCATTTGTTCTGCCTGCCCATCCATAAAATATAATTTCTGTTTGAAACTCATCATCCATGCAAATTTATTTCCAATCTGTGTCACTTTCATATGTCTTCTCCAATAATTCTTTTCCATTCTCCTTCCACATATACCTGAATTAAACAACAACAACTATGTAGGCATGCCATGAGTGGAGCTGGCTAGAGCTGGGAGTCAGACTAGATGGCCTGGGAGACCCATTCTGACTCACTGTTTCTATGTTTCTATGTATATCAAAAGTAGAGATTGGTTAACATTTTGTTTCTGTACTTTTTCAAGAAGAATCTAGTCTAATTCCAAATTGCTTCTCATCCTGGACTGGAAGAACTTTGGATGTAAAATATGCAAATATGGGCAAAACCGAAACTGTCAGATTCATCCATCCTGGCCCAGGGCTTTGAATACTCAGTTCTTTAATGTCTCTCTTCAAACTCTTGTGCATTCATTCATGCTAGAGCTGAGTCAGGGGCGCCCCCTCTTTTTCCTGGCATGCTCTTCATCTTAAAGGGTTAACTAGCAGGCAGGTGCAGCATAAAACCATAGAATCACAGCATTGGAAGGGACCAAGAAGGCCATCGAGTCCAACTCCCTGCTGTTGCAGGACACCCATTCGCACCCTCCCACTCAGATGGCTGTCTAATTTCCCAGAGGATGTTTAGAGTTGTCTAAACCATTCTAGGACTGTAGTCATTGGTGCACTTTGCATACGGAAGGTGTCTGGTTCAAACCAAGGTGACTCCAGTTAGGGCTGGGAAAGACCCCTGTTTGGAACTGTAGAAGAGCTGCTGGCAGTCTGTGTAGACAATATTGAGTTTTTCAAATCAAATCTTATCTTTGTATAAGGCAGCTACCTATTATTGTTGTGAAAGTAGGAAGCCTGTATATAGAGAATACATGGACTTTATTAAACCCATTCTGTCCATGTTTTGAGGATGATCATGTATCAATTGTTATATAATTTTGAAGGGATATAGGAGAATTTGACTCTTGTTTGCAAATGTACAAATGTTAGCAGTAACATGTGCCTGTACATTTGTGCAAAATTCCTTCCCTTGCATTTAACAAGCCACCCACAAATTTAAGGAATCCACACAGCTTGGAAAACTCAGCTCACTGTGGAAATTGGAACTGATTTGAATCTGTTGCAGGTTTCTCTGTCTCTCCTACCTATACAGATCCATTTTTCAACTCTAAAATGTTGGAAGGGAAGTTTTCAGTCTCTCAGGATGGAATTCTATTGCTCTGTGGCACAGAAGAAGAAAAGTTATTGTGTGCCCTGGATTAGGAAAAATGCAAACCCCACATCCCATCAACAATTTAAATGGCTTCTATTAAAGTGAGTTGGTGCTTTGGACTTTTGCTCTAGTTTTCCCCCCCACACCTCCCTTTGGATAGCACCTGCTGTTAGGTCTGGAAAATCCTGTATCGTAAAAAGCTGGAACCCTGGCAAAATAAAGACTAAAAAAAAAAATCATACAAGAAGTTCAAAAGAAACACAGACTAAGAATGAAGTTTTCAAGCTATGTTCCAAGGCAAGGACTTTTTCATCTTTAAACCTTTGAATTGTGAATTCATGCCAGTAAAAGTTACTACTAGGTTAAAGTTTAAATGGCATAGAAAAAGGAGAGTGAGGGAGAGAGAGAAAAAGATTAAACATATTCTGTCTGGACAGTGGAACAAAGACTTTGAATCTTTATCTATGCACCTGTCTATAGAGCAAGTTCTAGGAGTCCCACAGAGGATCTGTGATGAAGTACCCTTATTGTTCATATTAAGGATGGAAGTAATTGAAAGGAAAAGTAAAAGAAGGAGAAAAAACCCCCCAGAAATCAGATATGACTGCCTGTATGGTTAAAAAATAATTTAAAGGGAAAGTGACTGTCAAGCTGTACATATTATGGAAATCTGACCACTGAAGGTAGAATGCTAATGCCACAAAACGTGTGTGCGTGGGGGCTATTATTCTTTGAAGGAAATGTTCATGTCCTCTCCAAATTAACTTAAATATCACACTGAAATTTGCTTTTTTAAACAGCTTCTCCAAACATTGTCCAGTTTCAGGAATCAAAGTTGAAATTTTTGTGGCGTTGATTCCCCAAATCCTTCTCTGACTTGGCACCCTCCAGACTTGCACTACAAGTCCCTAGCCAGCATGGCTGGGTGGGTGAACATGGGAATTGTAGTCTAACACACCTGGAGGGCGTTGGTTTGAATGTAGGGTTTACTCCTCTCTCTGGGCTTACTCCTCTCAAAATAAAGCGTTCCAAACTAGAAATTTGAAACTCTGAAGGTGAGATAAGCAAAGGATGGGTTGGAACACATTACTAAAATGGAACCACTGATTGGTGCAAAATTGAGAAAGGAGTTCGGCAAGGCTGTATACTGTCGCCCTGCCTATTTAACTTATATGCAGAGCACATCATGAGAAAGGCGGGCCTAGATGAATCACCAGTTGCAATTAAGATTGCTGGGAGAAATATCAACAACTTCAGATATGCAGATGATACCACTCTCATGGCAGAAAGTGAAGAGGAACTAAAGAGCCTCTTGATGCGGGTGAAGGAGGAGAGTGCAAAAGTTGGCTTGAAACTCAACATTAAGAAAACTAAGATCATGGCATCCGGTCCTCTCACTTCCTGGCAAATAGATGGGGAAGAAATGGAGGTAGTGACAGATTTTATTTTCCTGGGCTCTAAGATCACCGCAGATGGGGACTGTAGCCAAGAGATTAAAAGGCGTTTGCTCCTGGGAAGGAAAGCTATGGCAATTCTAGACAGCATACTAAAAAGCAGAGACATCACCCTGCCAACAAAGTGCGTATAGTCAAGGCTATGGTTTTCCCAGTTGCAATGTATGGCTGTGAGAGCTGAGCACTGAAGAATTGAGGCCTTTGAATTGTGGTGCTGGCGGAGACTCCTGTGAGTCCCTTGGACCGCAAGGTGATCAAACCAGTCAGTCCTAGAGGAGATCAACCCTGACTACTCTTTAGAAGGTCAGATCCTGAAGATGGAATGCAAATACTTTGGCCACCTAATGAGAAGGAAGGACTCCCTGGAGAAGGGCCTAATGCTGGGAACAACTGAGGGCAAAAGAAGAAGGGGACGGCAGAGGATGAGGTGGCTAGATGGAGTCACTGAAGCAGCCGGTGTGAGCTTAAGTGGACTCCAGGGGATGGTGGAGGACAGGAAGGCCTGGAGGAATGTTGTCCATGGGGTCGCGATGGGTCGGACACGACTTCCTGACTAATAACAACAACTAAAATGGCAAGGTTAATGATTGAGATTAGCCAGGCAGCAGGTGAGGACCAGATCAGTGGTGATTTGTGGTGAGGTACTGTAGAACAAGAAGGGTCAGAGGTGGAGGAGTCTGAGGTTATCAACCTAGTGGCTTGTCATTAAGAAAAAGAAATAAAGCAGTTAAACAATGTCTAGCATTCCCACTGACTGGCAGTGTGAACCTCCCTGAGGGAGGAGCCAGACCCTTTTGCAGGGCAAGAGGGGGCAGGGATTCAGCTTAGAATTATTTCCAGATGCGGATGAAAGCTAACTCCAGCAATCAGAGGGATCACTACTTTGGTAGATGCTACTTGTTGACAACTTCATTGTTACTCATGCTGTGTTGCAAAACTAGACCCTGACTGGCCAGCATAGCTCAATAAAGGACTGCATTTTAGAAGACCTTTTCTTCTGAAAAGAGCAAAGAAGAGAGAAGTGCTCACGACATTGGGGAAGGCTGGTTTAATGGATGACCTGCTTTCACTATGTGGTGGCAGATTCTTGTAGGATAGACTTCCCTAATATGATACCTTCCAGATATTTTGGGCTTCAGTGCCTATCAGTCCCAGGTAGCATGGGACTGATAGGTCAGGAGCTTTCATGCAAAGCATCTATAGGGCAGTAATTTAGGGAAGGCTACTGCCATGTTTGACATGTCAGCATTGAATCCTGCAGGAGCATAGATCTGCTTTAAATATTTTAACTAGAAGTTTCAAAAAGCCTCATTTCTGTATTTTTCATTCCTCCTTAAAAGCAAACCCAAAGAAGCATCCACTTTCAGAAAGGCCTATAGTAATTGTGACATGCAGAAAAAGTATCTTAGAAACAAACCAACAAAAAACTCGTTCCGTCAGAAGAGGGGAAAAGCAACCAATTTAATTTAAATTCAGATACTGTACAAATTTGACATGGCATCATTAATTTTACAAAATATATGTCCGACTGGGTATTGCACACAATGTCACTTGGCATATGCCTTCATTTCTTACAATGCACTGATTTGTTGCTTCAGTCGGACACCTGTCCTGTGGACCAAAGCATGTATTCTGGCCAATCCAGAGACGCCTGTGTTGCTTAGCAGGCTGCTGCCCATCGATCTCACACAATGAAGGCTGATCTTCCTTTTGCAGCTATTGAGATCTATGCTATTGCCGTATCTACAAAACAAGGAGCTGTAGTCTTCAAGGAGGCATGTATTGGCATCCCTGTGCCCACAGGCGCCTCTCCTTGCACGACCCGGAGTTCCGGCCCCTTCTGGATTTATTTCATTTGTCAATATTGATACTTAGAACAATCTGTGAGCTTGAACAGCTTGTGAAGCGAGTGCTGGAGGAGAAAGAAGTGGATTCAGAATGGCGATTTTCACCACCACTGTTTTGTAAGTGGGGAAACCCTCTCCCAATGGCAGCCATTCTGTGAGAGTGCCCACGGCATTTTCTTAATATCCCAAGGGGACCCGGCTGCCCCTCTAGGACTGTCTGAACCTAGATGGATGTAAGTGGCATTTTCCTACAGGCTGGTATCCCTTTCATTCTCTCTCTCTCTCTCTCTCACACACACACACACACACACACACACAGAGCAAGAGAGAGAGTGAGAGACAGGCTGGTGTAGTGCTGAAGAGCACGGGACTGGGTTCTAGGCCCTGCTCAACCATGGCGCCCAATGGGTGACTTTGGGCCAGTCACAAACTCTCAGCCAAGCCTACCTTGCAGGGTTGTTGCTGTGGGGGAAAGCTTGAAAGCAGGAGGAGTAGAATGGTGTAAGCTGCTTTGAGTTTTTTGTAAGAAAAAAGGCAGAATATAAATCTACTAAATAAATTAAAAATAAATATGTGGGATATTTTTCTTCTCCTTTTTGCTACAGATTCTTATGATAGGTTTGTGCATTCTAATAGTTCTAGAATTAATTCCCTTTGGGCAGAGAATTTAAAAATGTAGGAACCTCATAATAATACCATAGGAAACAATGAGAAAGCAGGTCAGTGGGATTTTTTTTTTTTTTTGGGAGGGGGAGTGGGGAGTGTTTGTTTAGAGAGAGCAAATCAACTAAAGCTTATGCACCACTTCAACACAGAGTAAACTTGCATAGAATTGCTAGTAACACAAGCCCTCCCTCCAAACCTTTAGAATTAATTTGCATAGAATTATATTGTAAATGTGCAAATCGTGCAAACCTTAAGGGCTGGTTAGGCCTCATGGCCCTCTGGCCCCTTCCAACGCTACTATTCTATAATTCTATGATAGGGGACATTTCCCCCAATATGCAATACTACAATTCTAGACATAATTCCTAACTACCTTTGCTAGCAAGTACCCTGCAGAATTCAGTGCAACTTTCTTCTAAGTAAGCACACATATGTTTGCTTTGTAGATTACTCAATAAAGTTGCTTGGAAGGGAAGCAGTTCCCACATAACACACAGTAATTTACTACTGATTGTCAATGGCTTAAAAAAAGAATTAGATGCATCCATCCTGTCTTTCCTCCAAGGAGTTTATGCATCCCTCCACCCTGTTTCCATTTTTGCCCCAATCCTGTGGGATCAGGTAGACTCCGAGTTGGTGAGAAACCAAAATCTTGGAACAAAATGTCGGATCATTGTGCGGTTTTGGGAAACCGAACTGAAACCCTGGACCTGGGTTCTGGCAACACAACTAAGCAACAACAGTAAACATTCGCCATGGCTTCTTGAGTTGTGTGAATCTGGCCAATGAGTAAGTTCTCCTCTGTATGCAGATATGCAGGTAGCAGAGGAATTTGTGTCAAGGCCATTAGGCAGGCTGACGTGATGCTCTTGGGCAGAAGCAATTGATTCCTGAGGTGGGCAGCCATGCCTTTTGCTTTGGGATGTGGCGGCTAAGCAATTGTGCTCAGCGTTCTGGTCTTACGAGTCCCTGCTTCCTTTGTTTTAATCTTTAAGTACCTTAGGAGTTGTCCATAAAGTAAGCTGCTGGTGGGGGAGCTGTGGGTTCATGGCCGGTTGGTGAAGAGGGCAAAGTAAAAAGAAAAACAGAAAAAGAAAGGAAAAATTCTGCAGAAAACCCCCCACAAAGTCCACAGAAATCCTTTCAGGATTTCGACTTTGTTCCCTTGGCTCTGATAAATCTTTTGAAAATTGGTGTGGTGGAAATGGATAAATGGAAGGGAATTATGTGGGGCTGAGGCAGCGTGCTTTGGGGAGTTCAAGGCTTCACTGCAGTGGAAGTGTGTGTGCTGATGAGGAAGAGAACTTCACAATTGATAAAAGATCTCATTCAAAACCCCTAAATTGTTAGTAGTGTGTGTGTGTGTGACGGGGGGGGGGGGGGGGGGGGCAGAAACTTTAGGTTGTTTCATTTGCTCAAATGCGCCCTTCCATTTTGCAAATGGCAGCATTTCATTACAATAACAGCTTTGCAATGGTTTTGTATTTTATTTAAATTCAAGCAGGAATCATCCAGGAGAAAAAGGAGCTTGTGGACAGCGTGTTTCAGATCTATTGCACTTCTAGGTTGCGACTTTCTAACTCATTTCATTCTCCCTGCTGAAAATGCAACTTTATGCCCTTATTTTTCAGAAGCCACATTTATAACATATTGCTGTGAGGATTTAGGTTCTGCCTGCTATCCTTTTTGATAGCGTGGATGAAGGGAAAACTCTACAAAACCATGCTTCCGCACCCTACTCCCTTTTTCCCCTTAAAGGCAGGTAGAACATTCATTCAGTCTCTTCGAGCCCCAACCTGTGCATGTCTGCTCAGCAGTGAGGCCTGCTGAGTTAAATAGGAGTTACTTCCAGGTAAATTTATTTTATTTATTTTATTTAATTTTCGATTTATATCCTGCCTTTTTCTGACAAAGGGCTCAAGGCAGCTTACATCATTCTCCTCCTCCATCTTATCCCCACAACAACAACCCTGTGAGGAAGGTTGGGCTGAGAGTCTGTGACTGGCCCAAAGTCACCCAGTGGGCTCCATGGCTGAGCAGGGACTAGAACCCGGATCGCCTGAGTCCCAGTCCCACGCTCTTAACCACTACACCATCCTGGCTCTAAATGTACATAGGAGTCAAACCTTAATAACCACTAAAGGAACATGTGCTCCTGAAGGTGTAGGGTCCCTCATCTTCTCCTCTCTGGCATGAGTGTCCACTTTGGAAATGCTTAAAGCTGTGGCACTGTATTTCCGACAAAGTCAATGGCTGGCTAACCATGTTCTCTGGAACCCAAAACTTTGACTTCATCCATTGGCCAGAGTGCCAAGGGCTTCCGGCTTCTCCAGAAGAAGATCATGGCAAGGGGAGACTAATCTGGATTCTTTTCCGCCCTTGCTGGCCAGGAAGAAGTCCCATAAGAAGCCTCATATTGGGCGCTGGTTTTGCCACTTTCCTTTCAATCCCCTTTCAGTCATGTCTTTCTGGCTACACTTATTTTTCTCGGTATGCTGATCTGGGATCTCTTCTTCGCTGAAGAGCTGAGTGAAATTTGTATGTACATTCTGAAAATTTCTGCTAAAAGATGCATTATTGAGCACAATTTTGCCTAATACACACATATTTAAAGCATTTTCCCCAACATAATTTTATTTCCACAGAGATATACATTTTTGTGTGCATGTTTTGATTTACCATCACCTCTGCAAAACTCAAAGAAATGTGAATTTCAAAGTATAACAGTTTTGGTTTGCAGACTGATTTGAAAGCATGAAATTAGGCAAATTCAGATCAAAATGTGAACAAATTTCTCCCAGAGAACAATATGCCATGGGTGTGGTGGAGGATGCTGTCCTTCTTGTTCCTCGTCTGTCTGTGTGTCCGTCTGGTTGCCTGTCTGTCTGGTTGCCTATTGATCTTAATGTTACTGGGGAAATTGGTGTATTGTGAAGTACCAGCTGAGGCCCTCGCTGCTAACCATCTTTTCCCCACAATGCCCCAGTGGAGAGATGGGGGCCCAGATGCATTCTGGGAAAATTAAAAAGATGGTTGCACTCTTGCCTGGTGCTTTGCTTCACAGCATGCCCACTACTGGAGTAAAAATGAAGGAGAGGGAACTGGCATAGGACATCAGCCCTGGGGGCCCTGACATCTGCCCCATCTTGCTTGATCTCATGACTTGTTCATCATTAAGGCAGCCTGATGTGAGTATGTGATTTTTCCTTAGAGACTGAGAAGTAAGGGTCTCTGTTATATGCAACACAGATTGCTGGATTAGGGCAAATGATTCTGCTTTTGTGTTTTCCGAACCTGTTGACTTTACTTTTCAAATATCACATATATTTAAAGTATGGAAGAACAAATATACAGCCCCAGGTAAGCCATTAAGCAAAATAAACAAGCCAGAGAGATGGAAGAAAGAGAAGGTGTTGCTAGAATAAGGAAATGCTTGAGTGCAAGAAGGTCATATTTTAATCATTTGGAGGAGCAGGAGCCGGCTGAATCTGGCAGGTGACTTATTTAATACCGGTTGGCTCCCTTGCTGCATTGAGGCTGCCATAAAAACGTGTATTTATATGTCCGTGCTGAAGACTCTGTAGGCCATGTGCATAATAGGCTTCTCACACCCCTCCTATCGAAGGACGGTAGGCTTCTGTTTTCAAACGCAAGATTTCCTGTTTGCTGGAAGTTTGTCCCAGCGGCACTTAGGTCGGTGAGTTGTGCGATGAAAATCCATAGCAGAGACAAGAAGGTGGTGGGCCTTCCCCCTTGCACAGTTAATTTTGCGGCGCATAAATCATTTTGGGTAGATTGGTCCAGCAGAGGGCTGCCCGCAGTGCCCTGCAGGCAAGGACATGCTAGATGCGATGGCGAGATTGAACGTGGCTCTGTACAAAGAATTTGCCTGAATCAGGCTTTGAGCCTACTCGGTCCAACACCCTGTTCCAGCAGCAGCCAACCAGGTTCAGGTTCAGAAAAACCACAGTTAGACAATCGTAGGGGCTGGATTTCATACTATGATGGAGTGGGGACACTTCTCGTCAGACAAGAATTGCTTTGAAATGTGATAGGTTACCCTTGCCATGTGACTGGGCTCATTCTGCTGCGGGGAGCCCTTGCTATGTGCCCAAAGTCCTGCCCTGATAGCTCTGCTGCCCACATGGCAATGAAGGGTCTTTTTCTGTGTTGCTCCTGGGCACCATGGCCAAAGGGCTGCCATGGAAAGCTTGGCTAACTGCAAGCCACCTGCTCAAAAGGGACAATTCTGTGTGGATATTCAAAAATATAAGATCGGAGTGCAATCTGAGTCCCAGTAGACTCAGCAAGTCCTTTGGCCTCCAAGAAGCCTATTTCACAAAGTCTTCTTCTTCCCTGGCCATCCATTTGCCCCCAACGCATTCTATCCATCTCTTTTCCTTTCTCCCTCCGGATCACTTTCTCCCTCCGGATCACATGTACAAACTAATCTGGTGTTGGAGCAGGTGGTGGTGGGACAACTCCAAGCTCTCTTGGATGAGACTGATTCTCTGGACCCAGTCCAGCTTCAGACCTGGGTATGGTACTGAATCGCCCTGTATGATGACCTGTGCAGGGAAAGAGACAGGAGGAGTGCATCCCTGTTGGTTCTCCTGGACCTCTCAGTGGCTTTCGATACCATCAACCATGGTATCCTTCTGGATAGGCTGGCGGGATTGGGAGTTGGAGGCACTGCTTTGCGGTGGTTCTGCTCCTATCTCAATGGCTGATTCCAGAAGGTGGTGCTGGGGGACTATGGCTCTGTGCCATGGCAGCTATGCCATGGAGTTCCGCAGGGGTCCATTTTGTCCCCCTTGCTATTCAACATCTACATGAAACCACTGGAAGAGGTAATCTGGAGGTGTGGGCTGTGGAATCATCAGTACGCTGATGATACCCAGCTCTACCTCTCTTTTTCAACCAATCCAGGTGAGGCAGTGGCTGTACTGAACCAGTGCCTGGCCGAGGTAATGGGCTGGATGAGGGCCAATAAACTGAGGCTCAATCCAGACAAGACGGAGGTCCTGTTGGTAGGTGGTTCGGGCTTCGGGGTAGGGGACCTGGACCTTGTCCTGAATGGCGTTGCACTCCCTCTTAGGGACAAGGTTCACAGCTTGGGAGTGCTCCTCAACCCAGAGCTGACTTTGGAAGCTCAAGTGTTGGCGGTGGCAAGGAGCGCTTTCCATCAGCTTCAGCTAATCCATCAGCTGCATCCCTACCTGGAGGATGACTGCCTAGCGACAGTGATGCATGCATTGGTTACTTCCCGGTTGGATTTCTGTAACACGCTCTATGTGGGCTGCCCTTGAAGACAGTCCAGATACTTCAGATGGTGCAAAATAGAGCAGCCAGGTTGCTGATGGGGACTGGGCATTATTCTCATATAATCCCAGTCCTTCATCAGCTTCACTGGTTCCCCATCAAAATCCGGGCCCAATTCAAGGTGTTGGTAATTACCTATAAAGCCCTTAACGGCTTGGGACCTGGTTACCTGAAGGAGCGCTTATGTCCATATATGCCTGCCCACCTCTTGAGATCAGCAGGAGAGGCCCTTCGCCGGGAACCCTCCATGAAGGAAATTAGGAGGGTGAGTACCCGGAGGAGGGCTTTCTGTGTGGTGGCGCCCCATCTCTGGAATACACTCCCCAGAAAGGTCCGCCTGGCGCTGTCATTATTTGTTTTTCGGCATCAGGCCAAGACCTTTTTATTCAAACAATATTTTAATAATGTTTAATATTTATAGGTTTTAATTGTAATTATTATTTGTATTGTATTTATTTCTGTGAGCCGTCCCGAGGCTATATAGCAAAGGGACAGCATATGAAAACTTTAAATAAATAAATAATCTCCCCCACCCTGCTATTTTCCTTGGATGTACATGTGCATGTCAGAGGAAAGCTTCAGCCTGCGAAGGAAATTGCGTTCGTAATTTCCCCAGAATGCCTCTGGGAGTGAGTCCCTGTGTGACCCAGAGCTTTTCTGTCATAGGTGATCTCTCTGCTCCACCTCCCCTTTGCTCCTCCAAGCAGGTCAAGCTGAGTGGCTTCTAACAACAGAGTTTATCATGTAAAAGTGGGCCTGCCAAACTGGCTTTGTGATGCAGCAGAACATCGCACAGGTCGCTAGCTAAACACAGTCCTTCCAGTTCATGAGATACTGGATGAGAGAGATAAAGTACTGCTCATGTTGGGAAGCTGATTCCAAACGGAGTCCGTCTTCTCTCTTCTCACCCAAATGGAGTTCACTCCACCCTTTGCTTGTGGGCAGACAGAGGATTGCTGGATGTCACACAGTTGGCCAACTCGCTTGAACTGACTTTGGAGGATGGGGTTTATTCAATTATATCCCTCCCATTCTGCTATAGACTACTCAACAATGTCTTCCCCCAAACCAGATGGTGTCTTGTTCTCACCAGCCACTTGGTTTATCTTTTGGTTTGTCAGCCTTGATTAGTCAGGAATTCTGACCCTTATTTTTTCTTCCATTTTAGGTTCCGAGCTGAAGGTAGCCACTTTGCCATGCTGTATTTTTGGAAAAAGTGGGCCCACTCCCCACTCATTCATGGGAAAGAAAGGCTGCAGTGGCTGGGTGCTCTCCCTCTGCTTTGAAGCAATTGTAGCTGTCTGCAAATAAACATATTCATTAAAAATTGGAGATGTGGCATTGCTGATGCCACATTTCATGGGTCCCAGAGTTGCCCCACTTCCCCTTGGTGCCTGTGGGCACTGAGTCATCTATCCACCGCTTCAGCTAAGTAAACTTTGAGTACACCAAGTTTGCCCAGTGTGTTCAGCAACCAACTGGGGATTTGCATCCAGGTCTCCTCAGTCATTGTCTGGCACTCCAGCCATTGCTCTGCCTTTCTCAAGTTGTCCCTGCATATGTTGTGTCCCATCAACCAGGCATAGAAGCCTGCCTGATGCTAAGGAACCACACTTCTCCTACAAGCCTAGGGGCAGACAGCAAGAGTTGAAGGTTTAATGAGCCCCCGGTGAGCTGCATTCGGCTTGACGGGTCACAAGTTGAGGCGGCCTGGCTGTAAACAGAAATGCTTAGAAATTCAAACATCACTTCAAATGTGTGTGCAGCAGATCAATGTTCCAATTTCCATAAGTGCTCTTGGTTTAGGGGGAAAAAATCCTCCAATATAATTTGGATTTGACATCCTTCTTTCTCCCTGCCTCTCAGACATACACCCAATTGTCCCCAGGGTTAGAGGAGGCTCATGCAATGGGATTTCGTGTAAGGGATGGATTATTTCCCAAAGATCTGACTTGATTTGGGTAATAAATCATTTGTTGCTCTTCTCCTCAGCCTGGATGGCAGATGTGCTCCAGGAAAGTACGGGGAAGTTTGAAGATGGACTTTGGGAGGGATAATTTGCATCAGAATAACAATAGGCCAGAGACAGACAACCAATCCGGTGTCATCCACATGCTTGGGACTACTATTCCTAGCAATCCCAGCCAATACAGCCGATTCATAGAAACATAGAAACAGAGCGAGTCAGAAAGGGTCTCCCAGGCCATCTAGTCTGACCCCCGGCTCCTGAAAGACGTAACACAACCTTCCAAAGAAACCAAGGTTGGTTGGTTTGGTTTTTAAACCAAACCTTTCCCACAGAGGTCTCTTAGACCAGTGCTTTTCAACTACCCATCTGTGGACCAGTGCCAGTCCATGGGAGATTTTCTGCTGGTCCGTGAGGGGCAGGAGCACATCCTGCTCACCATGGACTGGCACGGGGGCTAGCTGTGCTCCACCACCTCTTCCTCGGTTGGCATCGCATTTACAGGGGGTGTGCCGGTGCCACTGGGTGGAGGCAGGGAGGGGAGAGGTGGCTTGGTGGGAGCTGACTGGGAGCCACACTGCACTGATTTCGGTATTTTGTTCTTTTGTTGGCAATTTTGTTGCTCCGTTTCTGGTTGTTTTGGAGAATTTCCATTTTTTTGGCATTGTGGTTGGAAACTAATACACAGAATACTGCATTATGTGTATGTTGCTGTTTCTTTCTGCCTCAGTGGTCCCCGAGGTGGTTTTCCAGTTTTCGCTGGTCTCCAGCTGTGGAAGGGCTGAAAACCACAGCCTTAGACTGTGGGCCCTCCCTCCCCAAGCCAGAAGCCATGAATGCTGCCTCAGCTCTGCTCTAATTTCTCCCTGGAGGCACAAATGGTACATGCCAAATCTAGCTGTGTCCCCCCCGCCCTGGTTGCAATGGTTAATGCTCAGGAATTATGGGTGCTGGAGGGGACCAGGTTGCTCGCTCCCATGCTAACTCAATAATTATAGAACAAATACAGCTTCAGCTTGCAGCCTCTTAGATCATGTGACCTAAACAGGATCGTTTGGTAAATAACACAGTCTAACAAATGCAGTTCTGTCCAAGAAAACCCTGCAGAACAGATTCGGGAGCCCACCAAGCCAGAAATAGGGCTGCTGATTCTAAACCCCAGGATAGGAAGACAAATGAGCCATGGTGTCAATCGACTCCCATCTTACTGGGGCAGTGTATCCACTCTGTGTTTCAGTCTCACAGAAGGATGGGGGCATTTGGCAATGAACTGGTTAATGACGCCATTGTTCTCCCCTCCGCTTTTCAGCATGGCACACTCCCTTCTTACAGCTTAGTGGTTGCTAATTTGTTACCTCCTGGCATTCTGGTCACTAGCAGGTGCCGGTACCTCTGCTGGGGAGGTTGTTATCTTAAATAGCTAGGCTTGTAATTCCCGCTTTTCCCTTCATGAGGAAGTCTTTTTTCCTGATTTTCCTCTTATCCCCTTGACGCGGCTTCTCTGTGCTTTTTAAATAAATATTTCACCAGTGCTTCTAAAAGTCCATTTCATCCCCTCTTTTAATCGTATCAAATATAAATGTTGCAACAGATCTACAGCAAGGGCTGGTACAGGCTGGGCAAACATAAAACTTCCATTGAAGTAGAAAGAAGTGGATGGTGAACAATTTGGCTTTATCTATTATATATAGATACAGCTGGCTCGCCATTGATATGCTGTCCTGTTTCACTTGCAGAAGGGAGAGGAAGTTGTCCTGCTCTTATGCTAACCTACGGAGATTCCCCCCTTCCCCACCACATACACACGGAAACAAGGGTCCATTCCTACCTTATTTTAGTAACACGGCAGCAGCCATGTAGAGAAGTGGAATGTCGCTGTCCATCTCTGCCCCCAACTGCTAAGACACGCAAGGAGAATGGACCTGGGGTCCCAAGAGTAGCTTGCCCCCTTTTGTTGCAGCTCTCAGACCTGAAGCCCAGTCCACCTAGATCCTGGGGCTGGAATGGGTCACAGCTACCACTTTAGTAGTCTGAAGATGGGTTAAGGATGTAGGCTGCACAGGCCCCATCAGAAACTGGGCTAGCTCCAGGTACTGGAAGGCCGCTGGACAAGATGCTGTCCCAGGGACTTCTCCCTCAGTGAGTCTACCTCCTTCATCACCAACTGCTCCTGCTTAGCCTCTTCTTTCTGATCACTTGCTTGCTGGACAGGTGGAGAGTCAGGGAATACAAAGGCAGGGCCATCAACTGCTCTGCCTTCTCACCACCCTTTTGGTCTGGACCAGAACAAGAGGCATGTGAACAAGCACATGGCCTTGCTGAAGAGAAGGACCAGTCTGGGAGGCTCTTGCTAGTGGGCTCCTACTGGGTGGGTGGACCTTCAGCAAGTGCCCAACTGCTGGACCTGGCCAAAAGGATAGATGGGAAAGTTTCTATTGTACAGTTTGGTCCCCAGCAGCACTCCTCAATCTAGTGCTCTGCAGATGTGTTGGACTAAAGTTCTCATCATCCCCAGCCAGCTACAACAGTAGCTTCTTGATGGGGGTGAGGTGCTGTTGGTGCTCTCCCTGCTCATGTCCTGGCAGTACCAGTGGAGATGGCTGGAGGGTGGTACTTGCAGGCAGAAGCTTGGAAAGGGTCAGGTGGAACGAGGAGCCCGTTAGGTTCCATCTTGTGCTAGAAAGCCAGCAAGTCTGGTCTCGCTCTTCTGATCAAGGAATCTTTGGCTTGGGAGAACATCGCACCATTCCTGGATAGCCTGACTTCAGCAAAGGCCAATTACGTTGTCTGCCTGCTTAGTTGTCCACCTTCCACTCAGCGGACAAGCTCAAATGTGTGAAGAGTCCATAGACCAAACCAAGAGTGGTGCTACATGAAACTGGAAGAGCTGCCATGGAAAGAACCAGAGCCAATTTATATCTTTGGCATTACATTTGAATCCTGCCTGTTTTCCTCTTCCACGTAAACTCTAACATGGTTCTCCTCCTCTGCATTTTATCCTTTTGAATACCCTGTGAATACCCTGACAGCCTAAAGTCACCAGGTGGGCTCCATGGCTGAGCTGGAACTCAAACCAGAATCTTCTGACCTTGAAACTACATTTAACAATCCCAGAACCAGGCTGGTACCTAACCTCAAAGTTTGGGTGGTGAGTGAGTACAGTTGATCTGAACTGCAGACCTTTTAAGGACAAAATGAGGGACTTTTTACTTTGTTTTGAATTTTTGGTTTTTTAAAAATAGGAGGGGTAAAGGAAATTTGGGTGGGGGTACGCTGCCCCAGCTCACGCTAGTTTTGGGCTTGCTCAGCACTACTCAAAATGACTTTCTAGGCCATTGACCTTCCCGTCCCAATAGCAAAATGTATGTGTTCATTTGGCAGATGAAGAGCACATTCCTGCATGCCGGAATTAGATAAGTGGATACTGCAAAAATCTGCAGGAGCCTCAGCTTGCTTCTCCTCTTCCTCCACCAAAGGGTTTCTGCAGCGTCACTTCGCTCTGTGCCCTGTGGTGAGACCGCTGGAGTCTTTCGGGGTCATGCCTTTAATTCTAGAGAGGCCAAACACAGGGAATGGAATGGATGTTCTTTTATTATTACCACTTTCTAAGCTTTGGTGCTTTTCAGAGTGCCTTTCGAGTGCAAATGTTTAACACAGACTTTAGCTGTGAATTTAATAAAAAAGTGTGATGTGAAAATGTCTATCCTGTTTGTCTAGAACTCAGGATTTGGCCAAAGTTGCCTTTCTTGTCATCAAAACCCCGGGACTGTGAGCTGTGTTCCAGTGGCCCTTTTCTCTTGATTTGGCATTCTGTTGTAATGAGAGATGATGCCAGAGAAATAAGGTTATTAGAAATGTTATACTGGGTACAAGAGAAAAGCCATTTTCTTTTTCATTTTGACCCCTGAGCGCAGTAATTTTGAGGCATACTTCCTGACTTCTAACTTAATACACTTTCATTGATTTGGTTTAACTTCATGCATTGGAATGAGTCTCTCTCTCTCTCTCTCTCTCTCTCTCTCTCTCTCTCTC